>NW_028262290.1:37074891-37381630 GCF_047370975.1 Nipponia nippon | reverse complement strand
AGTTTCTCTGTCATCTTGCTCTCTGATGGGGAAAATCATACAAGTAATTTTGGCTTAACTGGTGGTTGATAAAAATGCATGTGGAAGCAATCACAGGTGGATTTTACTTCCAGCTGAACTGGAATTATTAATATGTCTTCCCAGTTGGGGCTGAAGATGAATTCAGGTACACTGATATCCAACAGAAATACAATGGTTGCCAGTATCATGTGGTAGCATGTAGTAGATGGTAATACGCAAAATGCTGGAGGGTCCCCTAGACTATGGAAAAAAATTGGTCAATATTGTTTTTTATTAGTTAACATAGTTATTTAGCTACTTATAACAATATTATGAATTCATGTATTTATAGTTAAATTTTATTGTTATATCCAATGGCTGATGGCTTCTGCATGGCACAAGATTCCTCTGTTCTTGCATTTAAAGTGACAAATTCTTTTCATTCTGATTTCATTGTGGGTTTTGCTTTTTTTTTTTTAATGGCAAAGTTCAAGTGTATATATAATTAAGCAAAAACTTCATCTACCCCTAAATGAATGCAGGTTAAAACGACTGCTAATATAGAAGTGTTACTTATAATACTAAACGAGGAGATTTTTATAATTCCACTTGCAGTTAGAAAAACACAGAGTATGAGCTGTGTAGAACCAAACCGAACATGACTGTGTGTTCTCAGAGGCGTTTGAGAGCTATCAGGTATCTGCTTGCAGATAGTCCTCTGTGGCTTTGGTGATTATTCTGACAAGATGCTGTGCATCTTGTGTTACCTGTAAAAGGCAAATCACTGTGACCTTTCCTGGGGGGCGGGAGGGGTGGTGGAAAGCATACAAGTAGCTTTAAATCAATCAAGCAACTGCTTATATGTGAAATAACCTTTTGTCTACTTAAAATGCTATATAAAAGCTACTCGTTAGTCTTATTTAAGCAGTTCCAGCCACATTTGCAGTATATAAATTCTGCACGTATAAAAGAACCCTTTGTATTTTGCTGTGGTGAAGATGAATTTCCAGACTTTTCTATGGCAACAAATTCTGACCTTTCCAGTTCAGAAATCTCTGTTGTATTGGTGCATATTAAACATTTAGTTCTATTTAAAAAGCTGATTACAACATTGTTATGAAGTCTTATGAGACCAAGTCAATCTCTCACAGGTACATAATAGGAAATTAAGATGCATATCTGAATAGATATTCATCTATTCAAAGTGTATGAATAAAACTTGTAATTAGACTGAGTATTACCAACAATTGTTTAGCTGCTGTACTAAAGGAACATCTCCAAATGAGATAATTTAAGTAAATTCTAACAATCAGGGAGCATCTGTTAACTTCATTGGAATTTGTTTGGTGATCATTACTTGAGCAAATTTAGGGTTAATTTATGTAGACAGCTAAAGTCAGGATAATTAAATCTGTGTTAGAACTTCCCTACTCTGGACTCTGATAACTCCCATTCTTCATTTCAGGCCACTGTAATTGCTGGTTATTATTTGAACTTCCATGTGAATAGTTTAAAAATTCCTGGTCAAGATTAAAAAATTTTGAAAACAAATTTTTTATGATTATTTTAATGCATAAAACTTATAGAGAATATTTAATAACTTTGGCTATACACACTGGACAGCAGAACTTTTTAAAACATCTTCTCATATGTATCTTCCTGTAGAACTTGAGTAAAGGTAATGTTGTGGTAATGTTGTAGTAATATAATTACTTGTATCCTTTTTCCACAGGAGAAGTAATATTGATTTGCCTTTTACAGATAATGCATGATCTACAGTGCCTTGTTCCAAAAGCTGTCAGAGCAGAGTGTCTGCTAATGGACACCTGATAGCTCTGAGTTTTAATTTTTCTGCCAACATGGGCTTGAGTGTCTGCAGTTTCATCGTGTCTGTTATCCCGTGGTTTGTATGTTACATGTTAGTTGCATGTGCTGGTGAAACCCATGGAAGACATCCGAGTGGTGGTTTCCAGAGGCAAACTTCATATTGTGGAGTGAGCATCAGGCCAAGGCTTCATTGAAAATAAGGCTTCAATGTCTGAATGGGATTTTGTTGTGTAAAAGCGATGCTAACTTAAAGAGGTTCCCTAGTGTTCATACTTCTGTGATAGCAGTTATGGGATTTCTCAAGACTTCCTTTTTTAAAGAAGGCCAACAAAGAAAAATCATTGAGGGTGTGATCCAAGGAATGATGTGCATTTAGTTACAAGCCAATTTAGTCACATTGATAGGTCCAAACACTGCATGGATAGTAGTATGTGTCACAAAATGGTGACCCAGAAACCCCATGTACTAAGCAAGAACTCACCCATAGTACTAAATGCCAAAGCACAGAGAAATGTCTGAACTATTAGCCAGGTCTAGAGTGTCAAGCTGGAGTTGAAAACGGGTGTTGCTGTGCACATAGACACAACCATCTGAATACTTCCCCGAGGGATGATGCTAGCAGTGTTTCAGAGGTAACAGTTAGAAGTGAAGCAGCTCTCCACAGTGTCAAAGAATTGTGTCTATAATGCTGTTTAATACTAGCCACTGGATTGTCAAATTGTGCTCCCTCTTATGTCACTGCCTGAATTATCTGTCTGTCTCTCTATCTGTCTATCTCACTGTGCAGTAGCATAGGTTTAGCAAGCAGCTTAGAACGTTTCTTTTCCCTGATACATGACAGCCTTGAGTTTAAGACAGTATCCTGTATGGTGAGGGACGTGGGTTTGAATCTCCTCAGGCTGATGGTAGCCTTATATTGTACCTAGGTTCCGGTATCCTGGATGAGAACCAGAGCTCATATGCAGCTGGCAGGTATTGGCTTTACTATATTTGTGAGGGGTCTAATATTGGGCACGCGTTAGGCATCGTCAGAGAACACTAACTCCGTCAGACCTCTCAGGAATCTTAGGTGCCAGTCTGTCTAATCTCCATCAGGTTTTGCAGAATCTGAAAGACTTTTTGCTGGGTAAGTTCTGTCATTTCCTTAGAAATCTCTTGTAGATCCTGTTACCTTCTCTAGCACCTGAGTTACTAATCTCCACAATTGTTTACATCCAAAGACTCTATTACATGGACAGATGACCCCTTAGTGGCCTTATAAAATCAGTATTCTAAATTCTTTTTTGTGTCAGTAAATCTTTACCTTTCAATGTGAGATTTAAACATGGTAAATGTGTTTTTTAAATCTTAAAAGAATATAATCTTTTATACTTAAAAGATCTCTCACTTTGAGAAGCTCAAACTAATCTATATGAATCCTATTCAGAAACCTGAAATCTAGCTTTCCACAACTTTGTATGCAACAGCGGTGCAGACTTTGTTCATGTTGACCTATTGTTTGTAGGTACTTCCCACTTGCAATCTCATGCAATCCAGCATCACCTATTGACAGTTGTTATTTTCATTATACTTCATAGTATTTTGACCCAGGTATTGCACTATATTTGCTTGTGAAAGGACCACCCAAAGCCTTAACTAAGAAGGCAAAAACCTATTTACTGAGGGTTTTTTTTGTTTTTTCAGAGCATTCAGGCTGCTCTAGAAGATCAGGGTCTGTTGTCTTTCTAAAAAGCACTGATCAAGGCTTGCTTCTTGAATTTAAAATGGGGTCAGAAGAGATGGTCACAGAACCCCTCCCTCTTCTATTCACTTGCTCAGGGACTGTGAGATCCTGTGTTCAGTGCCCTGCTCAGCCTGCAGGGATTAGACTCACATCTCCCACCTCCTTGCAGACGAGTGTCATAGTAGCATAGTTATTCAGGCAGCTACTTTGGAAGAGTAGTCTTGCTTTCTGGTCACTTTGCGGTGATTGACTTTGATCCTGAAGTGTTCGGATAAAAAAGGCTCATTTCTGAGGTATATCGGACCACAAAGGTTCACTTACAGTTTATGTACCTGGAGTATTTTCAAGTCATGCTGATGGTATCAATACTACAGAGATTGTCAAAGTGCAGTTTTAGTTTTGGGTAACTAAATTTTCCTTAACTCTCAGTTTAGATCCTAAAATCTTTTATTGGCCCATAGTGTTCCTAGTACAATCATGCATAACCCCACAGTCCTTGAAATAAATATTTGAACTCTGGTAATAAAAACTTTAAATTTAATTTTAAATGATTGAACTGAAAATTAAACAGATCCACTCACTCTTTTTTGTAATAAGCCATACTTAGAAATAAATCTGTTTGATCAAAACCATCCATTAGATTGTGCTCATACTTCAGAAGTAAATTTATTATAAGGGACTTCATTAAAGAAAGTGGATATGTAAGTGGAAAAAAACATTATTTCTAATTTTAAATTTATGACCAGTGTATGATTCTAGTATCTTAGTCCAAATGGTAATTTCAGAACTGTTCATATAGTAAAGCCACCACCTAAGGAGCACTGTGCAAGTGATAACGATTTGAACTTCAGTCCAAAGCCTGAACTGGGTAACAGCCTGAAAATGGCCCCGAAGGTCTGAAGTGGTATGCTGAAGTTTGTACTGTGGACATTCCAATAAAACCAGAATTTCTTTTTCTAGAACTGCAGATTACTTAAATACTGAAAATCTCTGTACGTGTATATGTATACGCACACATACCCAGGAGAGATGTCTGGCAAGATTCAATGATTTAAAGCCTTAGGTCTGTGACCCTGGAGTTCAGGTTTTTCATTTCACTTCCAAATATTTGTATTTATGTTAATATTTTTATGCTAGATATATTATTGCTGATTTATTTTTCTGTTGTTTTGTGGTCTCCTTCGTTCATGCGTGAGATCAGCCTCAGAAGTCTTCCTCATGCCTGCTGGTAAATTATCCTGTGGATAAATGAGCATTTGGTGGCTGATAGCATACCTGCTATGATGAAACCAATGAGTAGGCAAAGCTGCATGACCGAGTTGAGTGAAGGATGAAGGATTTGGAAATGTGTGTCCACAGCTCACCCAAGAGTCCTGACTGTGCTCTCCTGCTGTGTGGGTGACTGCCAAACAGTTCCTAGTGGGAAATGTCTCTAGCGATACGCACTGTTAAACAGCTTCCAATACGTTCTGCAGGAAATTAGTGTTTGGAAGAGCTCTGCTAGTGTTCTGCCTCCGGTGCTATGGTTTGGCATACAGTTAGTAGCTTTTAAAATAGAAATGTAAAAAAAAAAAAAGAAATCCAAAAAAAGCTTCTAGGAAAACTGATTTTAAACAATTTTTTTTTAACGTTAGCTGTTGACATGTAAATGTCATATTGTCATTTTTTCTTCATTCCAATACTGCTATCCACAGGGGAAGTTGTCTGAGTAAAATATCAGGTCTTCTAATGTGACTACTCACCACCAGTTTTTGTTATACAGCTGGCAAAGTTTTGACAGGCTTTTAAAAGGATGAAATATGAAGTAGAGAAAATGTAGATTGTTCATTTTGAATGTCAATATTTCATGTATAAGAAGAGCCATTTTGTTACATGTAAATGATATAAACTTGACTGAGTTACTGGGAAAATTCTTGGACTACATGCGTTTCTAACTTCTAAGATATATCACAGCCTGTAATATCAGATTTATGTTAATGTAATTTTACAGGAAATAAACTTCTTTTAAAAAGAGAAGAAATTAATGCTTTTATGTTTCAGGTTATGTTGCTTCTGCACTATAGCCAGGACTCTTTTGCTGGTTGTAACATGGTTTCAGGCAATGGGTGGGACGGGTGTGCACCTTGCTCATGAGTTTAGGTAGAACTAGGACTTTCACCAGCTTTATGCTAGATCATCTCTTGTTGCCCAGCTCCAGACTTAGGTCCTTCTGTATTCTGCCAAAAAAATTACGAGTAGCTGTGTTGAATTCTGGGATTTTAAGTAGTAAAAAATTGGGACTCTTAATTCCTAGACCAAATTTATCAATGCCATACTTCTGGCATTTTGCTTTTAGATATTATAATGTAATGGTAATTGGAAAAAAAAAAAAAAAAAAAGAAAGTATAAAATCGTGTCTTGCATAGTAATTTTCTTTAAGCACTGACAAATCAATCAGTTGAATTCCCCTAAACTGTGAGAATAAGAACGAGAAAAAAGCATAAGAAGTGATGAATATGCAACATGTATTTCTGATAAGTTTTTCTTCTGATAATGTATCAGTAGTATATCTAATGTGTGATCTAATTCAGAAACATGTATTTACATTTTTTTAACTTTACTGAGATAAGTGATTGGTGGGGGGAGGGGGCAGAAAAAAACCCACCTGATAAGTGTGGTTCGATGCTGCCCACATTTTGAAAATGTGTATTGTCCAAGTTTTCCATGGGGTGGAATTGAAAGGATTTCCATCAATCTTCAAAACATATTTGCATAGTTAGATTCTGAAAAAAGATCTAGGTTTTTTTTGGTAGGCTCCTGGAAGGAAGGAAATGCTTGCAATTCTTCCGTCACAGAGCAGGGGTTGAATTCATCGAGGCATTTTAAGCATGCACCTGGCTTTATAATTCTTTACTTCTCATGCATAAAAATACCTGAGCTTAAGTCCTTTGCTGAGTCAATCCCCTAATATACCAATTGTTTTTTTCGTGTACAACCTTCTTTTTCTGATCACCAATCATGAACACTTAATAACCATTACTATAGTAGTACTGTACTGGATCTGTCTGGGATGGAGTTGGTTTTCTTCATAGCAGCCCATATGGTGCTGTGTTTCAGATTTGTGACTAAAACAGTGTTGATAACACAGCAGTCTTTTAGCTATCGCTGAGCAGTGCTTGCACAGGGTCAAGGCCTTCTCTGTTCCTCACTCTGCCTACCAGCAAGCAGGCTGGGGGTGGGCAAGAGGCTGGGAGGGGACACAGCTGAGACAGCTGACCCCCACTGAGCAAAGACATATTCCTTACCATCTAATGTCATGCTCAGCAATAAAAGCTGAGGGGTACATTTTCTGAAGTAGCCATTGCTTGGGGAGTGGCTGGGCAGTGGGAGGTGGTGAGTGATTGCCTTGGCATCACGTTTGTTTTTTTTTTCCCTCATGCCTTTGCTTATTAAAAAGTCTTTATCTCAACCCATGAGCTTTTCTTGTTTTTGCTCTTCCCATTCTCTCCCCATCCTGCTGTGGGTGGGAGTGCGTGAGCGGCTGGTGGGTGCTCAGCTGCTGGCTGGGGTCAATCCACCAGAGGTAGCCACAAAAATATCTACTGCTTCAGTTCCTAGTATGACCCTCCCTCAGAGAAGAAGTTTGTTCCAGGCAAGTAGAAGCTAAGTCAGTGATGTTTAAAGTGGAAATATGATGCGATTTTTTTAACAGTTACAGTAATGAATCACTGAACACAGAGGAACAAGTGGCTTCACCTTAGACCTTGAAATTGGAATAAGATTAATTCAGCTGATCAGAGAAAGATCATCTCTAGCCTGTTGAGTTAGGTTTTAGGAAAGGCAGTGATGTGCAGTCAGTACTGTTTTATGGCTGTAATTTAAGTACATCAGTCCAGGTTGTAATAGTCTTTCCTAGCCTTTTTCTATGAGTATTCCTTTCGATGAAAATCCTATAGACATTTCAGAAAACCAGTAGTTTTCATTTTCTTTTGGTTGAACTGTGAAGTGCCTTGCCTTCAGGGTAGAATTTCCACCGGTTGATAGAGTGGGTGGAAACTGAGGAAGATTTCTGAATTACACTTTAGAGAAACCTTACAGTGTTTCTGCCGTAACACGAACTACCCTCGTTTGATAAATCCTTGCTGAGTTCAGGTAATGATATGGTAGGCATAATTCCACAACCATGAGATTGTTATGCAGAGATACAGGACTGCTGAGAGAAGTGTAAGCTATCATAGAAAATCTTTGTGATTTGAAAACCGTGGGTGAAAATGTGATAACTGTTGACATGCTTGGCATATCTGAGAGCATGTCTTTAACCTTTTGTTCTTTTCCTGAGAAGTAGTTAATGTTTTAGAGTAACCTAGTACCAGTGACCTCCCTTTTGGCAGCATTCTTGTCTGAAATGATTGAAAGGGAGAAAAGAAATCTTTCAATAATAAAGCAAAAGAGCACAGGTGTTTGAAGCTACTTTGTGAACTCAGAAGCGGTATAATACATTTGAGACAATGATATTTGAAATATCAAGAATAAGATAAGAGGGAAAAAACCCTCAAAGGATACATAAGTGAGAAAATACAGCAAGAGGTTCAGGTAGATATTGCACGTTATGATGTGCATGGTGGAGTTTGATAAACTGTCATGAGCTTACTCAGTGAAACTTCAGAATTGTACACCAGACCTCATCTATGCAAAAGGTTTTTGTTTCTGGATCACTGAGTAAGATCAATGATACATATTTTATCAACTGTTACATACATGAGTTGGATTTATATCAGATAGGGCTAGTTCATCCAGCTCAGGGAACTGATTATATGATTTGCAAAGGGTTTGTAGTGGAAAGAATATGTTGTTTCCATTCTACTCTCCAGACTCTCCCTAAACATATGGTTAGTAATGTAGCCCCCAAAATCGGTCTTCTGTTACTGAATTGGTACAGATATTTAATAAATGAACATTTAAGGAGGATTGTTAGCTATTCAATGATAACTTGTTTTCAGGCTCCCTCTTATTATTTTCATTGTATGATCCAAAAGTGTAGCAATTTTGTATATCAGAGAGTTATCAACCTGATTTGAGGTGTGAAAAAAAGCAGTTTGAGACTTTGAATGGTAACAGTCTGAGTCTGAAAATGTTACCCGTGCCACTAGTCCCGTATTGTAGATTTCCCTACCAGTGCCACCTTTAGGGGAATTTTGTTTGCACATAATATCAGGGCCACCATATCAGCTTTGTACTTTCTCTTTAGTTGTACATCCAAAGTAATTTCTTTGTGGGGTGCATGCCATGCTGTGTACTGCAGTTTTGTGATACTAAATTTAGCTGCACGGGTAAATGCTGAAATGGCGGGAATAAGTAGTGTTGAGGCTTTGAATGAAGAAAGAGTTGCTTGAAAATGTTTTAGTCAGTTCCAGGTAAAAGCCTGAATATTTTCACAAACAAGCTGAATAGGACTATTAATCCTCTAGAGGTTTGCCCTCAACTGTTTTTCTACCTTTGTTAGTTTGAAACAACTAGTATGGTGCGGGCATGTGAATTGTGTTTATGTGGAGATTTGCTTTGTGTTGAATAATTTATTTCATAGGGAGATGTGGTGATAATTTCATGAATGCTTAAAATATGTTGAAGTCCATTTTGATTATAGTCTATAATGTGATTTTCTTCTTTTAATTCTGAATTGCTCAAGAAGATATAAAGCCTAGCTGTTTTCAGAAAGAAGGATGCTGGTATTTTTCCTTCATTTCCATAGCAAATAATATTTTGTGGTAGAAGCAGTGATTTTTACCTTTCTGCTCTCATTTAATAATTGCAAACTTTTATTTTAGTCAGTAAGAATAATGTTGAACTATACTTTTTTTTCCCCCTTGCTTTATTACTGCAGAAATCAGAAAGGGATTCTAAAGAAAAAAAAGTGTCAATCACAAAAAAGTTTATTAAGCTTACTTTTCTTCCACAGATTTTCACTCAATTTTATATCTTTGTTCACTTACAGCCTGTATGAAGTGATTAGCAAAAGTAAATTTAGATGTCTGCCTGTCTTCTAAATGTCTAAGCTCCATTGTAGTCAACGGATACGTAGCCAGTACAGTCAGTGGAGCCTGGAGCGCCATTCTTCTTATCCTAAGTGGATGTACCCTGGCTAGTCAACTGGGAGGTCTCTAGGCTCCTTGACTTCTGCATTGATAAGATCGCCATTGACATCGGTGTGAAGACTGCTGTACGTAATTGTCTTAATTTGGAACTGAATCACATCAAAACCTTGTAGTTTAAGCTAAGCCACCTAGTCTCTTTGTTTGGCAGGAGAAAGACAGATATCTTCTGAGGGCAATTCACTCTACCTGCCTTAAAAATCTAATTTAAACCATGAAATGAGAGCATAATACAGCCAAAATCTGTGCACGCTCTGCCATATGCTGTAGAAGTCTATATAATTAAAAACAAAACCTGTGATTGTTGTGTAGTTACTGTTATCAATTACAGGGCAAGATAGAATGTCTCTTAATTAACTTAATAACCTGATAGGTACATTTAGACATAGCTAATTAGAGGTTTCTTGTAATTGGGCCTGTGATTAATAGACTGTGAAGACTGTTTCATTTGTATTAAATGCATGGACAGTCACAAGGAAATTAAAATTTGAACCTGCATTGCATAAGTAATGGAGGACCTCAGGATAGCACAATAGTGAAAGATTATTCTCTTTATAAAGAATTAATATATTAAGTCGCTAGTTTAGACCTGTTGTTTTCAAGATATTTTGCAGCCTTATCAATGGGTGCATGAATCTCTCTCTTTGAAATATCCACAGATGAGCTTTTGTAAGTTTCTTTTAAAACAGTCTATCTTACATAGTTTAATAGAAGTAGTGAATGTAAAAACATATGAAGAAAGAAGAAAGTAGAAATAACTTTTCATTTCTGGTTTGCACAGGGCAAGGTAAAATCCTTGGAGAAGTTAACTTCCAGATTTTCTGGAGCTTATATCACCTTTTTGCCTGTTATTTTTTCTTCTGGTCAGGGCAGAACCTGGTTTGGGGCAATACAGTGGGGAAGCAGCAGAAACAAATGTATTCATGCTAGGGGTCTGGTCTGTAGTAATCATGGAAGTTCCCTTTCACCCCTTTTCTGTGCTGCAGTATCTTTCATGGGTCCACAAGGAATTAATGGCTATTGACATCTGAAGAGGCTTCTTCACTTGCTACACAGCTGGAAGGGAGAGACTGAGGGGAGTCCCACTGATAGAAAAGACAAGAGGACATAGAGTGGAAGGAAGACATAGCAGTGGAAAGAAGATAGGAGAGAGATTATGGGTAGCGAACGGTTCATCTGGCAGCATGGAGAATCAGTTCTCCCTGACTGTTTATTTGTTGTTATAAGGCACACTGTGCACAGAAGAACATGTTATAAAGGTAGACAATTTTTTTTATTTATCTTCTTTGAATTAGGTGAAATTGGGAACAAGTAGGAAACACAGAAATTTGAGCTAGAAAGGCAAAAATTATAGTTAATTATTTTAAGAGACATATAAATATCTTGCATTTCTGTGTTCATGCATAGTTGAAACTTATCTGTTGAATTTTTCATCAAGAAATGAATCTCAGTTTCAATGTTCCTGTGCCATTTTTATTCTGCTGTTAATGCAGAGGCGGCTTCATTGAGACTAGTTGGTCTTTTTCCTTTTCTTTTTCTTGTGAAACCTTGCCTACTTAGCACGTTGTGAGTCAGATCAGACTGCTGCTAACCAAAAAGGAATTTTATTTTTGTAACTTGTTGTACACTTTAGTTTTTCTTATTTAATACCTTCACTTTGGTCATCTTTTTTTTTGAAGCACTTCAAACTTGTAAGAGTATATTTAGAGTACCATGTAGTATGTTGTTCCTGCTGTCTATTAAGATGTCATCTGAGCAACAGATGAGAGCATCAAATAAACTTTGGATAGTTTCACCAGAAGTTTAAGGTAGTTTGTCTTTTACTAGGGAATGGTGCTGAGATGAGAATACCCCTAATAGGCGTTCCTAATCTGTAATGTCTTTTCACCTTCAATGAAGTACATGTTTTTACTTAAAAAGTGACCTGAGTGCTAAATACGGTTACTGTTTGTGTGAAGTTTCTTGCTTTTTTGTTGAGTTTTTTTTATTTTGTTTTGTTTTTTTTTCCTCTTCCCCCTCCTACCCCTCCACCCCGTGGCATAGCCAAGCAACCAAACACAGGCAGGTAACGTTACCTTGTAATTGCCAATTTGCTGTGGATGACAAGAGTCTCAAAGGAAGCATGAGCTTGAGAAGCATGGGTTGGGGGCTGAGCGGATGGAATTAGGTCCCTTGACGGACTGAGTGGCAGAATTTGGTGGGAGGGAGAAGGCAGTGAGGATCATGGAGTTGTGATCCTACTTCTGGGATCTCTGACAGTGTGTGTGGCAGGAGGATATGGAAGGAGGTAACACCTCCTGCATGTGAATGTGGATTTACATAGAGCATATGTCTGAAGCTGTTATCATGGCTATTGTTACCACTGGTTGGGGTGGAGGTGTTCTCTGACAATTCTGCAGAGTTCAGGAACCCTGCTGTAGTAAGTTGGAGACCACTTTCCCACCTTGCTTGGAGCATCTTGAGAAGCAAATCCCTAAGAGCTTCTTCACTCCCCTTTTGCAATGGAATACTCATAATAAAGAGCTACATCTTCCTTAGACAGCAGGGTTCATAATCTGAGTCACCTTTGTGTTGACTTAGAGCTGTATTTACTTTTAATGACATCTCTGAAAGTGCTTGAGGCAAATCAGTTTGAGGCTTATTACACAAATAAGTAGTATTTTTTTGGAACTGCCTACTATTTTCAGTTTATGAGGATTCCAGCAGTGTTATTTCTTTTTTGCTTTAGGTGTACAGATTGGTACGGCTCATTTGTTATTCCAGATAGATAAAAGTAGCTTATATCTATAGTTCTTTTAATTTTTCTAATTGCTATCACAGAATAGAACTGATTATGCTCTGGGACAGCACAGATCTCTATATCACTCAGGCCTTATTACCAATATGTTAACAGTAGATAAAAAAGTGGCCCTTTTGAATAAGAGCTAATTTCACATCACCTTGGAATAGCACTTTTTTTTTTTTACTTTGTGCAATTATGTTGTTTAGTTTTATTGTTATGTCTCAGAATAAGGTGAAGAATCCAATAATCCCAATAATTATTTTATTAAGTCTGTTTCTGTTAATTAAAGACCATTTCTTCTGTGAAAAGCAAGTCAGTTATGGCAACAATCAAGTAGCTTTTCTCTTACATTGACATGTAGGCATTTAAAAACTTTCCATCTCCGTATTATCTTTTTTAATGCTACATTAATTTTGTAATGTATTATTAATAGATTGTCACCCATGCATGTCTTTAAAAATTAATAGTATCAGTGCATGTATCTCAGTTCTCATCATCTTGTTTTTATTAATCTAAGACAGAAAAATAATTTTCAAACCATGGTTCAGAGAAATGATTTAAATTACAAGTTAGCTATTACAGATTGACACTTTTCCTTTGGTAACAGAATCCTCTGCAGTGGAATTCCTACTGCTATTGTGGTCCATTACAAGCACAAGATTACATCTTTCCACTTGTCACTAATTCTGCATTTGGCAGGGAAAAAAGAAAGGTTTGCTGTTAGAGTGTTGCCAAGCAACCAATATATGAATTACTCCAATTTCTGGATTTTTCATGTATGATGTATACCAGAGGGTTTTTCCTACCTTGGTGAGAGACAGTCTAGATGAAGTTACGCTCCATAGTTTTACAATTTCTAAGATTAGTAAGTAGCTTAATTTCTCCTGATGAAGTTCCATTTCAAAACCAAAGAGACTTTTTTTTTGGTTCCCTGTAGATAATTATCAAAAATCATGTCACAGATGGTCATATCTTCACAAGACATGAGATTGGGCATGTTTTCTCCTTTTTTTTTTCCTGAAGTTAAATTTCTCTTTCTGAAACGGAAAGCTTGTTTCTGTCTCATTTTCACTTGTACCTCATTGTTTATACCACTACTTGAATAAAAAAGAATGGAAAGTCTTGGAGTGGAAAAAGATAACTTGCTGTGTCCAAAAAATCCTGCATGCTGTTACTCATGTTTACTCTTATTTGGTATACTCCCTCTTAAGTATCTTCTTCCAATACAACTAACTGATGGTAGTACTAAGTAACTAATAGTATTTAAAAAATTATTCATTAAATGAACGTGTGGAAAAGACGAAGCGGAGATAGACTTAAGTGTGTGGAAGTTATGGCAAGATTTATACTTGGGGATAGATTAAGAAAGAATAAATGCTCTTAATAACTTAGCCATTTTTTTGCCCTGATTTTGTTGTATATTCCTGTAATTTTTTATTTCCGTGGAGCTTTTTCATTTTGCAGTGGCAGCCACAGATTTCCTGTGGAATTATGTGGATTTCAGGGTCACCTCCCACATTAGTCATTGAGTTCCTTTCAGGGCGCATACCCAGCACAGAGCCACAGCTTCTTTCTGGATTCCTAATTTATGTTTTATGTGTAGGGAGCCAGGATGAAACTCAGCAACAATATGGAGAGTGCTTCTCTTTCTGCAGCCCTGCAAGGCCAGGGTGTGTAACAGCAATTTGATAGTATCAATGCATGGCATAGGAGATGGTTTCCTGTTGACATTGGGTTTCTATCCGTGTCTGCAACAGTGTAATAAAATACTTGCTCGTGTCTATACAATCTTATTTTGGAGGACTTGCTTTAGAAAATGTCTGCCTGTTTGATCCGACCTTGGAGTTCCCAGATATGAATGCATATTCTAACCAGATCATTGTTCCATGTCTGGGTGAGATCAAAAATGCACCAACCTTCCTGATACACCAGTTTCCAATGAGAAGAGACTTGGATGTATGGGTCAGAGAAGAGCTACTCGCTGCTCTGAAAAGGTGCTTGTTCTGAATGGTTATTCAGATTGTTTTGGGTAAATTTGAGCAGGTAGCAGTGGTTAGGTTGTTTAACGTAAATTACAGTGGATAAGTGACTGTGTAGGCTAAGAGCACTACAGATGTGAACACTTCATAGGGCGAAGCTAGTAGTAGTTTGAAGAGATGGGTGTTTCCAGCTGTTTTCTTCAAAGTTGAAAAAGGCTTTTCCTTTATAAATGCTCCTTTACTTTTGGTAAATACAAGATTACTTTAGGTGCAATATCTAACTAATTTTTTGTTTTGTTTTAATTTTCTAAAGGAGTTGATGACCAAGCTGATAACAGAGACACCTGACCAGCCAATCCCATTTCTAATTGATCATCTTCAGTCCAAACAGGGGAACCGCAGTCAGCTTCAGAGAACGTTGTCTGGCTCTGCTGCCCTTTGGGCAGAGAGTGAAACATCAGGTATGTTCTATATGCTGGGAAGGACTAGTCTCTGGTATAATCCCATACGTTTGTCCATGATTTCCTGGATGCACATGTACCTACTGAACAGGTACTACTCTGGTTTTGAGCATGCACAATAAATCCTGTTTGTTCAGTAGATACTGAATTTCATATATATTGTTGGCTGTCAGCTCAGCCTATGTACGTATCGTGTGAGTATGGGTTGGAGTTACAGGGTGGAAACAACCCCAGTCTTAATGAGAAAGAAGGTGTATATAAAGGTCCTTGGATTCCCCTGCTGTCCTCTTTGTTTTCCTTGTCTCTTTGCTTTGTTTTACTTTTCCCTCCCATGGTGTGTTTGTGCCTGAGATTAGCCTCTGTTGAGGTATTTTCTTTAATAATACACATTTTTAACAATCCATCATTCCAACACTTAATGAGAAGATGCTATTACTACTTTATGAACTCCAGTGTGAATAATTTATGACTGTAGATCTTCAGAAGCATAAAAAAAATTTCTGAAATAATATCTGCTCTGATTCTAAAGTAGAAATTTTAGCTTTGATATTCTGGTACAAGCTACTATTTGAATGTTGGTTTTGTTTTTAAAAATTGACTGGTGATCTGTTTCAGACTGTATTAGATTTCAAGTAGCTGCTAATAGTCAAAATGTTAATTGCCTGACAAATCAACTTTTTATTTATATCAAATGTAAAGTTTTAAGCGTAGGCAGTCAAACTGCCAAACCAAGGAGGTTAAGGACTTTTTCATAATAAAAAGTAAGATGTTATGTTTTTAATGAAAATCATATTAATGAATTTCTAAATTTTCATGCTTAGGAAATGGAAGACATGAAATTTAGCATAAATCAGAAACAGGAGAACAAAAAGAGCTGACTTTGGTTTGGAATGATAGGTCTTGTTTTTTTCTGGATTAATCGTTTATTAAATCTTTGAAAAATGACCCTACAAATGTTATAATTGCCTGACTCGATTCTTTTAACAGAGAATAAAGGAACAAGGAGAGATTTTAGAAGTTATGATAAACCTTGGCAGGTAAATGCAAAAAAGCCTAAAAAGTCAAAGAGTGACCTTGCCGTGTCCAACATTTCTCCACCGTCACCGGAGTCCAAGTCATGTAAGAAAGCTTCACTACATTATTAATTCTTGCATACTTCAAAACCCATAGGATGTTTTTCTGTTGAATTAGGATTAAAATGGAAAGCAAACTATGAGCAGTTGAAATGGCTGCATATATATGTTAGAAGAGTTTGAGTCTTGCTTTACTTTCACTTGAATTATGAGACTTTAATAATACCGTCAGTTGTCGTGTATAGATAGAATAGAATTATGGATAGATAGATAAAAACCAGAAGAATATCTGGGTGTCATGCACAATTTTATGTTCAGATAACAATTATGGTTTGATGTTTTAGTTTGCATTGCCATTTTGCATGTGTAAAATCTGTTCTGTTGATATTTGTCCTAATAGATTTTTTTTCAATGGGTCAGGCAATGCAAAATTATGAATATGCTGTTCAAGATATGGAGGCAGTGTCAGCAGAACAGGTGTACTGCTCTGAGAGTTGCTGAAGGAATCTAAATGTACACTGAAAGAAAAGGCAGAATAGAAAGAGAGTGACTGAAGAGAATATTGTCAATGACCTGTAAAATAGAAGTAGTAAAAACAGAGGCAGCAAACCTTAATGAAATGTAGTGCTTCCTATGTACTGGCTATTGAAGAAATTTAGTTCTTGAGCTTGATTTTTAATGGATTTTTTACACAAATAAATACAGGTACAATATACATACATATCCATGTATAGGTACACAAACAGACACAAGTGTATATACAAGGTTTGTTCTCCAAAATAAATTGCAAAATTATGTTTTCTTCAGTTGACTGTTGTAGCTTTTTGAAATTTTTGTAATAGCCATGTCTTTTTAATCACTCAGAGTGTGATTAGGTGGACCAGAGATGAGAACAGAGATATATAGTATGCTGCAATAGAAGGCTTGCTGTCTTTCCTCTAAAAGCAAGATGGGGAAGTCTAGACTTCAGTGGAGTCAGAGAAAAATCTCCCAGTGGCCTCAGTAGTTCAAAATATAGCACAGCAATGGGTAAAGTAAATCATGATAGCTTTGTACAATAGAGATGCTGTGCTTTTGGGTAATTAACAGTCTTGTATGGTTATGAAACCTTTTTGATTGAGAATAAATAACTAACAAGTAAAATATAGCTGTACAGGTAGCTGTGTCCCACAGCACAGCTTTTCTCAGGACTGTATTGTCCTAGCAAGATTTATGGATTATTTTTTCTGGAAATGGAGCATGTGTCTCTGTTGCTTCTTCATGAAGCACATTCCCTGCTTCAAAAAGACTCAAATTTGATCATCAGTTCCACTGTACCTCTCTATAGGCACATGAATTTTTAAGTCAGTCCAAAAGTAGCGTGTGGATTTTAATTGACTTTCGCTAAATAGGGATATTTAGAGAAGTGGTGATAGTCACTCATAATCTGAGTCTAGTCTAACAGTCTTTGCTGGATAACAGCAATTTATGGAGATACACTGTTAGAAACAGTGGCCAAGGGTGTTGTGAGCTATTCCTGTCATCATATTGTGTTCTTCTCCTCCCTCCCAGTGCTTGCACTTCAGACTCTGTGATATGCATCAAGTAGCTTCCATGCCATCTCCTAAAGATCTCAAGTTCTCAGTCTTTATCCCAGGTAGGGGTGTGACATCCTGTCACTCCCTTCATTTGTGGGCCTACTACAAGCTTCATGCTTGTTGGTCCTTAGGTTGTCCCAGGAGAGGGACAAAGAGGAGGATGGGCACTCTAAACTACCAGGTCACTTGTCAAGCAAGGAAATAATTTATACATCCATAATAAGACTGGACTCAAGGATCTGTCCTTGTGGACTGAAGGGCATCTAATAATGCTTGCTCTCAAGCTACCCTAGTCCATAAGTCTAGCAGCAGAGTTTGTGGGAGTGCAGCTTTACCCACAACAGAGGAAGATAGAATTAGGGTGTGCTTAAGGCCATTGGACATACATAAATACATGGCACTATATGGGGTTCATTCTGAGCATGCTGAGGGAGGAGACTAATATCATTGCAAAGCCATTCTATCATCACTGAAAGGTCATGATGATTGTGGGAGGTTCCTGATGACTAGAAAAAGGCAAACATCACATCTATTTTGAGGAAGGGCAATAAGGAGACTTTGGGAACTACAAGCTGATCAGCCTAACCTCACTCTCTGGGAAGGTTATTGAGCAAATTTTCCTGGAAAGTGTTCCCAGCCACGGGAAGGAGGAAAATGTGATTGGGGACAGCAAGCATGGATTTATGAGATCAGACATGCCTGATCAGATCAACCTCATTGCTCCCTTAGATGAAATAACTGGTCCTGTAATCAAAGAAAGAGCAGTGGATGTTTAATAACTTGACTTTAGCAAAACCTTTGTCAGTCTCCCATAGTATCCTTATAACTCAATTGATGAGATATGGATCAGACAAGTGGACAACAAGATGCGTGGAAAGTTGGCCCAACTGTTGGGTTCAAGGGGGTGTGACTGGCAATACAAAGTCCAGTTGGAAAGCCTATCACTAGTGGCATGCTTAAGGGACTGGTACTGAGACCAATACCATTTAAAAGTCTTTCTTAATGTCCTGGATGATGATGTAGAATCTTCTCTTAGCAGGTTTGCGGGTGAGACCAAATTGTGGGAAGTGGTTGGTATGCTGGGTAGCAGGGCTGCTGTTCAGAGTGACCTCAACAGGACCGAGGAATGGGCTGAGAGAGGAGCTTCATGAAGTTCAACTGGCAAATGTAAAATTCTGCATCTTGGATGGAATAACCCTGAGCAATATTATAAACTGGGATCTGAATGGCTAGAAATTAGCTTTGCAGAAAAAGACCTGGGGTGCTGATGGACAAGAACTTGAATATGAACCAGCTGTGTCTGCGTGCTCTTGCAGCACTGCAGGTGAGCTGCATACTAGGCTGCATTAGCAAGAGTATAGCCAGCAGCGTTTATTTCACACTATTGACATGGCCTCTGGAGTATGTCATGATAGACAGTGGTGTACTGGAGCAAGGCCAGTGGAGGTCCACCAAGATGATGAAAGGACTAGAGCACGTGATGGACAAGGAAAAGCTGAAGGAAATCAGTTTGCTCATCCTGAAGAAATGAAAGCTAAGGGGAGATTTCATTGTTACCATCAACTATTACACTGAAGGGTGGTAGAGAAGACATAGCCAGATTCTTATTGAAGGTGCGTAGTGAAAGAACAAGAGGCAACAAAAATAATAGTGACAGGGTGGTCAAACACTGGAACAGGTTGTCCAGAGAGGCTGTAGAATCTCCATCCTGGGAGATACTCAAAACTCAACTGGATAGTCTGAGCAACCTACCCTCATGGGACTAGTTTTGAGCAGCAGGTTGGACTAGAAGACTTTCTTTCAGAGGTCCTTTCCAGCCTAATTATCCTCTGATTCCATGCTTTTCTGTTTACATCCTTTCCTATTTTTTTGTCCATACCACTGTTTTAAACCTTGATTCCTCCTGTTATTTTCATGCCTTACTCACCCCTGCAAACATTTGTCTCTGCAACTTTTTGAAAATACCTTGTGTGTTTGAACTACATTTTTTTAATTGCTATCACAAAGGCTGGTTTCTGCCATGTGCCTTTTTGTCATATCCTGCTTCTCTTATTTTCTGCCAACAACCAAATTAATACTGACATTTTTTTTGCTGGGTTTATGTCAAAATCAGTGGGTACTGTACGCCCCTTCAACCACTCAGATCAGCAGAAAGCAAGCATGTTCAGAAGCCATTTATTACTCTGTCTAGACATGCACAGCATATTGCATTTTTGGGTGTCATTGTACATTTTTTTTCAAAGCCTCTCCAAAGAGGTAGTAAGGACTCATCTGAGAAGCTGAATGTTTTGGCCTGCTGAAACCTAAAGGTTTACTCTCAGATTTGTGTTTAAAACAAACAAACCAACCCCCACACCCAACAACCTAAAAAGCTCCCTAAAACTGCCAGAACTGACCCAAGATTTAATGGAGTCCATCAGCTGTAATATGTTCTGTTGCAGAGCTTTTGTCTTAGAACTATTTTGTTCAAATGATTCTGAACTTGTAAGTTTATTCAGAACTGAGAATTGTAATTTCATAGGAATCTTTGGAAACATCAGGAGAATTGATTTATTTAATTGGGAAATACTTTTTTCCTTCAGCAGAGCTGGTGTTGACTGCAGCGTGCGTGTTATTCCTGCACAGATAGCTCTTCCTTATGCATTCAACTTTTTTACTGGAAAGATTCCTCCAGTCCTTCCTCCTGCCTGTTATGATCTCAGTCACACCTGAAACAAACACACAAACAAGAAACTCTGGTATCTAAGGGATCTGACCACTTGTTTAGTGTATGCAAAAACATAATTAAGCAGAAGCTGCTGCTGTAGTCTGGCAAGGAAGAAGCTTGAAGCTAGGGCTCCTAGAGTGTGTGTGTTTGTGCATATATGAATATATTTAATGAAATGTTTAGATGATCAGATTCTGTATTTGAAGAACAAATTTGGAAGTTTCTAAATAGTTCGTGAAACAGACTTCTTGCTTCCCAGCTAGCTACTTTTAGGCAAAGTAGTGTGATCTCTTCACCACCTCCGTAGTAAATCAGATCACAGATCATCTTTTCACTCTGCTTCAGTTCACCATTCTCACCATATCCCGTTTACAATTACAACGTTGTGTACTTCTAATTGCCCTTGGTGAGACTAGGACTGTAGGCCATCGTTCTCTTAGCCTTTCAATATCCAGGTACTGTGTAAACCAGTTTGGCTGTATTATCAAAGAACTGTAATCTGAATGCTATTGCGAGATTTAAATACATGAGTAATTTTATGCTCAGTAATAACACATATTTTTGTTCTTTGAGATGTAAGATGGTCATACAATGTATTAATGAAATGTAGGATTTAATGAGCAATTGGTCTGATTCTGTCTGCAAATCATGTCTTGAAAAGACACGTATATGTAGATGAAAACAGTACTGATCTTGTACCGTCATCCAGTAGAAAATAAAGGTCTGCTGATTTATGACAGAATTCATAACACATCTGTGAATGAATCCGATGTGCATTTGCTGGGGGGCACACCACCAGAAAATCAGAAATACTGGAAAGCATGCCTTTGCAGTCTTCTAAGATGAGATGGGGAAATCTCAGCTCCATAAAGGGAAAACCTAAATATTTCTGTACAGATGCTATGATGTAGATGTAATCAATCTTCTCAATTGTAGCAAATAATTTCAAGAGAAAGTGTTACATAAATCTCTCAAATAACAGAGATGAGGTTGAGGCAGGTAATGTGATGAGGGATTTAAAATTACTGATATGATGATTTTGAGGAATGAGGGAGTATAATACAGAAAGGGGAAGTTCAGAATATTATGAAAGGATTTTACTAAGTGTGTAGTGACATATGCATGGAAATGTTATATGATGGACTTCGTACATGCAGAAGATAATGTATTTCAAAAGATCTCAGGGAAGCGTCATATGGTCTTTATACAATTCTGCAGGCTTCACTCAAAGTCATCCATTTGAAAATGACCAGTGCTTGTTGATCCTATAGTTGGGAAGATACAAGTTTATGTTTTAAAAACATTCGTAATCAAGCAGAAAATGAACCCTGAAAGGAGAGACACATGCTACATGATGTAATGAAGTAGATTTTAATTTTAGTATCCATTGATTAGTGGGAAGAGTAGGTAAGTAAGAACTATGTCTTCTCTGGAAGTAATAAACATTTCAGTCAGTTCTAGTTCTGCTTAACTTCCCCCTCAATTTTGGTTCAATAGAACGAGCCAAACTATTGTTGAAACAAATTCTATTGAAACTCAGAACTGGTCCATGACAGCATATATCTTTTGATACATTTTCACTGAAGTACAAAATGGTTCACTGAAACACAGACTGTAGTACACCAGCATGCAGAGCAGATTTCCACCATGTTTTTGACTGGTTTCCCAACATCCATCTAGTGAGATGCAGTCCAAGCTTCCTGTGTTTGTGGGACATTTCGCTGAAACTAGGCACCAGACCGTTGTCTCTTGAGCAAGTTTCCCTGCTTTCCAAGGATAGAGTCTTGATACTCTCATTTGCCTGATGCAGGTTGATCCATATACTTGGCAGCTGCTGATCCTGAAAACTCCACAGCTGTTGAGTAGAACTTGTTTCAGTCAGCTTCTGTCCCAGGACAAATGTTATTTCAAAATCGTATGCTTTCTCAAAAATGCTGTTCTTTGGTATTTTGAAAAATGTGGTTTGTTTCAAATTGACGTGATATCAAATTCCAGCTTGTTGAAATTTTCTGCAACCTGGAAGCTATAAGGTTTGGTCCTCTTTGTACACGGTTTTACTATATTAAATTATTGTCTGTTTGTATTTTGGTGGTACTGTGAGATTTTTGTAGTGTGGTAAGTTCAGTATAAACATGGAAAGAAAAGTCTGTCAAACTGCTAGTAGGCTAGAGTGAGTGATGCTGTAGAATATAGTGTTGGTACACTGAAGGGAGAAGATGGGATGGCTGAAAAAACAGGCAGTAAAGGAGCATGTAATCTCAACATAAAACAAAGGTGAGCAAAAATAGAGAGACCTCATTATAGAATTTCTTCTCTAGTTTACTAAATATTTATATTCACAGTTAGTAAAAGTTCAGAAAAAATACTAGATGGAACATTTTGTTTCCTGTAAATAAGAAAAAGGAGGAGAAATACTGAAGTTGTGCTATTTAATTTAATTACACTAGGGTCTAGGAATGGAGGCAATTTTTGGTCACACAAAAATTTAGATAACTTTTAATGAACATAGTGGTTCCTAAACCAGGGAATTATAAATTAAATGATTGGCATTTAAAAGTATCAACAAAAATTATAAGCTGTCCATCTGAGTAGAGGCTAGTCGTAGCCTAATATCTTAAGGCCTGTATCTTTTCACTAGGAACCACCGTAACTCTTTATTTCCATTGTCTTCAGAAGGAAATACATGACTTGTCTTTTTTGAACATAAAGCAGAACCGGACTCTGACACTCCAACTTGCCCCTCTTTTCCCTTCTCCTTATTGAGGCTCCCTGTGTCTCTTTCCTCCTACTCTTATCTCTGTAGGTCCTTTTTAATGTCTCCTTTGTCTTCTGTCTTTGAGAATGTCTGTAGTTGCAGTCTAATGTATTAACTTCCCTAATACTTACCCAGGTTCCTGAGTGGGTGTTACAGATCAGAACGTACTCTGGGTTGTCAGACTCTGTATAGATGTCCAGTTTGAAGATGGCTTGGTTTATGTCTACGGGAGATGGAATCAAGTCCTTTGTGACAGAAGGACTTAAACATAACGTTGTCCCATTTCTTTATCTAGAAAAGATGGCTATTGACTTAACTTCAACTTTCCCTTGTGAAGTTGATCCAAAATGGAGCAGATTCTATATTCACACAGAGGGCAGTCACCAGTAAGGCAAATTTCCATAGCAACAGTTATTTAACACATTTTGTAATAGCTACCAGAACTCAAAGCCTGAGCATAATTTCCCCATACCATCATAAAAGTACTCTGAAATTCCAAATGATCATAAGATAGCACTTTTTTTGCACGATCTGTAGGAGTCTGCAAGTTTCCTTCTTAGCATGTAATGAAAATGAAGTTTGTAAGCATAAATTAGTTGACAGCTGTCAAAATAGTAAATAAAAACTTCAAAGCTGGCCAGGATATATTGGACATTATAGGCTTTGTTTCTGAAGTTCTTTTTAAATGAGTAGTTAGCAACCATTGATAAATGCAACTGGTCCTTTCAGTTGGGAACGTGGACTAGGCATCATCATCTCCACACCAGCACGTGCAGTTCTCAGCTTGGTAATGCAGTGTTTGGAGACAACCCAACCATTGCATTTGGTGGCAAAGGCAGCAGATAGCTTAGTTCAGAACACTGGCAAAAAGAACACGTTAAACTGCAGTTCCAAAGACAGCATCGTTTTTGTTTTCATTTCTACAAATTGTTCAAAATGTTCACATTGGTCAATGCAGTTCTGTTCATTGTGGGTCCTACATATCTCAGAAACTCCTTCTCTTTTTCCCTGCCATTGTAGGTAAAGTTAGCTCAGCAGTTGAGAAACTGTTATTTTAAAATTAAATTAAAGATTTTGGTAATAGATAATGAGTAGGAGACTGTAAACTCAGGACTGTGCTTCCCAAAGATCAAGTTTGTTTAAGTACCAGAATAAAGACTATAGGCTGTACAGCATGAACAATAGGGACATATTTTGTTTCATTGTTTTTATGAACTGTGTTATCTACACTTTATGATTTTTTAAAACAAATGTATATACATGTTGTTTTAAAAGCTTTATCTAAAATATTTCTTTTTTCTTTTTGATAAAATGACTAGCAAAGCCAAAAGTAACAGTTACTCATTTTCATGTTGACATTTTTCCTTATTGGCCCCTAGGACACACAATTCTATTTTGATGTAAATGAAGTACTTTCATATGCAATATTTTTATTACATTTTTCTGTTATTGTATTATTTTTATTATTTTTAATTAATTATTCCTGTTTACCAATTAATTCAGTCACAAGAATCATCCCAAGTATGCATTTGTTCATAGATGTTTTCATTTTTACTTCACATTGACCAAAGAAAATATTTCCAGCTGTTAAAATAGGAGGATAGTTAAATAATTTCCACTCAAGGTACTTGAGCTTGTAAACTCACTGTGCAGCTTTTTTTCTACTGTAGGAGTCTGAACTACCAAATCTAAACTTCATCTATATATCTGTGTATATTTAGTGCCAAGGTCAATAGAGCATCCTAAATGGGATTGGAGGACAAAACCGGAGAACCATGATTTTGATGAACTAAATCATATTCTTCAAGAGAGCAAAAAACTTGGAAAAGCCCTTGAGAATCTGTCTCGCAGTAAGTTGATTGATTTTAGTTTTTTAATGTAACCATGCAGCCTGAATTGTAATTTGGAAATATATATCAAGAAGGTGGTCTTCTATTCAATGAAGACCAAATTCATTGACATCAGCAGTTACATTCCTGTTGATGAGGTATACAGAATGTCTGCAATGATTTAGCAGCTCTCCTGCTGACTGAAACTCCTACCCCTGCACCTCCTTTTTTGTTACATTAGTTTTCTGCCAGTTTAGTGAACTGAATTAGCTTGTAAAGAAATCAACACAAGAGGCTGGTTTAAGGGAAATTGTGGGAACATGCGGCAGTGAGGCTGCTCCTTTGGGTGGTAGCAGTTAGAATGGATTAACCTTTGTGAAACCTTAACCTCATTGATGGAGATCAGACCTGTCATTGAAAAATGATTGGGTATTTTGTATCCTTGACCCCAATTAATTCCTTCCAGTTTTCAAAAGCGATTCAAATACATATTTTAAAGCATCTCAAATAAATACTCAAAAACATATTAGCCAGTTATTTTGTGAGAAAACCCAAGTATTATCCCTTATAAGACATGGTCAAACAGCAGCAGTGTTTAAAAATAGCATGCTCATGTGAGGAGTAGCTCTGAGAATTACTGGATATATGATGAGGAATAGTTGTTGGTTTTTTTTTTTCTTTCCTGTAGAAGAGAATTCTGAAGTACGTTGGTGGGAGCAAACGCTACTAACTGTTATCAAAGTATGAAAAATACTCTCTGCCATAGTATATGAAAACTAAGTATGGCATGGTCTGGGACACATTTGAATGAAAAATATTTTCTTTTTCCTCTCATTAAATTTTATCCATGGCAATTCTTGATTCGCTGGAGAAATTGCAGATAGTGAGGTCAGAAACAGAGCTGAATGAAGAATGGAAGATCTGTTTTGTGGAGAATTTTGAGGTTCAACATTTTTCCAGATTGTGTCAAATACCCAAAACTAGTTTGCCCAAATTCCCTCTCTCCCAAATGTTTTAGGTTGATCACAACAATTATATTTTGAGCAATTTTCATATTTATATTAATTATAGTAGTATAGTTACAGGGCTCTTTTCAAATACTATTCTAGTTAATGGGTCTGTCTGCTTCTAAGGAGCTAAAGCACCTCCAGTGAGGGTCTCTGATTTGCAGCCCCACCATTGTCTGACTGTGTTACTGTGATGGGTGCGAGTGCCATTTTCAAGCCTTTCTCCTGTAGAGAATTGTAACCAGGCTTAACACAGATACAGAAACAGTTTTTTTTTCAATTTCAGAAAGGGTTATTTATTCACTGTCTGGAGATTCAAACCAATCAGATATGAGTTCAATCCTAAAGGACTAAATCCACTCTTCAATCCTTACATCTTTGTATCTCCTGAATATTGTGTAGGTTCCACTAAGCTCTGGCTTCCTTATGCCTAAAATACAGTTTGCAGCATGCTGTACCTCTCTTTGTGGCAGAGTTTTCTAATTGGAATGCAAAACACTGCAGCTCTTCTGGGTCCTACACTTGGACTGGAGGTGAACGTACCTGGTTGGCCTGTACCCTGTTGTATTGGAGTCAGGTTTTCATGGAGTTATTTCACAAATGAAACATTCTTCACTATTTCTTGCAAGTACTTGATGTTTTCTGGTGATCTACCAAGATAGTATGGAATTCTAATCCTGTCCCCAAGAGTGCTTTAAATCATTTGCAGGCTGATACTAAGTTCACTTTCATGAATGTGCTCTCTATTTCTTCATCCAGATCATTAACGGAAATATTGTCAGACCTCTTCATGATTCCATTTCAGATCTGACAACTAGCCCTTGAAAGCTACTCAGTAAGTGCATGTTTTCCCACCAGATGTTCATCTACCTTGCAGTGATTTCACCTAGAATGTAATTCTCTAATTTGTTCACTGGAGTATCATCTAGGACAGTAAACGAAGTCATATTATAGCTGAAGTATTTTACATCTACTTCCTACTCTTATCCACTAGGCAAGTTTCCCAGTTAAGAAAGCAATTAGACTGATTTATTCTTGATAAATTCATGTCAGCTGGTTCTTATCACCTTTCCTATTCATTAGATGTTGATAAATTTTTTATTTAACAATTTTGTCACATATTCTTGCTGCTGTCAGATTTAGGCTTGCTGGTTAGTAATTCCCCACATCTTCCCTTTTCCTTTTCCAAAGAAAGATATGGTATTTGCCCTTTTCTGTCCTCTCCATTCCTGAAAGACAGTTGCTAATGAATTAGAGGTTTCTTCAGCTAGTTAAGTGCTCTAGAGTGAATTTCACAAGATTCTGCTAACTTGCATGTATCTAAGTCATCAGAATATCTTTCAGCTTTCCATCATCTGGCTTGCAGTTTTTCCTCTTAAAGTCACTAGTGTTAAGCATCTGGCCACAATTAATTTTTTCGTAAAGACTGAAGCAGTGAAAGTATTGAACACTGGGATTTCTTTGCATCATCTGTTATTTGCTTTCCTTCGCTTTGATGTAATAGTTCTGTATTTTACTTTGTCCTCCTTTCCTAGTGTATTTATAGTATCTTTTCTTGTGGCTTTTTTTGTTCTTTGATAGTTGTTACTCATTTTGCACTTTAGCCTTTTTGGTTGTATCATTTAAACACTTGCATCAGATTAATCCTAATCTGTATGTCCTTGTTTCCAGTTTTTTGTACTCCTGATTTTCAGATCATTTCAGGAAATAAATCTATTGTGTGCTGTGATTTCTTATGTGTTAGGATGATATAAAAATTCAAGATGAAAAATGTGAAAAGTTTGGAATAAAAGAAAAAGTATAATTTTGAAAATAAATGTGGTTTTACTCTTCTCCCAAAGGTAGAATACAGATTGCATATAGAAAATATCTTACAGGGTTTCAATGAATAGACATATCCAGAACTTTAAAAGTATAAGACACGTGAAACTCATTCACTCATTTCATGCTGTACCCAAACAAGCATCCCATGTGGTGAATTTTACAAGAGTCATGACAAGGTCCTGTAGCTACCTTCTCCAGTATTGATGCTTCTTTTGGGCAGGCTAGTCAGTGCTTTTGATTCTACAAGCATGTCCGTAAAGTCTATGAATCTAATGCTACATTTGATACTAATCTTGTTTCGAAGCAGTATGGGACAGGCACCGGGCTCAGCAAGTAGTTGAGTACACAAATGATCGCCATGTACTGTCAATGGCTTTTTACAGCGCCCTCTCATTTCTTTCCTTAGTGTTTTAACAAGGAAGAGTGCCACATAAAACCAGATGTTTGAAGTTAAATGAATTTTCCATCAAGTCCTGGAATTCATTACCATTTTTAAAGATAAGCTTTGCATCTCATAGTGAGTTTCCAGGACTTCATTGCCTGCTATGCAGCTGACACAGCCTGTGAATTAAACTCTATTTTCTACTGCTTCATTCACTATGCAGTCTAGATATCTGCTTTGAGACAAACCTGTGCACTTCACACAAAATTAAAACTGCCTGAAAGCTGTGGAATGTGAGGCTCAGGTGCTTAGATGTCTGGTCTCTCCTATGTTCAGTCCTCTGAGTGATTAAAACTGAACTTCCTTATATTGGGAGCCCTCCTCCCAAGCCCCATCATGAAAATATGTGAATATTTCTGTGCTGCAGTAGGTCTGAGAAACCAAAAGTGACTTCACACTCAGTGTTAAATGTATCTTATGAGTTTTGAGAGACTGGAGTATTGCCATAATTATGGTCTAAGTGCATTGGAGCTTGGTGATTTAGGTGTACCATTTTCCAGAGGCCTACTCATGTGGGAAACCTGGGTTTCGTTCGCTTTTCCAATAAGCTGTGTGTCATAGAAGTAGATTTGGAACTATCAAGTCAACTATTTAGGGGAGATTTTGATTTATGAAGCAACATAGAGGAATATACTGCATTTCCCTTGTGCATGTTTCATTTTCTTCAGTTGCAAGGTCTCTCATCTTTATTGCCATAATCCTTCTTCCCCAGCTCATCAAAAGTAAGAAAAGTTCCATGCTGTTTCAAATGTATGCTTTTGTATTTCCCCTTCTGGCCTGTTTGCCTTTCAAAGAGAGTTAAAATCTCCTGTATAGCTAAGTATCTTGCTCATGAATATACCTCTCTTCACGCCCCCATCTACTGAGGATGGAAAAATAGATAATGAGAGATGGAAAACAGCAAGTTATGAGTGTTTTGAGTGGGAAAAATGAGGACTAAATCAGCAAGAGCTTGCTGCAAAGTAGATATGAAGTCTTTCTGCTTTGTGAACAACTTTACATCTTTTATATGAACAGTTAAGGATTATAGTGCATATGTAAACGTGTGTGTATTGGATGTTTCAGTTTACACATGGTAACATCATTTGATGACACTTAATGTGTTCTACTGTGAGATAGGTACTTTTTCATAGTTACATATAGCCTTTCAACAGAGATGACCGACATTTTGTTAGTAACGTTTGAATCCTTGTTAAGGCCAGGTGTATGCTACAAATCAGAGGGGAAGAAACAGATCTATCATGCTCTGAATTCAGTAGACATTCTAAGATCAGAAAATGGTAGTAATTTAACTTTTTTAATTTAAAGTAAATTAACCAAAGCTATTTGGGAACCAATGCAAGTCAGTTAGTTGGAGGGAATCCCAGAAATAATGGTATCTAGCTGTAACTAATAGGAAAAAAGTACTCTTTTGTTTCTTAATTTGGAAGGGGAATAATCAATAAGTAAATATCAGTAAATAAGAAAGCCATCTGCAATCTAGTAGGAAATATTGCTGGAAACTGTAAAGAATCACAGAATCACAGAATGGTTGAGGTTGGAAGGGACCTCTGGAGGTCATCTGGTCCAACCCCCCCACTCAAGCACGGCCACCTAGAGTTAGTTGTCCAGGACCCTGTCCATGGCTCTTGAATTATCTCCAAGAATGAAAGATCTCTGAGTCCCTCCAGAGTATCTCAAATGGTTATTTCTCATAATGTTAGAATAGTTGGTGTTGTTCATGCATAGCTTAAGAAAGGCAAGCATGATCTTACCCCTTTAAGAAAAAGATAAAATAGTGAAACGTAAAAGCCTATGTTCTGTTTATCTTTTACGGGGAAGAAGATAAGCAACAAGAGTAAAACTCTCATAACAATAAGGGTAGAACTAGTTCAAAAAAAGATCGGAATATATTAACAAACCACTAAAATCATGTCCTCGGTTTTATGGATGAACCTGTGAGTATGTGGGATGTGAGAAGTTTAATATATACATCATGAACTACTTCAATGCATTTAGCAGTCTGTGCAACACATTAGAATGGGGTTTCATTTAGAAGCATCTACACTATAGGAAACTGTTAATGATTTACATTCCAGTTATGGAAGATGTACTTGAATGGAATGCCACTAACATTTATCAGAGACCTCTGAATTTTCCCATTGAAACCAAGCATTTCTGATGATGATGATGATATAACTGCAAATGCATACCTGCATGACATGTAACTAGACTTTTATCAATTACCTCATTAGGGGCATTGTTTTAAGATGTAATACTTCAGTGTTTTTTTTCAGTCATACACAGTTGTTGATCTGAAATGGACTTTAGTCTGTAAAAATGACTTATCCATGATCAGTTGAGCATCAAGCCATAAATGTGTTTTGCTAATTGAACCACAAAACTAGTCATCAGTATTCTGTAGAGGATTTTCCCTTTCTTCTGTTCAGGCTGAACTTTAAAATCGTGTTATTCTTGTGTGAGATCAATGTTTGTGATTTATTTTGAGATCGACATTTTTAGATAAGCTCAATCAAACCTTTAAGGAAGATAATTTTATCTCAGTACTGCAGCTGTTATCCGATACTGCCTTTGCTCATAAAATCCATTTGCTTTTAGTGTGATGCATGAGTAATAATACAAAATAATGGTATTTTCCGAGATTGAAACAGGAAGAATGTGAACGTAATTATTGCTATTCAATTATAAAGTGGGGCTTATATGGCTGGGAGATCACTGTTACTTCAGTTATAAGTATCTTTTTCCTACAGATGTTAAATTTTTAATTACCTTTGTGGAGGTATTTGCCATTCTGATCTAGCCTACTCTTAAGTTCCAGTACTAGAGTCTCTTTTTGAGTTACAATGTCCTTTTCTGGAACAGTACTTGGCTTGCTAAAAGTTTCCGTAATGCTATTGCAGAACTGGGGTTTGTGCGACTGTCATCTCAGATATGGTACTTTCTAGTTCTTAGAAGAAGGGGGTTGGTATTCAGGGGGTAGTAGAAAGGTGAGCTATGAACCTGTCCTTGGCTACTGGTCGTTGTGGGCTACCCGCTTTAATCAACCTACTGCAGTGTACACCTTTCCCTAAAATCAAGAGTTCTGAAAGATTCTGCAGTGTTGATTATTCTCTTCTGAGATGACCTTGGCCTAGGAGAGTTTCTGGGACATAATATTTGGTGGTTACTTTGCATTTTGTTTCTCTCTGTTTGTCTAATTCATTACTCACCAAACCTAATCCTGAAACTTTTATTCTCCATTGGAGCCACTCAGAAATTTGGATAGAGAAATGCTGCAAGTGTGAAGCACAGATTCTTTTTCTGGGGATTAATTATTTTTATTTTTTTAAAGGCACCATGGGGAGGAGAGATTAAATCCGTGTTTTCTAGACAGTGACTATACTGATGTATAATGTACTGATATGTTAATGTGTGGTGCCTCGAAGATTACACTGTTTCCCTTGTTCTTATACGGCTAGATATTGGGAGGAATATTATCCTAATTCAAGATGCATACCACTGCAGAAACTTGATACACAGTTGTTTAATGATATAAGGATGTATGCCCCTCATTGGCAAGAACTCTGAGGTTTCAATTCAGTATGCCTTCACAGAAAATCTCTGAGTTACTACTGGAGGAAATATGTCTAATTTTGAAAGTTGTAAAATGACTCAATGAAGTAAAGGAAATAATATAAGAATGTCTGTTATGACAGTCAATGACAAATCTATTATAAAGTTCCTCTACAGAAATGACTGAGCTGGTTTGGTTCTTATGTACGTATTTTCTGGAGGAGGTGCTTTGTTTGGTGCAATCGGAGCAACCATTTTATGTCCTTTATAATCCAAGGATGGTGTGAAATAAATAATTTCAATTTACCTTGTGTTGAATACATGGTGCCGACAGGCATAGGGGCTAGAATTTACTATGCTGCCAGCTGCAGTATAGCATGAGGTTTTGCCATGGGAAATGCAAGTACATCTGAGATGGCCTGTCCCACCAGTGAGGGAACATATGCTTCCCCTGATTTACAGTGGATAGGAGAATGCATTGGGACAGTTAATTGCTGGGCAGTTGATACATGATAGGGTATTCCTGTGTTCATGCTCAAAGCTGCAGTATTAATAATGGTAGAATAATAATGCTGTTTCTGTCCTGGAGTTTGTTACAGAACCTGTGATGCGCTATGAGGTTGACAGTCCAGCCATCCACAAGTTCCCTGGCCTAGACCGATCCTGAGAATGAATTTTGTCAAGTTAGTCAGAGTTGCATTGGGGTTGTCTTAGTATTTCTAAACTCTGTATGTCAAAACCTGTACGTCAAGTCCGGAAGGCTTTGTTTGGCAAGTAGGAAAACTGGCTATGGGGAGCTCTGTGGCCATCTTCTGGATGTTTAGGAAAATGCATAAGCTATTTGCTCCTCTTGAGCGGAATAATGGTAGTTTGGCATACATCAAAGTAAAGTAGTAACATTTTATTTTCTTGTGACTAGGTACACATTAGACTTGTCAGATGTATATTGTGCACTTAGAAAAATGTAAGTCTCAAAAAAATCTCAACTAATTTCTATTTTGTGTTATTTCTTCCTATAATTATTTAAGGACCACAAATAAAAGCAGAAATGGTAGATGTCTCTGACGTTTCGTTCTTATCAGAACATCTGTTCTATAATTTCAGGTGTGTATAGCATATGAAGATATTGCAAGTCTGTAAGCTACTGTAAAGCTCATCAGGAATAATGCAGCAGGCAAGGATTTTATGAGTTGCCATTTCAAAAAAACCTGAACTCATATGGTGCCTACTGTTTTGAAAATTAATTTTATGCTGTTGAATTGAGAGCAGCATCAAAGTCTAAAAATCACTCTTCAAATAGGAATAATACCAGTGAGTGGAGAGGCATTAGGTACTGGATTAATTGTATTTGTTGCAGGAGAGCAGCAACAAATAAAACTCTTCTGCTAAGAACTGCATATGAAAGAGCTAGGCATTTTTAAGACTCATGGAGTTGTTATTAACAATGTTCATTTTTCTTTTGAAAGAAAGTTCATTTCCTGGTAAGCTAGAAATTAAGCAGAATGTCCTAAGCAGGAAGTCTTTACTGTGGAAGATACTCATTCTAGACTCAAAAAGGATTTTATTTCGTTAAAACATGGTGCAGATGATACATTTTGGGAGGTGGCTTTTTCATGAAAGAAGATGCTATAATGCTGTAATCATCATCATCATCTTTCTTTCTCCATTCTTACCATTGTGCTGCTGCAGATTGCTGAAGGGATAGAATATTGGGAATGGAAATCTAAGATAACTGTGTAAAGAATGGTTTTGTATATGTATAGGCAATTTAATAATCCATGCTAATTTTAAAAAAAGGCATGACAAACAACTGATTTAATATTTTAGGTATAAAAAAGCCATAAGGTACGTGGCAGATGCAGTGAGATACGATTTTGGGCAATCTGCTTAATATAGGCATGATAATAGTAATTAAAGTATAATACGTATTAATAAGTTGCTTTGTTATTACGTTGTCTGGTAGTCATGTTTCATTTAATCCTAGTGTGCCAGACCTTTCTTGCAATCAGAGAGTACCTTGTTCTTTCAGTTATCTTCAAAAACCAAGCTATTAACAGGATGAAAGTGTTCCAGTTGAGAGAGTCTGTGCTAGGATGAACAGCCCCACTCCAGATTTGTTGCTGATCAGAGACGGCAGTAGTTGTGGCTGTGGAGCATTTCTGAAGGACTGTGAAAGCACGGTCAGACCAATTACTTTATTGTTCCAGCACCCGTACAGCACAGAGGGTCATTACACTCAAAAGTACAAACAAGTGCCCTGAATCTGTCTGTGTAATTCACCGGACAGCTGAGTGGGCTGGGTACTTGTGATGCCTGATCAAAATTCAGCACCTCTAATTACTTGTAAAAGGAAGGATTTTTAAAGACATAAAATTGGCAGTTAGATACCTAACTAATTCCCACTGTAAACCTTGTCTGTGAGCCTTAGCTAATGGTGGCAAGCAAACTTCTCACCCTGTTCGTTGGAACACTGCACTTTCTCATTGCAAAAAGTAAGAATGGTAGGACTATTGTACAGTTGTCAATCATAGTATGATATAAAACTATAGCAAATGTTGTTCTGTGAGAAACAGCTGCTGTGAGAGAAAGGCTAAAGCCATACTCCTTTATTTCTGAAGGATTTGCCTTTGGCATCAGAAGACCTTCCCTAACAAAGGGAGGAGAACTTTTTCAACAGTCCCCTTCTTATCCGCTGCTGAGTGACTTGATGAAGCAGCCCTAAAACTTCCATTTTCTATGGTCACAATCATGCAGAGTCAGGCTTTAAATGCTTTAAGCTGAGGGAAGTCAGAAACAGTTGTTCCTAGTAACTTACATTCTAACAAAGCCATTGGATTCAAGCTTGAACAAACTAGGCGTGTCAGTTTTTCTGGTATTAGAGCTTTTTGGTGATTAGGGTTAAGTTGTGATGAAAAAAGGCTACAGTTTGAGGAAATGACTAAATTGTTAGGTATAAAGTTTTTAGTGTATGGACGTTTTGGCTACACTTATGGATGTTTTGCCTAAACCTTGAAACATAGTTGTTTCAGTCTAAAGTAGTTTCATGGAACGGGCTGTCCCTTTGTTTCTAGTACTCTGATTTTTACAATGATGATTTTCCTATTTAGAATATATACAAAATAAAATCTATTTTTTCCTCTTTTACATTGTATGAAATCCACAGAGAAAAAAAATGAAAATAACTATACAAGGTACAGAGAGCACAACCAATTATTTGTTGTCAAATATACAAAAAATTGGAAAGAGGGTTTTCTTTTTGAAAAATGTTGATCTCTGGATATGACCAGTTACATGAACTGGAGACAGCAACCATTGTTACCATTACTTTGTAGAAATTCAAGTTTTTTAAATTTTCCATGTATTAGTTGAAAATAAAGTAACTGACAGTAACCTATTTGACTATCAGAAAGGCAGGAGTGTGCTAAGGGTTAAGAGAATAACAGAAATCCTAAATACTCCTGTATGATAATTATGGCTATCTCCAGTTGCATTCTCAGGATTCTGGATTAAGATGTTTTGGGTTTTTTTAATGTTATAGTAATATATGCAATGGGTTTAATTTTTTGAGAAACTACTTTGTGAAAACTGGAGTCCATATCATTCCACCTGAGATCTGCACCCAAAAAATCACCTCACTGTTGTGATTTTCTGTCTGCTGTACACAGGGTGCAAGTCCCTCCTCCTCTTAACTTCAGCCGTGATATTTTGTCAGTTTGGAAACTGCAAAAGAAAACTGGTGAGAGTGGCCACACACTAAGTGTGTGGTGCAGTGGTGTCTTGGAAAAAAATGAGAAGCTTTTTTACACCCACCTTTTTATGAGTTAATTTATTGTGATCTCTGCTAATGGAGTTGTATTATCAGTAACTAATGGAGTTTTGTTAATGTTAGTGGAGCTGTGAGGCCATAATATAAAGCTTTGCATGACTGACAGTATGGTAAGTCCTGCCTCCAGAAGAATCACCATGCCAAGAGTACTGTAAAAAGCTCCTTAAGAAATGTCTTCCCAAGAATCCTTTTTCTTTTCTCTTGATACCACATCAGAGAGAGACAGAGAGAGGTAAAAAGAGTTTGCAGGTTTAATTCTGTGATTGCAAAGATAAAAGCTTTCTAAACTTTTAAAACTTTATTTTGGCAAGATGTCCTCAGAAACTGCTCTCTCTCTCTACATGCTTATCTAAGAAATACGGTTAGTTTTGGTGTCTTGCTCCTGGTTGCAATTTAGGAAAGAAGAAATTTGAGGCATTCTTGTCAATTCTCTAAATTCAGAGTAAATTCTGGGAACCAATGGGACTTATACAAAAAAGCATTTTACTAAAAGCGCTCTTTTAGATTATGGATATTATTCAACTTTATGTGGTTATATGTGAATTAATCAGAGAAGTTAGTAGAGCTTTTTCTGTGAGGCATATAGTTGTATGTACAGTTTTTCCTATTTGCTATTTGGTACTTTCAGTACTGATCTTTGATTAGCAACATAGGCAGTTGAATAGTAAAAGCATTTGGCATTTTTTGGAAAGGAGTCTTGGAAATGGCAAGCTTACCTTTTGTAGTTGCTTTTGCTATACTTGAAAATAAATATTTTTAACAAGTAAGTCAGCACAGGGAAGAATTGCTCTTGTGTCCGCTCTCAGGTTTCAAAGGCCCATTTGCAGAGCATCTGTGAAAGCAGAAGAAAAGGGGACCAACCTCCAATCTGAGGAAATAAACCTGTATCAAAACAAAATGAACCATCTTAACATTATGGGAAATTGCTGAGAAAAGGTAGTTTGTCTGTTTAGAGAAAGCATTTGCGGTTGTAAAATGGATTGACCTTGGTTATGCAAAATACATCCAATGTGATGGAGAGCTGGTTGATGGAAATCAAGTTTTCAAAGTTGAGATAAAGAGAACCTTGAATTATGTTTTTACTACCTCCCAGAGTGCAGTTACCTTCTCTCTAGTAAATGCCCATTGGGGATTGAAGAAATTCATAACCCATGAAAGTCCTGTTGAATGATTCAGGTTGGTGCAACCTGCTGATTATACTGCATGGACGTTAGTGTAATGGCTGGGCTAAATAAAAGTCTGAACAAAATGGCTTAATTGCTGTGAGGGATAGAAGGGTTAGGCAAAATGGATCTTTTTCAATACAATCTACTTTACAACTGTTGAATGACTGAAAATATTCTGGTAACTCCTGGCATATTTCTTATGTGTTGATCAGGTCTTAAAATTATAATTGCAGTTCTCCTAGCACTTCACTGTTTTTAAAACAAAAATCGATATAAGGAAGTCATCTAAACTGAGAATTAGCCATATAGAGTTAATGATTAAAAGCATAGTAAAAACCCAAAGAATTCAGGTAGTTATGGTATAGCAAATAGTAAGAAATAAAAATGCCATGGAAATAAGCTTATACTGCTGCAATCTTTAGTGTGATTTTAGAAAGAATAGCTCTCCACTCAGCTGATACTACATATTTTGCAATATCATCTCTTACATTCCTTGGAAGAAGTTTTCTTGACAAAATGATATGAATTAGAAAACAACTTTCAAGTGTGTGTTCTTCCTGTGCATGGGTGCTTCACTTTATTTTCACCACCAGGAGATGCTTTTCTTTGGTTTTTGAGTTGAAGTTCTAACCTGGAAATGTTTCTTATCAAACCTCATAGGAACCTGGGAAATGCTTTGCTTTCAATACATCAGAATTTGCAACATGATAGCATTAAATGTATGATGACTTGATCTCTCCATGTGATATGACTGAGGTGTGTAGATGTGTTAAAAATTCTGAGACCAGCTGTGCATATTTAATGTGCAACAGGATAATCATAATTAAAAGAGTTAGATGACATAGTGGAAGCAAGCATAGGGAAGCCTCAGGCAGGCATCAGCAGAAGGGATAAGAGCAAATAAACAAGTTCTTGCTCAGAGGGTTTAGAAAAACTGTTTTGCATTCTATTGTGAAATTTTACTTCGAGATTTTCCTCTCTTTGAATTCCATCTGTTTTCATGGAATCATTTCTACATTGAACCATGGAGAAAGAGAGAAGACTCATGTCCATGTTGCCCTGTAATTGCAGCATGATGTTATGCATGCTGGTCAGGGTGAGATTGGCATAGTAGTGTGTCCATATGTAAATATTACGTTACTGGTTTAATTTTAGAAAGCAGGTAGAAGTATACTTAAGCTCGTTGTCACTTTACTGGCATATCTGCTGTTTCCCTTTCCACAGTTTTTTGAAAACTCGTTTTGATAATATTGCAGCCAAGGAAAGTTAAGAGTATATTGTTTCCAGGCAATTTCACTAATGGAACAAAGTATGATACATTGTATGGTACAGCAGCGTGCAGAGAACAATATGTAAACTTTTTAGATTAAACCTTGCTTTTACTTACTGTAGTAAAAGACATTTATGGAAAGAATGTTTCTAATTTTTTTTTTTTTTAAATCTGTTTTGTTTTCAGGCATTGCTATTTCTGATGAACTTGATAAGGTAAGATTTACTGTATGCTTAATGAACAGTACAAAAAGACAGATGATTGTGATAATTTTAGGCAATGAGAGCTGTGTCTCCCTGTCCTGGCGTACACACTTCAGTTCTGTTGGGTTCAGAGGAAGTTTGGGTATGGAAAGCTGTATGGGTAAGTACAGTATATGTTGATATATTAAGAGCTTGATCCAGGATGGGCTGCCAACTATGGAGAAATAATCTCACTGAGTTTAAGAGACTCTTAATGAAGCCATGGAAATGCTTTTGATCTTGATACCATCTTTGCTTAACATGTCTGCTGGGTTACTTTGTGTACTTTTGGAAACATTTAGCTTTTAAATACCTTTTATTCATGAAGTCATGTATCCTGCATTCTCAGATATGATTTGTGGGAATATTTAGGAATAATTTTTGCTTCCTAGATTTGATCAGGAATGCACAGGGCATAAAGATCCATCTTTACTTCCTTGCTGAATGCAGCAAACAATCGTCTCTTCTGTTTTGGCCCTTTTGATGTATTACATAGTTAACATGGTTTTTAGTTTTAGCTGTAATGAACTCTATGCTGAAAGAGTAATCAAGCTAATTTTTCAAAGTTCCAGAGAAAACAGAACACCTTTCTCTTCCCTAATCTCACCAGTGTACAGCAGTATGCTTCTAGTGCCCAGAATCTTGGGTTGTGTTCTTGGTGTCAGAAACCATTACTGTCAGGGAAATAGGATCAAAAGGTATATAAAACACAGGAATAATGCCTAATATAGGAGACAGGTTTTTAGAATGTCTTTCCTTTCTCCTGGCAAAATGAGGGCACAAACCTTTCTGACACAAGTGCATATAAAATATCTCCCCTGGGTTCTCCAGGAAAGGCCAGCTAGACAAGATTGATCGCTGTTACCATGCAGTCATGTGCATATGGGGCTGCCATTTCAAAAGCATGGCCTTTACTTATCATTTTGCCCTTGATCTTGCTTGATTTTGTTGTTCATATTAAGAGTATAACAGTGTCTAAGTTTTCCTTCCTACTATGTCCTTAACTGTGCTCAGAAGTGAGAAATACAGTTAGAAGTCCTTCCATTAGAACCCTTACCTCTAAGAATACTTATCAAGAGCTCCTCTTCATTTGGTTTTGTTTGTTGAAAGAAACCTATGAAATACTGTTTGTGGGAGGAAGAAGACATTTTGGGCTGGAGCCTGTTATCACATACTTTTTTACATATGTTTTTTAGGAGATACTTCTGTGTTAATTTTTTTTAAAAGGTGATAGATCAAATGTTCAAAATGTTCAAAATCATTCACATTTTTTAAATTTAATTATTCAGTGTGAAAACTGTGATGGGGAACATCATTGGTGAATTTCCTCAGGATCCAGTCTGAGTGAAGAGTTACTTCTCTTTTTGTTAATGTATACTTTATTGTTTATGATTTAAAATTGGAAGGTGGTGGGTTTTTTTAAATAAAACTTGACATTATGCTATGTACATTCAATAGCATACATTACCTGACACCTTTACAATACTGCATCTGCTTTAATACCTGTTTCTGATGAGGACAGGTAAATTGAATGTTCTTGAAATCGGAAGTTATTTGGAAAATAAATAAAAACACCAAACAATAAAGCTCTTAACATGCTTCCTTTAGGCAACATTGCTCAACAGGCTTCTAGGATAGATTTACAGAAGAAGCGCAGTTTTGCATCTCCTTGGGCTTTAGTGAACTTCACTTCTGTTTCTTGTTTTGCCTCTTAAGGATTTTTAATGGACATAAAAACTAGTTCTGAGTTAAGACATTAAGCATAGCCAGGACCATTCTGTGGGATCCTGCCCCTTAGGAATGATCCTTTACACGAGCTAATTCCTGAAATGTTCCTGTGACTTGTTTCTAAGTGTATTATTTGGCGTGGGCCAACAGCAACCAAAGATTACCTGATAATGGTTTAACATTAGACAGAATTTGGTTCCATTTCACCTGTGCATGTTCCCAGGCGATGTTTATTTTTCAGGTATAAATGTAGTCAAGTTCATTGTAATTCCTTTCCCAGAAATACATGCTGGTACTACAGCTTCCTTATCTAGGCTGTGGCAGCACTGAATCATTTTTCAAACTGCATTCATCTGTGGTTTGGATTAACTGTTTAACCCTTCAGGTACATGTCATGGGTCTAACACAGTATGCCCAAACTTGGCATTGGATTCTGTTATAACGTTGGCATTACACAGATGTCATGAGAGACACAAAACTAAACGCAATAATAATACATCCTTCTATATGCTCTTCCCTGCTTTATTTTCCTGACGATCAGGAACATTCTTGAGGATTAGGACAGAGCCCATAATTCTACTGTTTTATCTGTGTTTTAGATTATGAACTTGGGGAAAACAGAGAATGCATGTGTATGTTTCTTTATTTTTGTTTATCCTTATGTAAGTACTTTTATAAAAAACAATATTTCTTTCTGGCTGCAGTAACCTCTAGCTGCCTTTGTCAGAGGAGTACTTGATCAGTATCGTTGCTTGATATAACTCCTCTTCCGAGTAATCCAGTTAATTAGTTAGTTGCTTAGTTACTTGAGCATTTGGATTTGGAAAACCAGTTTGCTCTGAATTACAATCAGTTTTGTGGAAGGGTGTTTCATTTAAACGGATTCTTGTCAAATGTCTGCTATTATTAGCTTTGTGCCAGTACTTAGGGCTTCAGTCCAAGACAGAGGTAGAGAAAATACAGGCAGACAAGGTCAGTCAAAATGGAAGCTTTCAGTTTGACACAGTTTAATAAAATTTCAGAGTTCACTGATATAATTGCAAAAAAAAAAAATTCCTAAGATTACTGCAGTTAAAACAGATTTATGGTGTAGTGTCGTGGTTTAACCCCAGTCAGCAACTAAGCACCACACAGCCACTCGCTCGCCCTCTACCCCACTGGTGGGATGGGGAAGAGAATCGGAAGGGCAAAAGTAAGAAAGCTCATGAGTTAAGAACAGTTTAATAATTGAAATATAATAATAATAATATTGTATATTATTGTATTGTAATATTGTAGCGAAAAGGAAAACAACAATGAAGAGAGGGAGAAAACCCAGGGAAAACAAGTAGTGCAGCCTCTCACCGACTGACGCCCAGCGAGTCCCTGAGCAGTGAATGCTGCCCCACAGCCAACTCCCCCAGTTTATATACTGAGCATGACATCATACGGTATGGAATAGCCCTTTGGCCAGTCTGGGTCAGCTGTCCTGGCTGTGCCCCCTCCCAGCATCTTGTGCATCTGGCAGAGCATGGGAAGCTGAAAAGTCCTCGACTAGTATAAACACTACTTAGCAACAACTAAAATATCAGTGTTATCAACATTGTTCTCATATTAAATCCAAAACACAGCGCTGTACCAGCTACTAGGAAGAAAATTAACTCTATCCCAGCTGAAATCAAGACATACAGATTCCCTCCTTTTTCATCTCATTAACTTCAGACTTGCAGAGTTTGGTCATCTCTTGATGATTCAGAGCACGTCTTTAGGCCATGGAAGCTATGTAAAATCAGCAACTAGTACTGCTTGTGTAAGGAAAGAAAATGAGAAAGGATGCTTTGTGACTCACAGATTTTAAGGCTAAAGTACAGAGTTAATATAATACAAATTTCTGAATTGACTCACCCTCCTTACCACTGAACAGAAACTATGCATGAAAGTGTGTGGTTTCTAAAGCTTCTCAATACCGTGAAGAATTTTATGTACACAGACGAAGAAGTTGAGCAAGGATGTTAACCTTTCAGTGAAATTCACCGAATTCTAGTTTGGTTAAAAAATTATAGAGGAAAAACCGCTGAATTCACTGTGAGTTTCAGAATTTTTCCTAAGTCTGTTAGGACGCTTCCCTGGGAAGTGGAAGTTCAAATTCATGCAGAAGTATAGACTAGCCATACTATGGAAGCTCTGGTGTCCTATGTGAATGCTCTGAACATGGCGCTACTGATGATGCGCCTCCTCTAGAATCTGCTGCTGCTGGAAGACCCTACTTGTGTTTATGTCACAAAATAAACGGTAATATATATTGCACTGTAGCATGTCTGCATTGTAAGATACATTGAGGCAGAATGTAGCCAGGATGCTACAATTGCAGAAATAGGTTTAAAATGGGTTTATATGATTGTACCCATTTCAGCAATATTTCTGAACCAGACCATGCCCAATAAGGGGTCACACCCTATGCCTCTTGCCACAGTTGAAGACTGACTAAAATAATGTCATTCTAAAGCAATTTGAAAGGAGCCAGGGCAAGCTTTATTCATTTTCCGGCTTTTGATTCTCTAAAGAACACTTAGCTTTTTTCCCCAAGCTTTTTTTTTTTTAGTATTTGACTAGAAATATTTTTGTTTTAAATAGATGAGGTTTTCACATAATCCCAGTATTCCATGGATTAGTGCTTAAGCTTCATGTAGTGGAGCTCTCACAGATAGTGTGAGATCTGTCACAACATTGTGAATTTGTCTGGAATTCCCAAAAATGTCTTTCGGTCACTTTAAACATTAATAATGGGAGACAGCTACGTGTTAGAGATCCAGAATCACTCGAGTGAAGACGATATAATAATTCATAACAGATTTTGACCCTCAATAATAATTAAAACATTTTTTTCTATGCTGTGTCTAGGGTATACTTTCTTCTTACATGTAGTATTACTACAATGAACACAGGTTATAATTAATAAAATAGAGGAAACAACTACTCTAAGTCATAAAAATAAACAAATTTCCGCCGACCCAAAAGTATTTCTTACTATGGAGGTTCCCTCAAAATCCATAGCAGAAATTAGAAATACTGAGCTTTTTAAACTATGCTTAAATAAACAGATATACAAATGTTGTTGTGCTCCCTGATAGGGGTTGCATACCGCAACCACATCTCAGCCCAACGTGAAGATGAGATTCAGCTGTCCTCCAGTCTTTCCCTTCTTCTCCTGGTTTCCACATAAAGGAAGCTCAAGTGTGTCAAGTTGGTAGCCACTGATGTGTATAAAAAGTGGATGACACCTGGACTACACCATAATATAATCCTCTAGGTTCATTTAGTGCAGATTTAAATACCTGCTTGTCCTGAAAATATTTATGTGTACACTAATGACATTGTCAATCTCTTCTGTTATTTATGAGTGAATATAAATTGGAAATCAGTTAAGATTCTAAGATTTATATAGAAAAAACCCTATAAAAACTTGTTTGAGAACAGAATACTTCATCTGAATTTACTGAAGCTTTTGAAATAAGGTGCCAAATAAATGTCCTGGTGTTCTCAATACAGCTGTCTCTGATTCTCCGTTTACCGTTTTCACTGTGGCTGCTTATATAGTTGAAAGGAGAGAAACAAATTAGGTCACTGAAACTGTGGTGTACTAATCTAACAAGATTCAAAAAGGAAAGCAAGGTGATAAAGTGAGGCAAAGCATGACTATGTAATGTAAATTACATGTCTATTAAGTAGAGTATGAAAGTGCTACTTTAATCCCTAAAATGTCTACAAAAGAAATCAGCATAACAAGGATAGACACAGCATTCATTATTTACTTATTCATATGCTGATGGTGCATTGTACAGTGTCAGGAAAAACTTGTGGTACTGAAAAAAGGGCAAATTTTAAGGTGCTTTGCATTTTCAGTTAATGGACTGAAAGCTTTTAACAAGATTGACACTGCAAGTTGTTGCAAGTTTAACTAGCTCCAGCAACCTTTTTTTATTAATTATTAGAAATTATCCTAGGGAGAAAGGGAAAGGTGAAAATGGCTAGAGTAGAGTAGCAGGAGTAAACCTCAGAAGAGGTTAAACTACTGTAGGCACCTTGTGTAATGAAGGCATTGTGGGCAGTGGAATAATCGTTTTTCCTAGCTCATAGGTATATGATGGTAGTCACACCTGTGACAGGTTATGCCTGTCAAGTGACCAGAGGCCACTGTCATCTAGTCTACCTTACCTGACTATGCCACAGCACCAGACAGATGCACAAAACATCTATTTGTAAGTACATAAAAGAAAGACGCCAGTGGTTAGGTATTCTAAAACCTCTGAAGCTGTGTTTTTTCCTCAGATCTCTCTCTTTTGTATTGGCTGCATTCCATTTACAGTGGTCTTACTGTGTCACATCAACCTTGCAGAAAACAGACATTGTGTAAAAAGTGAATTAGTCAGGTGATGGAGAACTCTGGACAGACGTATGAAGAGTGCAATGCGGTATCGCACTGACAGGCACATAGCAGAAAGCAGAACAAAAGAACAAGGGGGAATGAATCTAATCCAGGCTCTGGGTCATATTTGGCTCTGTTAAAACGGAAGCTCTTGGAGTTCTGCTGAGCAAAATTACAGCATCTAGCTGGAGCAGGGTGAATATATTCATATGAAAGCAGTTTGCAGGCTTTTTTTGTTTGTTTCATTTCAGTAGAGGCCTCTACTTCAAACTGTGCTTTTACCATATCTGTGTCAATTAGGAAGAGACTTTAAAAATGGTTTGTTTTTAGGAAGATGAGAAAATACGTTGCTAGGCTAAGTAATCACTGTGCTGTACTTTTTCCAGATGCTCTTTGTTTGGAAAGCATTGTTTTATGGCAGGAATATTTATTGAGACACTGAGCTAGGTAACGGCCAAGGATTTGTTTTCCTAAAATTTTCTCTCGTTAAAGGATAGGAATAGAATATATCTCTCCTAATTAGGAACATTGTATTTGAAATGTCTTTGCTAGCCTCAAAAAGAATTTAATTAAAGCAAAATAAATATTCCTGTCCCATCATTTCATGTCTATTTTTTTGCATACATGCTTGTTTTTTAGTTTGACTATACTGTTGTACATGACCCTTTATCTACAACCGTTCTAGTAACATTGAGAACAGAAATACTCACCACTTCAGAACAGCTTTTTCATACAATTTTTAAGGACAATTTGTTTCCTTAATCTAAATTCCTAGTAAATGATACAAATCATTGCTATTGTTTTGAAAATTCCAGTTGGATTTTGCTTGCTTCTCGTAATCCTCTCCAGTTTTCTTCTTCCAGTAAGTGGTTAAAAATATAAGTACTAGTTTCAGAAATGCATTTTATTAAAATGTTAATACCATTTTCAGAATTGAAAGATTCATTATGTAAATCCCAGCAGGGTTATTTTTAAAATGCCAAATGCAAATGTATTTATTAGTTTTGCATTAATTCGTAATGCAAATAAGAGTGATGCTATTAATCTGCAACAGTCTTTTGGTTGGGGTGTTCATTAGACAAGTGAGCTCATCTGTTGCTTAGCAGAACTAACACAGTGCTGGTTTTAAGAGTTGTGCGTTTATTAAAAAGTAATTTAATTTTTCAAGATGATACCCCAGATTTCTGCAGTTGCTATTGAAAAGTAAGAAATAGGAGAGATTTGAGGCATTGGTGAATTTTGTTAATGGGAATCTTTTCATTAGTCCATGATTGTTTCTGAGTATTTTGTAGCCCTCTGAAATGATAATGTACTGTACTGTTTTTGTACTGTTTTTAATGAATAGTTTTACTTTCTATTTCTTCTTTTCTTTTCCTATTTACATGCATGGTTGAGAACAAGCAGTTCAGTGTTTCTGGTTTGGTTTTTTTTTATTTCTCTTCAGGACACAACAGGTTTTAACACCCCCCTTCTCAGACCTCGTGTGATTGGAGAATGGATTGGTCGTGAAGAGAATGATGCTGACCCACTGGCTGCTGAGATGCTGCAGCCACCAATACCAAGAAATAAAAACGAGCAGTGGGACAGCGAGGATAGCAGCAGTCCTGGAGGAAGGTGGGATTTTGGTTCTGCCTAGAAATTTTATAATTTGTGAAAAAGATCTGTCTTTGTAATGCCCTGTTTCTGAGAGCAGAGTGCAGGGCTTTTAAATTCCCATGCCATAGTGTGGCAGCATGCAGAATAAATGGAAGATTTTAATACGTGACTGGTTTCTTCTCATGCTTTTATATATGATTAACTTTATACTCATTTACAGTCCCATGGTTTTATTCCCATGTATAAAACTAAGTGTATGTTGACAAGATTGGGGCCCATTGTGTAATAATTTTGTGATGTATAGCTTCATTCAGATACTTGAAACCCTTCTGTCTTTCAGCGGTTGGTAGTAGCTGTGTGTTAATTTTCTTGACACTTCAGTGATAAATCTGATTTTCTCATTTAAAGGAAAGATAGACAAGGGAAAACAGTATCTGTATTATTTTTGACAGGACTTCCTAAATTCATTTTCAGTTCTTATACTTAGCATCTTGGTGTTAATAACAATTCTTACTCAAAGAGAAAATTGTATTCTCTGCAGTAAATAACTGCTGACAATTTATTGCACTTGACTGAGGGTGGAGGAGTATGTTTGTTTGTTAATGTGCTTCAGCTACATGGAAAAGATTATCATTTTTCCAAGGAGTCCATTTTCCATGATGTAAAGATACCTGTTTATCAGTCACAGAAAGTGAAGTATTCACAGCCTTTCACAGGTCAGGCTTGGTGCCATGACCACTTCCCTGGGGAGCCTGTTCCAGTGATGGACCACCCTCTCGGTGAAGAACCTTTTCCTAATGTCCAACCTGAACTTCCCCTGACACAGCTTTGTTCCATTTCCTCGTGTCCTGTTGCTGGTCACCAGAGAGAGGAGATCAGCACCTGCCCCTCCGCTGCCTCCCTTGAGGAAGTTGTAGACTGCGATGAGGTCACCCCTCAGCCTTCTGTTCTCCAAGGTGAACAAGCCAAGTGACTTCAGCCACTCCTCATAAGTCTTGCCCTCGAGGCCTTTCACCATCTTGGTCGCCCTCCTCTGGACACACTCTAATAGTTTGATGTCCTTATATTGAGGCACCCAAAACTGCACACAGTACTCAAGGTGGGGCTGCACCAGTGCAATGTAGAGTGGGACAATCACCTCCCTCAACCAGCTAGCTATGCTGTGCTTGATGCACCCCAGGACATGGCTGGCCCTTTTGGCTGCCAGGGCACACTGTTAACTCATATTCAACTTGCCATCAACCCAAAGCCCCAGATCTCTTTCTGCGGGACTGCTCTCCAGCCTCTCATCCCCCAACTTGAATTGTGAATATTGCTTTACTATGTCCTCCATGTGTTTTCTGCATTGGAATTCACCTCCCTGTCACAGGGAAACTGGTCTGTCACTTGCTGTACTCTTACAGGCTGTATTCATTAACTTTCCTCCCATGTTGGGAATGTTTGTTATCCATGAGCACTTCTTTCTTCTTTTAATTAGATTATTGTGGGGGAAGCTGCAAGTACTACTATTTCAAAGAAGTAGCAGCATGTAGTAATGATCCCTCAGCCAGACGTTGGACTGGAACCAACAGAACTCAGACACTGGGTCTCTCCAGTGCAGTTCCTGGGAAAGTAATGGAGTCAGCAACTGGCACTGCAGCTTGATTGTGAGGGCCTGGGTTTCTTTTTCCTTATTCAGCAGTCCAATAAAGACACTGAATAAAGATCTGTTCCACATTGCAGAGCAAATTGAGGATATTGTATCCCTTCTCTCAATAGGAAGGAGCAGAAATAAGCATCTCTGATCTCTAGACGGGAGCAAAGAGGTTTAGTTCTGAGTAACAAAGATGATACAAAGGAGTGTATTTTTCTCTTTGTGGAGGGTGGTACAAGCTGTGAGAAACCTCACAGCTAATGCTATAATTAAAAAACATGATTAATGGCTTTGAGAATAGTATTTGAGAAGTCTTGTTGAGTACCGTGACAAAATCACGTTGCCTGATGTATGAAATAAGGAGAATATGGGGTACTTGATGCCAGGAAAGACTCATGGAACACTGGTATCTCTAGTTTTTAGGTGCACTAAGTACTGAAGACCTGTTGAAAAATATGTATCATTAAGTGGGAATACTGATTTTCAGTGGAAGTGAATAACTACTAAATTACATGCAGCATATGGATTTACATTTGGATGACTGATTTTGTGTCTGGGATAATTCTTTGCTTCATTAGCATTTCATCAGCTTTTGTAAGGCATTTATGAAAAACATGTTTGCAGTCTTGTAAAATAATCATAAAATTGCAGAACTTCAAGCTATCGGTGATGCTAAAATTGATGCCACCTATATATGGAAGTTTAAAAGACCTGTATTGGTCAAGGTTAATCTGAATGTTTAATAATAGTTCACTAATACCAGGCAGTTTCTTCAAGGTCTGATTCAGTGTTACTGGGAATTAAAGTACTATTAGCAGAATTTGGAATTGACTATACACCAAGTGCATGAGACAAGTAATAGGTAGTAACAATTTAGTTTTAATGTAACATATACCTAGTATATCCAAAAGTAGAGGGAATAGTATGGGTTTTATGAGTTTAAATGAAACTCTTAAAAGAGTGAATTTGTTATCAGTTGTGAAGAATTTTTGGCTACCTCATCTGTATTTCATTCATATACTTCATAATTAATGTAGCCTAAAATAATTCAGTTACATTTTTACCTGCAACTGAAAGAGGGAGCAATTTGAAATTAATATTAAATATTTCCAGTTATATCTTGCTAAATTTGATTTAGCAACACTTTTAATAAAAAGTGATAGTTTATTGATCACTAATTACCAGGATTTATGTGATAAGCCAGAGACTCTCAAAACTAATCCTAATCTTCAGTTACAGCATGAGAACAGGAAAGTGAAAACTCTAATTGTCCTATTATTTCCAGGTAATATATTTTCTTTCATCTATCACTAAACATAAGGAAAAGCTACATAAATGAAATGCTATATAAATATCCAGAGGATTAGGCATTGACAGATAAGTGGCAGAGTAATTGCCATCAGTGTCATGTGACTCCCTCTCTCCATGTTGTTTTCACAGACTGTAGCATACAAGCTTTTTCTGTTTGGTGGAAGGGGAAGCCCTGGGTCCCTACACATTCATAGCATTCTGTAGGGGACTGAATAGGCTGCAGAGAATGGCATAGTCCTATGGGCCACTGGTCTGTTGATAACAGGCCCATTTTCAATATTGGTCTTCTCAGCATGAAACAGATCATAGTGAGTATACATAGCACATGGTATTTGGGAATCTATGACTTGTCTGCTTTTTCTGTCTTTGCAACCACGAACCTCACTTTTTGCTCCATTCAGTAGTGGACAGTGGGAAAGAGCCACTATTTCCTCCTTAAAAACATACATTCTTGTGATGATGAGCTACGGAAGCACACATGTTGTATATCTGAAAGCCAGGCTGAGTTACTTAAAAAAAGAAAGGGAATTAATTTTGAGCAACTGAAAGGACAGGTTTCACTACTACTTTGACTAAGAAAGATAGTGTAGCTAGTCTGAGGTTAGGTGTATTAGTGACATCTTGTCAAACTGATGAAAGGTCACATTTTTGCCGTTAATGTTCTGGATTGCTACAGAGGAAAGACTGTATTTGTCACTGGTTTTGTACTGCTATCTGTTGCTGCTGTAAGGGAGCAAGGTAAGGTATTAATATGTGATAAGGGACCATATAAAAGTGCTGATGGCAATCCTGCTGGTATTGAGCTCATCCTTCAGAAATTCGAACACTGTGAAAATAGGATTGAACTCATTTCCATGTCATAGTTAGTAGTTTTCTACATGAAAAATTTCCTGGAGAAGTTCTGAGAAGAAGCAAGGCTCTTGGGAAACTTCCTCAAGGGATAATGTATGTACACAGTGGGGAATTTGGGTGATTTTTCATATGATGCTCTTGTTTCTTAGAGCCCAAAATGAACTAGAGCTTGCACAGGCCCCATCCATAACCTGATGTCCTAAACTCAAAGCCTGTTCTTCATCTCCAAGGTCCACTTTGTCTTCTTAGTGTTCATCTTAGCAGTGGGAAATGAACTATCATTGGTCATACTAAATTTTATATATTTGCAACAGATCTGCCTTCCTGCTGTAAGACAGCCTGAGGTGTTGCCGATACCCTCATGTGGGGCACCAAGCTTCTGTCCTGTGGCCTTTATCTTGATACTGTAAGGAATCAGAAATTGCTAACTGTAGCAAGTCCTGCCTTAGACCCTTCTGCTAACTTCTGTGCAGTTCCAGTTGTCTGTTACTTAGGTTAAGGACACAAGTCAACAAACCATGTGAATTGTTATAACTATATAGTCCTTAATCCTGTAGGGTTGTGATAACATAAGCACTCAAGGGAGCTGTTCTTTGTTCTCAGCTTTGTTGTTGTGCGATCAATGCCTTAGCAATAATGATTAGTAATTGACATCCTGTTGTTCTGTATATGTAGCTTATTTAGACTTGATTAATGCCCATAAAGGCAATAGGAAATTTCCCATCATCATTCAATCAAAACTTTAGATAGGAACTGAAAACACAAACTGACTTATAACATCCAATGATCAGGGAATGAGTGATAACCAGTTGATTTATGTGTAATCTGATGGCATTAACCTTCAGATCTGGAGGACATCATGGGCTACAGTAATTTGACAAATGTGTGACATATTTTGTAGAGAGCACCAGTAAGAAAAAGTTGTGCTTTCCTCCCTCACAGCTTAAAAATGGAGCCAAAGACCAAAGGACTAAAACAACAACAGCAGCAACATAAGAAACTGCTGGCTGCCATGCTTTCTCAGGACTCCTTTGATTCTGCTCAAAGCACAGCTCCATCTGTAACCGAAGAAGATATTGACAATGAAGATGATGCAATGGAACTGCTTGGTAACTGCAAAAAATTATGTGTATTTTCTGATACATTTTTATTATAGATTAATCTAAAAAGTGTAATATCCCATCAAACATAGATTAGTTTGAATCTGCTCCCCATGATTGAAGCTAAAGTATCCAGCAGCTGTGTGACGGTTCATAGGGTTTAACTTGCAACTTTCAGGAGTGAATGTAATGAAGACTGTATTTGTGTGTGAATAAACTGCGAGCTGCATCAAAATCCTGTGAAATATCAAACGCTTCAGATGCTTAAAGTAATTAATTTGATTTCCTTCATAAATCACTTGCAGGTTCTACTTGGAGAATGTATTTATGTACAAGGCGCAGAAAGAGCTTTACCAGCTTTCATCTGGTTCTTCTTTTTTTAGCTGTATCACAGTTCTAAGTTCAGTGAATTTTATTTGAGGCTTACTAGCTACATAGCTTACACAAAGTGAATTTGTAACCTCTCCAGAGGATTTGGTTGTAATTTTCCATTGAATTGAATGTTAAATTGCACTCTAGAAGGCTCTGTGCTCACTTCTTTCTCCCTTTCCTACTATTACTAGTTGTGAAAGGAGGGAAATTGTTGAAGAAAGTTGATTAATAGTCTCTTGTCTGCCATTTTTAAAAGCTTCAATGTAAGATGCTTAAAAGGTAGTAATGGATTTCAATATTTTTTTTTCCCAGTTTTTGCTACATAGAACTTTATGTGGGATCAAAGCACAGGAAATAGACAATCTCAGGATAGTTCAGCTAGAGCAGGTTGCTCTGAACATTGTTCAGTTGGGTTTTGACTCTCTCCAAAGCTGGAGACTCTATGACGTCTCTGGGCAACCTGTTCCAGTGCTTGACCATGCTTGTGGTAAAAAAGTTTTTTGTTACGCTTAAATAATTGTGAATGAATATATACTTTCTTTTTTTCAGTAGTTTTAAGTTTGATACATGCATTTGTTTTTACAGAAAAGAAGAGATAATGGACTGGGTCACTCAGGTGTGACAGTGGGTCAATTAGTTCTTTGTGTTTGAAGGAAGTCACACTGTGACTGTGGGCTTGCAGTCTTCATGGAATCAGTTGGTATTTCCAGAACTAATCCATGGATTCCAGTGAAGGCCTTAATTAGTCTGTAGCTGCGTTATCTCCTTATTTCCTCCTGCAATTTACAGATCTTTCCAACTTTATCAGTGTGACGTAAAAAGCAAGCTGAATGGGTGTCTTGTACTGGCATAAACCACAGGACTCCTAAAGTAGTATTCTGTGGCATCTGGAAGGTACAGTAGGTAAGTGTGTGTGTGTGATGTTACTGGCCTCGTTATATATCACATACAGAATAGAATCTTCTGTTAACTTCTGTGGAGATAGTGGGGAAAAGGTATCCAATAGATGTGTAGGTCTTTCCTTTTAGACATTTGAATCCCTCAAGGTATCTGGAACCAGAAAGGCAGTATAAAGGAATTTTTTTTTTCTAGCGCCTTGACTTTTGGGCACAATATTATCTGTGTACAAACAAGTGTTTTGGTTTTTTTTAATAAGGACTCGATTGTAAGAATCCATTCTGGTTTTGTGCCATGCAAAACCTGGAACATTTTTCTATCATGCATTCCATCAAAACTGGCAAAGTTTATACAAAATCAACTTAAAACCAGGAAAGGTCACAAACAGGACCTCTGGTTCAAGTAGAGTGTTATATAAGTGACTCAGATTCTGAGGCAAAATCATGGCATATTTGATGAATAGCCATGATTATAGTGATTGTAATATAGCCATGTTATAGTAACTACCACTGATAGAAAGTTCAATATGAACATCTTGGTGTTGAAAGTGCTGTGCTTCTGAAAGACTGGCATTTATTTTAATTCTCATTTTGCTGACAGTATGTGGTTTATATTTGATATAACAATTAGGCTACATCCTGCAGAACTGCTCAAAACTTGAGGATATGGCAAAGTGTTACACAGGAAGGGCGTTTTATTTTCTTTTGAAGGAAACATAAAAAACTTAAGTTTCTATCAGCAAAGATAGGTATTTTTCATTGCTATGTTTTCCAGATCAGTAATTGTATGATACTGGAATTGAATTTTTTTATTATGTACTGCATTAATCCATTAACTGCTTTGATGCTTTTTACACTGCTTATATGCAGTATAACTAATTTCAAATCATGGCTTTCTGCCATCACTGAATTGCAGGGCATTGTTGCATATAGCTGCTTGACTTGTTCCCTTTAGAGTTCAGTATTCATTGCTTATTCAGCCCTTTCTTAAAAAATTGCAAAACCTTATGCTCCTAAGTCTGGATTCTGGGAAAACAAATTCTACTATTTATAGCAGATGATTTTACTGTGTACCCTACTTACAATGCAGGTTTTTGCAGAACACAAACTTCCATCTTTATGTGTGTTTAAGAGAATCTTTTTCAGAGTTTGGTTGATTTATTGAGGTATTAAAAGCACGAAACTGACTGTTGGTATATTTTCTTTTAAAAAAAACATCCTAGTACTCACATCAGAATTGTCAATGAAGGTTTAGCTAGAATGAAACATTCCAAATAGAAGAAACAATTAAGCTGTTATACTTCTGTCATCCATTTCAAAAGAAATATATGTGCAAAGATGAAGAAGAATATTATGGGGCTACATTATGATTTCAGTTATCACTCTTTATGTATAGCATAAGATGCATAGGAGGGCTGTTAACACACTGGTAACTTTCTAAGTGTGTCCAGTTATGCAGGCGGCTGAAATAGATTACTGGCAGATAACATTATAGTGGAAAGGATTTTCCTGACTTTAAGAAGCTAAGAAATGCAACTGTAAAATCACATGTATTTGTAAATGTAAAAGGGTAATGCAATTGAGGTCTGTGACTGAATATCAAGCAGCTTGTTTTGTATACATCATAATGCCAAGTATTGTGTTTTGTAAATCTAATCGGGAGCTGAAGTAGTTCTTTGTGAAACTCTGCAGTCCTTTTGGAATTCCATGACATTTGGGCTTAAGCTGTCTTTCGCATTTGGCTGAAGTCCCCTGAGACTTTGAAATCATGTTATTCCCTCAGTATCTCACTGATGTCCATTGGAGAGGACTGAACTGTATTTTCCCTGAAATTGCCGGGAATATTGATTGAACAGTCACCAAAGCATGACTCATTTGGTTTTGAAAAATCAATTGTTTGATTAAGTGTAAGAATGTCATTGTTTAAATGTATTGCTATGCATAAACATACACATGGTAAAAGCATAAGGTTTTTTGTAGCACACTTGGACCGAAATGTACCTTCTTGAGCTTTTTACAAGTAAGGGAGATGAAAAAGAAATTCTGTATTGTTTTACACAATATTGATATTTAGTCATAACGCTCAATCACTTCTTTCCTTGTTGTTGTCCAATCTTTATGCATGCTCACAATATTAAAAACATTACCATATGTTAATACATGCTATGCAATAGTTAACTATGAAGCACCACTCCAAAGATAAGTCTACCCAGGAAGCTCACACAGGTGTGGTTAAAGTGAAATTGAAGTCCATTTCCTGCAGGTACATTGACGCATATGCCAGTGTGTATGATTCTGAAAAGCCTTCACCATTTCAATGCAAATAATCATATATCTGAGCTAAATTTAAGTGTTTGCAGCATCGGGACTTGTAAAACCATCTCTTCTTTTCTTCAGAGCTGGTTTCACAGTAATAGTGGGTTTTTTTCTCAATGTAGAAATCTTAAGTGAAAGTTCAGTGATTGTCTGCCTCATGTTTATTATGTGTAATTCTTGCTATGCAGTAACAAACCAGAATCTTTAAAGACAGAAATGCACTTTAAGTAGTAATATATTTTTTAACTATTGCTATCAAGAGATACCTGATGTCTTCTGTTTGCTTTAATAACTCTTCTTCTAATCTTTAGAATTTCTTTTTTCTTCAAGAGCTTACCAAATGTTAATTACTTAATCACTGTAACACCCCTGAAAGATTGGCTGGTGATATATTTACATTCTATAACAAGAGGAGATAAACAGAACTCAGTGGAGATTGCCTTTGCCTGTAGGATGAGACAGTAACTCAGTGTCTGGTAGTCTACCCCTTGTATAGCCTATACTGCTTTTCTAATAAGTCTCTGAATGCTTTAATGAAAGGGTGTCCAATCTGCAGTGCTTTCAGTGCATTTCCTCTGGTTCAACAGACATTCCTGATTTCCCTGTTTCCTAGAGGTCTTTGGCAACATGCGGGAAACAGACTCTAGATCTGATAAATTATTCTAATATTAGCAGCAGGTTGTTCCTCTTTGTTGTCTCTCGCAGCTGGGCAAAAACTTCTCCTCCATTATGTGACTAGAATACATCATTTGCCAGAAGAGAGGCCACAAGTCCCTGGGAAAGATGGTATATGAGTTGTACTACACCTTCAGAACAGTTTTCTGGCCCACAGACTGTTTTGTTGGGGTTTAAGTAGAATGATTGTGTGGGAGAAAACTGTGTGAATTGCTCATCATGTCCCCTTTGGCTGACTTCTTTTTTTGGAAGCTATTGGGAAATCGGCAACATTACCAGTGAGCATCTGCTGTGTAGTGCATGCACAGAAGCTGACAACACTGGGAGACAGTACGCCTCGTCTGCATGCAGAGACTGGCTGTACTATACATTGCAAAATTTTCAGTGACAGATGTAATGCACTGGTGCAAGTGTGTGTTACAGATTTCTGTTAGAAGGGCACTCAGACTGCATAACGTGTGGATTTAAATACCTTTTTGAGGTGGAAAAAGGGGATAGCATAGATAATCTTACATCCTTTCAGACGCTGGGAACCCCAAGTTGTGCAACATTGACCTCTGGTCATGGCATGATACACTGCACAGATCCTGTCGTGCTAAGGTTCACTAGCATTACAGTCCTTAGAGCTCTTAGAAGTAAATAATTTAGTTTACTTTTCCTTATAAGTAAAGAATTTCATTCAGCATTTCTACTGTCAAGCAAAACGATGTTCACGATAAGACCATGCAGGTGGTGTCATTGCCAAATGCCAAGTGGGAGCTGCCTACAGTCTTCTCCCTTACGATTATCCTGCAGCCAAGGGGTATGTGCAGCACAGCACAGACCTGCGCCTGCTCAGGTCAATTTTTGTGTGGGTCATGAACTCCTCGTTGCATGATGGTCCTCAGGTTCGAATCACCAGCAAGCAGGAAAGTCAGTGTAGCACAGTAGTTTCATGCCACTGGAAGAAGATAAGTTTTCTGTCTAGTCAGAGATAGTGATCACTGCTTTAGCCCAAGTAATGGGAAAGTGATAATGCCAGCGTTATTTGTCTCATGTTCTTATCACTGAATGCTGATTCTCACTCAATGCAATAATAAACATTGATGTTCTCAGATTCCAAGAAAATATTTAGCAAGGTATGACCCAGCATTATTTTTCTCTTAGAAAAAAATGTAAAATTGTTTATCTTATAGTATGTTTTCAAAAGTGAAGTGAAATGTCTTGTATGCATGACTTGACTATCTGCATCACTACTGCCCTCCTAGTGTAATTTCTGAAAAAATTTACTGTGTAAATAAATACTTAGATGAAGCTTTTTTGGAAATTGCCATAGATCTACATGCTTCCATTTCTAATATCTTACAGACTGGTGGTCATAGCTTTTATGAAGCTATTCGTATTAAGTTTTCTGTTTCCTTCAAATTTCCTTCAAATTTCCTTCACATTTCAACAGTTCAGAGGAGACATGCTCTGTATCTAAAAGAGAAAGAAAAAAACCCACTGGTTTATTGCTTTTTTTCACTTGCATTACCTCCCAAAGTGTGTAAAGCATTTACATACTTTTGTTCTCCGTGATGGTTATTACTGGAGCAAAAGAAGGATTGTATTATATGGATCAGGCTTAGCATATGAGCAGTCATGATGTTACTGCTCTGTGAATGATATAACTAGTATGACTGAAATATCTTAAGCTTTACTTTTGTGAGATATAATTGACTTTCTAAGTGATAGGTATTTGACATTCAGTGGCTTTTTCTTTAGAGTCTGATGTGGAAGATGTAGTTCATCCCAATTTGAATAGAACTATTTGAATCTAGGAAAAATATCAATAGATGCAATTTACTGTTATGACAATTTCTAAGAGGTCTGATCTTCAGTCTTCTGTTTATCTTCCATTTATCTTCAATCTTCTATCTGTATGGTAGGCAATTTCTGATAATCTTGATTACCAGGTACTTTGAAACTCCTGAAAGATTTAGAATTTGGGTAGACAATGACCAGTTGAAGGCAAAATTTCCAAAAGGTGTTTTTTCCCTCTTTATGGGTTGTCCCCAGCAAGCAGCTAAGGACCACAGAGCCCCTCACTCATTCACTGCCCCGCAGTGCTAGGTGGGAGAGAGTAGGAAGAGCAAAAGCAAGAAAACTCATGGGTTGAGATAATGGTAGTTTAATAATTGAAAGGAAGAGGAATAAGAAAGAAAGAAATAAAAAAGAAAGAAAGAAACCCCCAAAACCTAAAACAAGTGATGCCAAAGCAATCACTCATCACCTCCCACAAGCAGACCAATGCCTAGCCAGTCTCCAAGCAACAGCTACTTTGGAAAAAGCCACCCCTCAGTTTGTATTGGTGACCATGACATTATATGGCCTGGAATATCCCTTTGGTCAATTCGGGTCAGCTGTCCCAGCTGTCTCCCCTCCCAGCCTCTTGCCCACCTGCTGTGGGCCAGAGTAAGAAACAGAGAAAACCTTGACCCTGTGCAAGCACCGTTCAGCAATAGCTAAAAGATTGGTGTGTTATCAGCACTAGTTTAGTCACAAATCAAACACAGCACCATGTGAGCTGCTATGAAGACCCAGGACATTCCTTAAAGATATTTTTTCCAAGTCACTACTGTCTTTTTGAAGATTGAGAGGTTGTGTTGACATGATGGAAGGTTTCTTCTACTCTCTCTGTCATCTCCAGGGACATAGTTCTCATTTCTTTTAGATAAAGGCTCCTTTTCTCCTCCTGAGATAGGTTGATCAGTGTACAGTTAGATGTCTTGCAACTGTTCCCCAATTTTATATTGCCTTTCACTTACAGGTGATTCTGTTCTCCCCATGGGTGTTTTAGACCATAACGGTGGATTCCAGAATGTCTTTCACACTTGCCCCATGTCTCTTGTGTTCTTTGCTTCTGAATTAGTCTTTGTTGTGCACAAAGGCCTTAGCATAGCATTGAGAAGTGACCATAGTTGTCACAGAGGGTACGGTTTGTAAGTGATGGTATTTGGCTGTAATTCTTATGCTATTGCGTAAGTGTACTGTAAGTGATAAAGACTGTAAAACCTGTAGAGCTTAATAGAGAACATTATGGTTACTATTCAGACAACTGTTGGTGTTCTGTGGACTTACATAAACATTCTTCCTTCAGGAGGTCGTATTTGCAGTAACTTCTTCCTTTCACTATTCCGTTTTAACATATATACTCTGTTATTTCTTTACTGTGGTTGGTTATGTGGAGTTTACCTGGAGGGATCCGTGTGCTCATGGATCTGATCTCGAGAATGCCTAATAAATATTGAAGTCTAGAGGAAAGGGTAGGGGAAAAAGAACAGCAAAGAAACCACCAAGGTTGTGAAAAGGAATTTCTCTTTTAAAAATGGGCAATTATGGATAACTTCTATTTTTATCTTCAGGCTACAGTGATTAGCTTACTCTAACTGTAGTAAGTCTCATTAAATCTTTATCTGTTTTGCTTTTAAAGCAATATATGAATTGTTATGCTGTGCCTCAAACAATTAATAACGTAAATGCTGGTCTTTTTTATGCAAATGTAGTATACAAATAATGCCAGAATTGGTAAATCAGTTGGAGTAATTATTTTTACAAAACAGCTAAGGTGAGAAATAATCTCAAAAAGTATTTTTTTTTATGACATTTCACTAAATTTTTAACTACAACATTATTGCAGATACCTTCAACAGTAGTTTTTACCAGATTCCTTGATCTGCAGGACTATTTTCTAGAGAGAAGCCATAAACTTTAAATCTACTACTAATTTTAAAGCAATGTTTTCATGCATTATACTTGTCACTGAACACCTGTGTAAAAGTTTAACAAATACTGTATTCAATATTTTTTTCTTTCTGCCAATACATAAAGTCACTGAAGCAAGGGAGACGCGCAGGTCTGTTTTATGTCATTCATGGAGTTAATTGATTTCAGTTCATCTTGTGGTCCTATGCTAAAAGACAGCAGCATCAGTGAGAATCTTTTAGTTGATCTGAGTTTAAGCAAAGCTCTAAGTGGTTATTCGAAGAACAGGGATTTGGTATTTTAAGTCTTAAAATAATGGAATCCTGCTCTTGAATTTTACTGTCAATAATACTACAGGTGTTTGATGTTTAAATAGAATTTTTAGACTGACAATAGTTTCTGGTAAGCTTAGTAAGTTCTATAGTTTGGTTAAGAGAGCGTTTGTAAGGTTAGAATAAATTATGAATTGAATTAGTCACTGCAACACTTGTATAGTTATTTCTGGTTTGATAAGCATAAAATGGGTTGAAACTGAAATTGATTGTGCTTCATATTGCTAAAGGGAAAATGGAGAGAGAAAATCAATTATAGTTAGAGATACTAGATTCTCTTGAGTTGAAATGAGTTACATGAGCTAATAAAAAGCTTCAAAAGAATGATTCATTTTCAAGGAACGTGTGTACTGAATATCATGATGTGCTGGAGCCTAAAATGTCATTTGTTTACAGTTCACACAAGGAACCAAAGCTTATTTTAAGCCTATACCTCAAGAACAGAGCAGGGACACTGTAATCCTAGTTCCCTGGCTGTCCAGATCAGAGACCTAAATGTCTGTACTAACATAGCCTTTTTATGACCTGTATGCCTGGGATTTCTTCTAAAGGAAGGCAAGGTGACACAGCACCATGGTATATATCACTCATTATGATGTGATGTTGATCCCAGTATTATGGAATCAGACTGATACTCTTCTACACTTGTAAATGCTTGCAGTTCTGATGTCTAATGGCTGTGAAGACAAGGAAGTCCCTTTAGAGAAGCTATAAGAAGCTTCCTTCCACCCCAACACCATTTATAAGAAAGATGAGAAGGTGATTCTCACAGCCGTTCCCCAATCTTATTTCTTTGCCCGCCTCCAAATGTGCCAAGCACATCAGGTGTTGGGCAAGTAGTAAAGAGCTGTGGTTGAGTCAGGTGGCATATTTTAGGTAACATTTTAAGCTATGTAGCTTAAGGAAGTATCTTTTCATGAGTTCAGCATAGTTGTTTTGTGGAATGCATTGCCACAGAAAATTGTGGAGACTACAAGTGTAAATATACAAAACTAGATAAATTCACGGAAAATAGATCAATACCTTTTCACTAAATATGTTCGTTCTGGTACATTCTCTATCTCAGTCCAAAAGTGGAAATTGCAGGTAACTGAGAGGATCTTTACTTACTGTCTATATGCTGCTGGCTACTTTGAGTCAGTAGACTATGCTAGCTGCTCCTCAGGTCTGATCCAGCACAAATACTTCATGTACCTTGATGTCTCCCATCATTTGAAGAGGTATAATCTGAACCTGTATATCTGAGGACTGCATGCTGTATAATTCTGATCCTTTCTTGAAATTTTAGTGGCTGAGAATGGCCAAGGATTTTCAATAAATATAATTTTTACAGAATGGAAGAGCTGGCATAGGAAAAACTATAGATCTAATAGGTGTTTATTTGCCTATGTGATAAGGGCAAGGTAAGGACTTCAACCTCCCTTGTCTTCTACATTCCTAGTGATTGTCTTTAGCATCACACATCCTGCTTTGCTATATGCTTTGTGGCTCTTCAAATAAGGCCAGACATTCCATAGTGTATTCTGTTATTTTTTCTGAATAAAAGTGTATTTTATTGGGAAAATACCAGATGAACTGTACTAGTGAACTATCTTAGTCAGACAACATGTTCAGTAGTAGGTAGAAAGCTCACATGTTCCTTATATGTAGAAGGTAAACATTTGCTTTACTGTGTTGAATCAGGGCTTAAATGATCAAGCATTGCTATGGTAGGTTACTGGAGTTAGAACAATAGGTTACTAGAGCTAGGGTGAACAAGATACAACTGATTACTGATTTTTCCTTTATAAGAATCATGGGGCTTCAGATGAAACTGTCTGTAGACAAGTTCAAAACAAATAAAAGGACATATATTTTCATGTACTGCACAATTAATCTATGGATTTATTTGCTAATGGTGTTGTGGATGCCAAAAATTTACATGTGCTGAAAATGAGCTGGGCAGGTTAATGGAAGAAAAATACATCAAGGGCTGCAAGATATAGATGCTACCTCTGCTTCAGAAAGTCCCTGGCCATAAATCAGCTGGGGCTGAGGGATTATGCTAATAAAGTACCGTATGTACTTGCCCTGTTCTTGTACTCATCCCTAGGAATGGGATATCCCTAGGATGCTGGATAAATGGATGTCCCAACTACTTTGTACTTGTTAAGGACACTTAGGTTAGTTTAGACGTACTGCTGGGGAATCCTCCAGTGCCAATATATAAGGAAATCCAGCAACGGATATAATTTCTTTTGTGCCTGGATCTGTTTTAGTGAGGCCGCTGACTCTCCAGTATTAGTAATCTGCAATAACCTCTGCATGTACTTGTTCTTTAGTTTACACTGAAGCTCAACTATGAATGTCCGAGTTCAGAAGCTGGTTGGAGAGATCTGGCCCACCCGATTGACTAGTCTGTGTGCTAAACTGCTGCCAGTTCCTGAGCAATCTTATTCTCTTTTTGGAGCATGCAGGGAAAGGAAGCATGAAAGAAAGAGTCAGTTACAACTGTCAAGCTTGTACTTTGGTAAAAAATGACAGGATTTCTTCACTTGGAGATTCAGAAGGAAGCAATGGAACTGCGTGAGCTCTGGTGAGGCTTCCTTACTACTCAATTATACACAAGTCTGAAATCACTGTCTTTGTGGTGGGAGAATAAGATTGATGCAGAGTTATCGGACAATTTAGGGAGGTGGCAGCAGAGCGAGAGGTAGTATGATTATCTGATTTCAGGTATCATAACCCCTTACTGCTAGTGTTTGACCTGCTTCAGTGAATTCCTCGGCTTTGGGGCTCTTTTCAGCTATTGAGGAGAGATTGTACATCAGAGTAGTAGATAGGGAGGCTTATTCAAAGAGACATTTGTGAATTTAATTCATATTGGGAGGCAAGGATGTGAAGGCAAAAAATTATATCCAAACACAGCAGAGCTTAAAGTTATTTTTCATGTTGATATGTGGCAGGTTAGTGTTATGTTTCTCTGAATTGTTAGAGCGTCCTTTCCTCTGAATGAATTGTCCTTTATTTTATATACAGATAATTGCTCACAAGAAGATAATTACTGCCAGTAAGGGCGCTTGGAGAAGTATAAATTTAGCAGGGTTTTGGTGGGTGGCAATAGAGATTTATTTATATATTAAAAAAGTAATATAGTAATTATAAATAAATATTATAATATAAATAAAATAATAATAACTATAAATAAAATATAATAAATAAAATATATTTATTGCAAAAGACATTCCTAGGTATTACACCCCAAATCATGGTGCTGTTTATAATATCTGACAGAATATGATGTATATAACAACATAAAGTAAGAATTGAAACAAAATGAACCAAGACAAAGCTATGAATGAAATACTTCAAAATGTGGTTTTCTGTCTTACTTTCTAAACTGAAGTTTGTTGAAAAGAAGGTGTTGGAAATCCCTGTAGAAAACCTGATTCCATTGTCATGCGCTGCACAACACCAGAGCACCTTTTCCAAAAATTCATATTATGTTTTTCTGATACATTCATTACTTGGTGAAGCCTTTCCAATAGCTGAAACTGTAATTTAATGCTACTTACATAAAATAGTTTTTTATGTACATTTCATAATGCATATAGATGTTTTAGGTTCTGGTCCAGTTAGTGGAAAGTGTATGAAATTTCTGAAGTAAAATATTTCTTGAATCTGTGCACCCAAAACTAAGGCCGTTGTATTGTAAATACAGAACATAATGAACACCTTACCTTCTTATGTAAGTATTATGGTTAAAACCTTGTTAGGTATTGTTTTCCAATAGTTTATACAGTATTTGCTTCATTTTTCTGTTTTATTTGGTTTTGATAGTTGAGTTTGGCACTATAAATGTGTTTGAGACATAGGTTATTTGTCTTTCATTCCTAACTCATATATTAAAGTAAGTTTTAATTACTGCCTTTTTTTTTTTTACGTTATTCAGTGATATTAGTGGCTTCTATTAAGAGTTAGATTTGAAACTTCTGTTTAGCCTGTTTCCCCCCCAAGACTGATGATGTATGCCATGTAAAATGATCACCAGAATGCATTCATAATCAAAATATGTAATTTTTGTTACATTCGTAATCTTATAAATATAATTTTACCATGACTTAGTGAAATGGTATTGGCACTTGGCAAGGCAGGAGCTTACTTCCTTCTCATGTGGAGCACTATGGCTCTTTCAGCAGGGTTTTGGGAGAAACTAATAACTCTTCAGTATTAGACTGAGTGCTGAAGCTACTCCTTCCTCTGCCGTTAAAGAAAAGTAAAAATAGGGAGGAGAAAGTATGTAAATGTTATATGTTAATGTAGGTAAATATCACTTACATGAGAACTTCACTTAAGTTACCACATGTGAATAGCTTCTGGAAGGGAACAAAGGGTATTTTGATAAATCACATCCTCAAGTTGTCACAGAACTCGAGAATCACAGAACTGTGACCTAGTCTCAAAGACAGAGTCAGCTTTTAGGCAACGAGCAATGAAAAGGTTCAATCTGCTTGAATCTCTTACTTAAAAAGTCTTGTGAAAGCTAAATGTGTGTGGTTGAAATACATAGCTGTACTCAAAATAGTGTAAGGCACAAGCAGGTCAGAGACTCAGTGGCAGCAGAAATAGTCACTTTTTCATGCTTTGCTTTAACTGTTTTCTGCATCTTTCTCTCTGTGTGTTTCAGTAGATCAATTCCATTTGTTTCTGTTTCAGGTGGAATATTTAATGGAGTTGATCCCAAGTCTGATAGTGCTAGAATGGAGCCATGGGCTAGGATTTTATGCATGCCATCACAGTCGTGAGAAACCAGGGATCTAATACATTGCTGTCCTCTCACTCTCCTTCACACAACCAACAGTCTTTTGATATGGAATGTAGCATTTGATCACTGAGTACTAGGTACAACTTGGAGGACTTCATGTGGAGTAGTCACATGTAGTTTACCTTGAAATGATAAGCATTTATCTTATTGCTTGAAGTTAGGTAATCTTTTCTATATTTACTGTTTAGGTTCTACTCTTACAGTATCTCTTTGCCCCTAAATCACTCATGAGTTCATTCTTGCGTTAATTATTCCTGCTCTGCCAATAGGATGGGAAAATGACACAGAGTTAAATTAAAATTTATTCCCTGAGGGCTGACTCCCTGTCTCTCTTCCTTAAGAAAATGGACCGAGTATTTTTGACTTTTCTCTGGGCAGGAAAGGGATTGCTTCTTGCTCATTCCGGCAGTCTGTGCATTTTGATTCCAGCATTTCCCACCTCATCTACCCCAACTGCTTTTAGTTAAAGGTAAGGTGATCTAAAAGTTGTGTGGATACTACTCCATTATCCTCTTGGTGGGATTTTCTATTGTTAAAAGGCAATGCTTTGTGTCATTCAAATTAACTTGGCCTCTGTTTGCAGGGTAGCTGTTTGTCATGTGGCATGCTAGCACAGCACCTGATGTTACGTTTTCCAAGATTTATAGGCATCAACTACTATCGAAACCAGTACCAAGAATCAGTGCACAATAAATATTAGTGGATTACTAGGGAAAAAAAACCAAACCCAAAGAGTATCTATACAACAAATTACTAAAAGCCAACTCTTAATTTTGGCTTGTAAGGTTGCATGTGCTAAGACTTGTCACCCAGTTTAGCAATTGGTATAATTTAATTCACAATTGTCACTACAGTTTATTAATGCGGAAATGATAGAAGGAACATTCAAAACATAGAGATAAACTCTGACAAGTTTCTGAAAGGCAGAAGATGAGTAGGGAATGCTGAATGTCAGTTCATTACTTTGGAAGTCAGGTTGTAATCTATATGTCACACTGGACACTACCAATGTTACTAACTCCAGGAGACTGATAACTTCATTGTTAATATGTAATTAATTATTTGGGTTTTAATTCACAGATTTTCAATATGGGTTTGTAAGTATGAGAAAGAGACTGAGAATTATGTGGGTAATTTTATTGAGGGGAAGTAACTGGATCGTAAGGTCTTTGCTCAGACTGTAAAACTGCCATTTTTTAGTATGAGTCCTAGCACAATGAAAGTTGAGTTGACAAGTACTGTAACAGCACAAGGGAATAATATTAGAGCTTTAGTAACACATTTTTCTGCAGAAGCTTGGATATTTCAGAATAACTAGTATTCCCAGTGGAAACTACAATGAACTAGTACTTAAAACATTTGATATCTCATGTAAGCATAATATTGTCTGAGGCTAAAATAATGAAATTAGAGAAAGTATCCATGATTTAGAGAAGAAATGATAATATAGTTAGGAGAATGAACAGAAAAACAGAGCCTACCTTTCTTTTTCCTCTAGGCTATGAAAAAAAACACCCAAACATGGCAAAACCTCATGAACAGAAATGTGGGTCAAATGGGAAGTTCAGCTTTCCTGAAGCTCCACTTGCTGCAGCAGATTTATCTACTTTGATGTGATGGGATATAGCAGTTTTGAGACAAGATGATAGTAAAGAAGCAGAGATGTTGCCTTTTTCATGGGAAGGTTCACCCTGTTCGTATAGCTTGTGTTTTCTTGTAGCCCTTCTGAAAAAAAAAAATAGCTGAATGCACGGAGTACTGTACGGGATATAAGTTGTGGTAGTAAAGAGATTGCAGAAGTTATGCTGCAGGAAGTCTAGCAGCTAAGAGCAGATGACATCCCTTTTAAGACTGTCCAGCATTCATAACGTAGGGGTGCTACCTATGGGGTGAAGCTGAGGGAACTCAGTTTGTTTGGCCTGGAAAAGAGAAGGCCTTAGGGGGACCTAAGAGCAGCCTCCCAGTGCCTAAGTGGAGGCTCCTGACAAGGAGCCACACTCTTTACTGAGGTGCACAGCAGCATGCTGAGAGACACTGGGCATAAATTGAAACAGACAAGGTTCTGATTAGATATAAAGGGGAAAAAAATCAGTATGTAGATATTTAACTGCTGGAACAGCTTTCCCAGGGAGGTTGTAGAGTCACTGACCTTGGACATTTTCAAGACTCAATTGGATAAAACCCTAAGCAGCTTCGCTGACCCTACTTTGAGCAGGAAAGTGAGCCAGAGACCTCCTGAGGTCCCTCTGAGCCTGAACGATTCTATGAATTGCTAGCATAGGGAAGGCCACGGACCCCTGAAATGTAATTTTGTTGTGCTCATAAAATACCGAAAATGAAACCATTAGAAAGTAAATGTTGGTCTATATCTGAGTAAACACTGTACAAATAAATGTTTTACCAAACAGAATATACAGACTGAGACAAAGAGATTAGATCTGGCCTTCAGAAGGAAAGTGAAATAGGTAATGAAATAGGATACTTCTGTGTGATTAGAAGTCATGCAGGGGTTTAAAATATTAGATAGTTTGGATAACCTGCATAAGAAGTATGTCTGTCATGCCACCATGCACAAATGATTGCTCTATTCCCTTATTCCTCTCATAACATATCTATATTACTTAACAGAAAAAGCCAGTTTCAAATCTGGTAACACACCTCACAGGTGCAAGCTGAGTTTTTAACTAACCAGTAGCTGACTACAAGTTCAGTCATCCAGAAAGGAGATTTGTTTACTAATGAGAATTGTATTAGCTCTTTAGTAGTGCCAAAATGCTGTCAAACCTCAGGGTTATCTCCAGAATGTGGGGAAAAAAAAGAAGCTGCAAGCTGATTCAAAACCAAAATATTGATTTGTTCTTAGAAAGAAAAACAGATGAAAGAAAGAGAGGAGAAAAATGTTGAGGGTCATGTCAAGATAAACACTCAGAAGAAAATATATTTTTATCACACATTTTAGAAGTTGGTACGCTGAAGTGATTAATATTAAAACTATACAGATAGAAAGTCAATATAAAACTACCTAGACAAGTAATTACGGCCCATTACAGTTGTCGCCCTCTTCTGAGCCTTTAAATGTGGACTGAAATGGTGAAATTATCTAAATAAGTGGTAGTGAATGGCTTCCAGTTTTTCCTTTCTCTTCAGAGCAAGTGACTTTAAAAAAAAATGATAGCAGGTTTTAAAGGTTAATAAGTAGCTTAGTAGCGGTGAGGGCAATAACAGGAAGTTAAAATGAGGAGGTGAAGTGCTGTGAGTAAATATTAGTAGAACTAGTAAGTTTGACCCATTTAGCTCTGAAGACACATCTAACTGACAGTTTTGGGGGCAATAGGAGAATGACAAGATAGATGGAAAAGTCAGTTTCTGTGTGAAAGAAACATGTATTTAGCGAGAAGAATCAAACACTTCTTACAGGTTAGGTGAAAGTGTAGTATAAACACCTGGGATCTAGATAGAACAATGCTAATGAAGAATTAAAAAAAAATCAGTGCGTAGCCAATAGACAGCATATGGATTTATTTACGCACGGCTGGAAACTATGTCTGGTAGAATATGAGGTGATAAAATATGTGTGTATTTGGTGCAAAGAAGCATCACAAAATTACACACGCAGGCAGATAGAATCTCTGCAGACTATCATCAACAACCTCATGTCTCCAAAATCCCTGAAGTAGACTATGGATAGTGCACTTAACCATGATACAGGTGACAAAGCAATGTTATTTAAAATGCAATGAATATAATAATTTTAAAAAGAGATGTTGTCATGACCCGTACAAACCAGTCCTGGTTATTGAACAAGTGAGAGATGATGTCTTACAGTAGTATCTTACAGACAGATAGGTGTCTTACAGAAAGATGCAGAGTCACACTGCTCACCGCTGCAGTCTGCAGAGTAAATACAGCATTGACATCTCGGGAGGTGAGGAGAGGAAGATATAGATCTAGAAGAGACTAGTGCTAGGAAAGGCGTGTGGGAGCCTGAGAGCCAGAAACACCGTGTCCCTTTTGACTGCTGCACAGCCTAGTCAGGATACTTTGGAGCCTCTACCTCAATTTAAGTTTTCTGCTTCATATTCTTCAAAATTCATCAACATTGTTGTAATATTGCTGGGGCTTATAATTATTTATTTCGATTAAAAAGAAATGGAAACAGCATGTTTGGATCAGGGTTTTGCAAACATGTAAATTTTTGTTCAAATTTGGTGAGATTAATATTGTTTAAGAAAAGAAAGAATCCAAAGGCAAAAGCAACTTCTGATGGATAATTAATGTTTTCCTTTAAATCAATGATGAACAAGCTACATGAACAGGGGACAATAATGAAATGTTATATTTTTTTATTGACCAAACCTAAAGATTTTTGCTTGTTTTGTACTGATCTCTTACAAAAACAGGTTCCCATTAATTTTATACAGTACAATGAATTCCGTGGAAGCTTATTTAAAGGTTTTCATTGGATGCAAAGTTGTCTCATAACTTGAGTATCACCATAGCACAAGTATTTGGACATACAGAAAATTAATTGCTCAGAAAGTCATGATTTTCTCTTAAAATGATTGGTATAGGCTTAATCTTCTGCGGTGCTCTCCAGTACTGTCTCAGGCTAATGGCGCTGCCTCCTGTGACACCCTTGAGTAGTTTATTTCCAGTTCCAGAAGGGAGTTTCCTGTAATACACTGGAAATAATAGGTAGAATGACTCAGCTTATGCATCACTGAGAGCCCTGGGATGTGACCTCAGATACTTTCTGCGCACAGAGATGAACACAATTCCAGAGTGGACTGATAGGTTCCTGAGTTAGGGGTAACTGCTTTTGTCGTTCTGGTTCCAGGTGCTGCTGTACATTTGCAACTCACTATCATCTCATTGGTGCTGCAATGATATCTTTATCCTGCACCAAACATTATATACTCTGAAGACATTATAATTGGGATACTGTGATTGCTATTTATGCTGTAATTCAAATTATATCAGTGTAAATCATGTTCAGGTGAGACTTCTGTCTGATAACCTTACATTTTATATGAAACTGCATGTTAAAAGCCATGCAAAACTATTTACTGTGAATAGCACTGTGAACAAGCTTAGGCTTTGACCCTGCAAACAGCCTTACGAAAACAAAGAGACTGTTTCTTAGTGCATTGATGCACCTACATTGTATGGACTATTATGTCCATTTGCAATAGGATTGGACTTTACAGGTTCAGCCTGTCATTCTTGTGTTCTCTGTTTCATTTTGAGTTTGCAACAGTTTTCAGCTTATTTTAGAATAACCAGCCAACATAATAAATGTGAATTGCTAGTTCTAATTAATTTACCAAGATATTGTCTTTTAAATATGCAGCTAAAATAACGAGTTAAGTTAGTTACAGATTATTTTTCATAAACTTCTTATGTATTTTATAGTAAAAATGGACACAAATGGGAATGTTTGGGGTAAAGAAGAAAATGCTTCTCCAGTTTACAGCTCTAGTTCCACAGACTATTGGATGACTGGAAAATACGAATGTCTAGTAAGGGAGTTAGATGTAGTGATTGATGATTATGGCTACGACGAAATAACCCCTGGGTAGTGAAGCCTGTGTTGTCAAAGGGAAGCTGCGCCCACCAGGGGGCGCTGGCGTTTTTCTGTATGGGTTGATTAATCTAAATGTAGATGAGCTTTAATCTGTTTAAAAGGTGAACAAAGTGCTTAACGTTGCAGGGAAAAAATACCATGTTTACAAGAAAACGGGAAAAATCGGCATACTGTAAACCTGTGATATTTTTCTTTTCAAAGGCTATATAAAAATAGAAATAAAATATATAAAATAGGTGCTTTGTTCCAGTAAGAGATGTATGTAAATTCACACTGAAGACTGCATGTGACTGCAAGAACTGCCAAGCGATTTTTAACTAATGTTCTGTAGCTCACTGTTGTAAGCTCTGACAAAGTCTTTTTTGTTACTTTTTTGCAATGAACATGGATTTTAAACCTGTGATTGTAGATGCATGTACATCATTTAAAAGAAACATGCAGAAGAAATAGAAACAGATTTATTTTTTCCTCTTTGAAATTAAAAAGTCACATTTTCATATGAGCAAGCAAGCATCTGATTCTTCTGTACAATCAAGAAATGCTGTAATGTGCAACAAAAAATTACACTTTACAAACCTCCATTATAGCCTGTGTTATAGTGGCTATCTATCTTTGAAACTGCCCAGATTTGTCCATTTTAAGAAAATGTGTTTCTTTTTGCCAGATTTTCCAAGTCTAGATCAGTGATCCTGTAAGCCTGTCGCGTGACTCAGCTAATCGTACAAACTGTGAATATCTGGCTTATGTCATCTTGATTAATGTAGAAGCAAGTGAACTCAGAGAGCAACACTTGTCAAAATGTGGCAGAATCATATCAACAATTGTTGCTTCTAAAGACTGCTGCTGCTCACTTATATTCGTAAGTTACCCCAAATTTTGTAAACCTGCTGGCAAAGCAGTTATTTAAGCATAGGAAAGGGAGTAAATACGTAGGGAAGAGAAGAAGTGCTGATATTCAGCTAAGGATGATGCGGATAAATTTTTGCGTGAATGAACTTTGTTGTTGTTGTGATGCTTTTGAACTTAATTTAATTTTATAGCATTTGTAATTAACTTAGCACATAGTTAATGATAGACTTACCGATTGTGACATTTAGATAGTGCTGGAAAATGATTTACAGACCAAAATCCCGACATCGTATATAACGTAACATGTCCTTAATCGAACATATATTAATATGTAGTACAAAACTACACTTATTTGTATCAGAATAAATAAACTAATTTGGGTGGAACAAAGGAGATGTGAAACACAAAATAGTCATCTTTGATTCATTCTTCTATGGTAAAATTTATTGAATTCATCCCTGTTTAGGTACAGTGGTTATGGTGTCCTTCTCCTGGGTATGAAATTGATATTATTTCTCTAAAATGTTTACCACAAAATAAGGTTTAAAAATAGTTTCTGTGTAGAGACCAGCAAAATAAACTCTTTGAAAGAAACTGTAAATGTATAGAAATTTAAAAATTGGTTCAGTATCTCCAACTTCAGCTGTTTAGAATTTTAACCAATTTGATACTCTCTCATGAAAATAAAATGGTTTTTGTTGGTAACAGAAATTCTGCTCAGTTGGTGTGTTCAAAAGACATATTGCATTGGACTAATGGGGCAGTTAGATTTATTTTTTTTTACTTTTGATTAAAAGTAGTGATGTACGTGCAGTTTTTGCAATTAACTTATGAAGTGTATGTTGATCACTGTAAAAACTAAGAAGTTAGTGATGCAGCTGCTGTCAAACCTCTCCTACTAAACTGATTATGTAATTTGTTTTCTTCTAAGATGTTGTAGGTCACATGAGTTTAAAGGGCTTCCTTCTCTTTGGCAAAGCAAATTTTTCATTGTATATGTATTGCTTCCTCTTTTCGGACTGTACTTCATATTTTTAGTTTATAGCACACCTGGTCCTTTGTTAAAATCATGTGGAAAAATTGAGTTTTAAATGGTTCTAATCCTGCCACTGGTGAGTTGTTTAAGGTGTGACTATTTTAGCTATTTTGTCTATACAAAAGCCTATCTTAAATAATTGGCTGAGTTAGTTAAGTCTATTGAAAGAAGGTGGTGTTCTGAGAACCTATGATATAAATGAAAAAGAATCTAATGCTTCCCTTTATTTTATACAGGAAAAAATAGGTTTTTTCGCAAATTATTTTGTAAAAGGAAATGTAGCATTGAGATATAATCACCTATTTTTAATTTTCTGCAAAATATTAATAGAAACTCTTGACCTGTGAATACGAAAGGCTCAACAGTCTGTAATGTAAAAGCCACTGCTGACAGATCTTTTTTGTGTGAGTGATCACTTCCTCATAGAAGATTAGAGGAAAGAACAAGCTAATACTATTCAAAAGATGCTTTTAAATAATATCTGTTTCTAGAGCACAGGCATCGCCCATCTTCCCTTCAGTGAGATCATATGTAATAAGCTAAGGTGTTCATTATAAACAGGTGCAAGCTTGCATAGAAGATGCTACTGAAAACCATCAGTAGCTCGACTTAAACTTTGCTATAGGGAATAAAGTATTTACCTGAATCCGTGATGCAATTCGACTGTAATTCCTCAGAGAGGAGAGTGCAGAATGGAGAATCATGTGAATTACTTTGTCAGGGCATGCCATATATTAACTGAAGTGAATTGGAATGAGCAAGAAAAGAATGCAAGTGAAACGGAAGGCATAATTATAGCTTAAAACAGGCAAAAAGTAAAGTGCATTTATAGGGAATTTCACTTGTGACAAAACTGCACCTGCAGGAGTACTTCAAGGAATGGTAACTTTGTGAGCTCTACCATTAGTAAGTGGGTTATCAAACGTATAACCCAAAATTTCAAAAAAAGTATGTATATATGTAAAACGACAGGACATTTAATCAGAAATTCAGAAACACTAGACTTAGGGTTCTTTGGCATATGTCATTTGAACTCCTTGTGCGTATCTGTTACAAGATAATTTCTTGATGTATGATTACATTTTTTCTTGTTTCTGTGCCTGTTTCCAGCCAAGCCCATCCTTCACTTTTCTCTCCATTTGTGTTACATTCCATCTTTCTCTGCTGACTGGTAGGCACAGTGTAAGTTCTGGTGCTTGGTAGAACAACGCTGGCAAGCATCCAGCAGAAAAAAAAAAAAAGGTTAATTGTCCAATACTGGAGCCTTTGAGAAGAATGTGTTATGTAGAGATGGAATATTCACCACACAGGATACACCTGTCCCTATTCCCATATTGTAGACAGAATAAGCTGCTAACCTCAAGAGCTTTTACTAACTGTGGATGAATTTAAAGTTTTGAGACACTTATAAGGAGACTACATTGGCTGGGTTTTCCATAGAAGTGTCGATAAGATGTCTGATAGCAATGAAGTTCTCATGACTTGTCATAAAATTTTGGATTCCTGCTTCAGTGTCTAAAGTCAAAGAACTCTTTAGTGAAATAGATACTTAATTTTCTTAACATGGGCAAACATACTTTTACGTTCCTAACCTTTAGAAAAATGGATGAAACAATTTAACTCAACAAATTTAAAAAAAAAAAATCGTTTTGAAAGGTATAAGAAGTAAGGAAAAAATAAGCTGAAATTGCAAATATTTATTAATATTATAAGAAACTGAAAAATAGTCGTACTGTAGAAGTTGTTCAACAGTTGACGCTGTACTTGTCACAAATGTCTCTATCTTAAATAACTTTTTCAGGGAGATGACTGAAGTATATCTGCAGAATCTGCAGAATCAAATTAAGTAATCTGCAGAATAATGGTCTCTGTTGTTGAGAAAATATACATCACTTTTTCCACTTGAAGTTCAGTATATTTATATGAATGATGTCATGTCCTCTCCAGCAGAATAGTTTGTAATGCACATGTATATATGTATGTATATGTATAATATATATATGTGCATATATCATTTTTTCTGTGACTACAGGATTTTGCTGGTTTTTTTTACTGACAATAGGGTATTATTCCTGAGACATTGTCGTGAAGGGGAGGATTCCTGTAAGATTATAAATTTGAAGTCAGGAATTACAGATTAAGAATGAATGCTGTAGAATTCTAGTAGTTTGTTGTTAATAGAAGGATAGGCCATTTCCTGTGACAAGTAGTTACATCTTTCTTCTGTGTTTCCCAATACCCTGGGGATCACTGAAAGTGGCAGATTATTTTTTCAATGCAATTTAGTTTTGAAAGTGTAACATTTATAATTCATATGGCTATTTAGACATGCCTCAAAGGAAAAATGTGAATATTGAAGTGGACTGAATAGCAGACATCTTTATTATTTTCTTTAAATGTTTTGTTCCAAATAAGATTGAAACAGGAATTTTTAAATTTGCTCTTTGTCTGAGAATGCCCGATTCCCCTGCTGCAGGCTGGTGAAATTGACGCTCTTGTCAGTTTCCCTGCTAATAGCAGCTGTGAAATTGACAAGAATCTTGATTTCACGGAGAAGCCATCTGGGACTGGCAAGATCTGTGGCTCAGGGGCACCCCCTGTGTGGGTTGTGCAACTACAGACCTGAGCCACCTATCTCAGAACTGAGAAGCATGGTGCACGTCCAGACTCTGCAGTGAGGAGACAGGCTTATAATGGCATTTTGACTGAAGTGTGCAGCATGTAAACCTCATCTTTGGTTAGAGCTAGAGCTCCTTTAAACTGCAGGCTTCCAGCTCCTTGGAAACTCCAAGGCCCTGTGCTCCGAGAGGCAGATGCTGACTGGTGCCAGGTAGGCTTTCTCAGGCTTGTGTGATAGCAAGAAGCAGGTTCCGACATCACTGTCTCTGAGACAGACCTACCAAAATTATTGCTGCTGGGTAGGAAAGCTAGAGTAAATCTGTACTGGATTCGGTAGAAGTATAGGAAACCTGGTATTTTTGGAATGAAAGATGTTTAAACTTAATCATACAATACTTTTGAATATAGTTGAAAGGATTAACGTGGACATCTGAACATCAGTCATGCACTGTTAGTGTGAAGACATTTATCACTGAAATACTTTTGGTGATGTTCAACTAGAAAAGATACTAGCATGAAACATGTGAAATACAGCACAGGTAACACCAAAGGAATCTTTTCATTATCAGCTCAGAATTGCTTTTCCTAAAAGAAGGGATGAGAATCTGGAATATTGTTGGTGATCATCAAACTACATTTCAATGGTCCAGAACAGTTGCTCAATTCTGAAAAGCTTGTGCTTTTTTCACCTCTAGAGAGGCATTCCTTAACTAACAGCATAGCAAATATTTCTGTCTATCGTTTTACATATTTTAACAGGATGGGCTCTCAGCTATTGTCCCTTTCCATGTTCAGTTGACAAAATGAGCTGAAATTTAGATAGAGAAGAAATAGTGCATGTACCCCCTGGGCATTGCATTGTTCCTTAAAGGCAGCCTGCCCAATACAAAAGAAATGGATCTTGGCTGTGAAATAGATGTTTTCTTGGTGTAATCAGGCTGCATCAAAGAGGAAGCTGCCAGGATTTACAAAACTATTTAATACAAAGAAGGGTCCTGCTGACAGAATTGTGAATGCAAGGCAAAACCACATTTATTTACTTGTATCTTTGCCACAGAATTAAATTTCAGAAAGTTTGTAAGTTAGACTTTGAGTCTTAGTGGTGTAACACCACATTTATGCAGTATTTAAGTCACATGTATGTGAAGATTAGTTATGACCGTGATATAGCAGTATTCAGGAGCTTATAAGCATGTTCAATGTCTCATTGGGAATAAACAGTCAGTTAAGTTCTGGTCTTTGCTTGTTAACATCCCCTGGTCCACACATTTTATCAGCATACATCAGAACACTTCTATTGTACCCTGCCATTCCAAGAATTGTCAAGAATTATAAATGCATAATTATTTTCCTGCATGTTGCTAGCATCAGTTTTGCAACATGGGAAATTACAGGCTTGTTTGTCAGCTGGTAGGTAATGTCCCAGTGTCATTAACTCCCACTGAGTATCTTTCTACAAATATCTTTACTTGAAATGTTACAGAGCCCAGCACTTATTTATTAACCAACATCTTGTGTAATAAAAATAGAAAACATGCTTTTTTATAGTAAACGCTTATTTTAAATTAAAACTAAAAAAAATTTGAATTGATTAGAAAATTTGTTTCAAGTGGTATGGCTCACTTTAAAAATTGGTATTTAAATTTTCCTATGAGTTTACTTATGCAGTTTGATTAATTTTTAGTTAGCTAGTTATTAGGCCCAGTTTTGAGAAAGAAGACATCAGAGGGGTTTCTGTATAAATATATCACAGCTTCTGGTAAGAAATGGGAGGGTTAGGATGTGAGCTATAACATTGCTTCTGAGGTTAATATTGGGCTCAAACACTAAATACTTCATCATTGCTTTCTCTTTTCTCTCAATATTTAGCAAACCGACCATTTTAGCGGGGGGGAGGGGATTTTTATCCCTTTTTTAAACGTGGATGTGAACAGTGATGTCAAGTTTATTTTTCTCCCTAGAAAGCTATAAAAAGGGGACTGTTCTAGTGAACAGGCTTGAGTGCAGCTCTTTTCCTTTTTTTATGTGTATAATTACGATTCTATGAAGGTGTTGGCAAAATATTGGCTAAGGAGTGCCAGTAGGTATGACTTACTTGGACTTTCATAAAAAACCTTTATCAAAGCCTCTCACAAAAGGATACTAAGGAAATAAAATAGTCACAAGATGAGAAATAAAGTGCTGTCATGGATTAGAAGCTGCCCATGTGGCAAAATAATAATAATAATGAATAAATACATGATGCTTTTTCATATTTATTATTTTAGCAATCCAGTGGCAGTGGACTACCTCTATTAGACTGTTGTAGTTTAATATATTATTAGTCTTTACTGGGAGGTAGGTGATAAGTGAAATGATATTTACAACATTACACAAAAATATCCAGGTTGGTCAAGACCAAAAACAAGTGACGAATTTTCTAAAAATTAACATGACAGTAGATGAATTTTGTGGTTGAGAAATGTCTGGGAACATATGAGAAAGAATGATTTGAACTACTGCTACGATTGTCAGACTACTAAATTAATGTGAACGGTTGTGATGAGGTGTTTGTAGGCCCATAACAGCTGTGGACATAAAAGGAGCCAGGTAACTTTGACCCATGCTATTAGGTCAAAATGTAACATTGTCTGCACCGCATATCTGTTTTACTTCTTTCAAGTCTCTTTTAGTTGTCCCTGTGTGTATCCAGTGAGCTATCCCAGTTTGGTTATAAAGGCTTTCCGTTCTACTCACCCTCATCTCAGAGTGGATACAGCAGAAGGGAAGGAGATTGGAAAATGTGAGAGGGAAATGATTGGAGACAGAGGAAAGTAGAAGAGTTTTATGCATACCAGTTTAGAGAAGGAATGAAAAAGGGCATGCAAAATCATCAGTGAGTATAAATTGGTTCTTGTTTGGGTTCTGACAGACTTGCAGCAGGAGATTGTTGGGTGAAGTTATTGTCACCCTCAGCCATCTGCTTTGCCCTGCACCTTTAATAGATATGGAAGCCCTTAGGGCAGAGACATCTGATCTGCTTGTAAATCAGATTGTGAATCACTGTTGTTTTCAGCCCACTGCATTAAGGAAGCCTGTTTCTGCCTAGGAGAGCAGCAATGTCTGTCAGAGGAGGGGAAGATGGTTTTGGCTGGTAGCAACATCAGGCAGGGTGAGTCTGCCAGAGACCTCATACGTTTGATATTTCAAGGACAAAAGCTTATAAAACTGCAACTACTGAAATCTGATAAAAAGGGAAATGCTTGTTTTATCCAGTGTGTATTTAAGTGGTGGAAATGTTCACAGTCACATAGCTGCAAAGCCATGAGCTTAGTGTGATGGAAACCAGTAGTGATATCCTCTGCATACCATTTTTCTTCCTGTAAGTTTTCAGCCTCTGATTTCCTGTGAGGTTGGTTTTCTGTGCACTTATATGATTTTGTAAGGTGTGCCCATCTGCCTTTGAGTTCTAGTCCTAGTAACTTTTAAATTTACTGACAAATTTCAGTGGAATTTGGCAGGTCTCTAATATATGAAATTTCTTCCAATTTCCTGAAAATTGGTGTCTGGATAGAAGACAATCTCATTAGTACCACCCTGAAGCTTCAGTACAAACTAAAGAAGTACTGTTGCAGATTGATCAGCATTATGGCTCTGAATCAAACAAAGCATCTGCTGACTTGCTCAAGCAATTTGGGACAAGCTGTTTGAGTTAATGAAGGAGAGGAAAAGAAGGAAGATGGGCAGAATTACTAGGGCGACGATACAATAAGAAATATGGAGGGGAAACAGCTGAAATTAACATGATGGAATTATTGGGATGTAACACAAATCCATAAGAATTCAAGACTCATTAGGTTTGCTGCTTATAGAATACCTACCTCTACTTTTTTTTTTTGTTTGTTTGTGTTTCTTTCACTGACCAGGCAGAATTTTAATTTTATTGTTTGTTGCAAGGTGTGTGCTCTTACCATTGAACACAGTATCAAGTGCAACACTGAATTTAAAAATCATAAGATAAGTGTAATTTTAAATGCTTCAATCAGTAAATAATATGACAAACAGTAAATAACATGACAAAATCCAAACTTTGTTACCTGTTCTTACTTGAAAAGAGTTGATTCAGCATATATTAAATGGCTGTTGCTTGGCCAGCCATTCTTTCTAATAGTGTTTCGCATGTGAAGAGATTCTGAGACTGTTCTGTTTTGTAAAATTAAATTGAAGTGCAATGATTTTTTTCTAATGGTTGTAATTGCTGAAAGCAAAACAGAGGATGGAGGAAGAATAAACACGGAGAAGAAAGAACAGAGGGAAGTAAAAGATCATTTATAGCAAAGTAGAAAGGGAACATATGGTTTTTCAGAAAGGTAACTCTTCTGATACTTGCAGTACTCAAAATCAGATTTGGAAAGCCTTGATAAAAGTGAGAGGAGAAAGAGACTGAAAACAAAAAATAAATAAAAGCACCTCTAAACAGCTGTTCAGCCCACCTACAATTTCAAGTATCCCATTTGTCTGCTTTGATTGCTGTCTTAGCAAATTACACGGCAGAACTTTCATCAGGTAAAATTACGAATACTGCAGTAAATGCTGTGACTGCCTTGCAAACAAAGGATAGCTTCAAGCTAGATAGTCCAAGTCAGATACCGCTAGCAATGCCAGCTTTTGTAACCTGTATGTAGCAATCCTGAGCAGGCCAAGAAGCTCATTAGCCATTGCTGTGACTCACAGGGTTACTGTGGCACACAATACCTTGAGTTTGCAAGGTCAGTGCTAGCTTAGACACATCGCTGTAGTAACTGCAGTGCACCTGCTGACATCAAAAGTGGTGCTACCAGCTTCTTTTCTTGTATTTTCTTTAATGACCCAGCATTCATGAAGGCATAGTACTTTGTATGTGACTATACTGCCAGTAAGTATTATTATATGTATGTAGGACATTTTGACTGTTAATGTAGCAAAGATGAGAAAAAGGTAAAATGTAGCAAAGGCTATGCTGCAAGAGAAGTGGTGGAGTGGGAGTCTATGGAGACTGAAAAGAATTCAGGATATGAGAAATTCAAAACCAGAAAAATTAATAAGAAGAGAAATCAGGGATAATCATCAGTTTATAACATCACATGATAAGAAAGCTGGAAAATAAATAAAAAAGAACCTAAAGGAGCATTTCAGCTGAAGGATATCTGTCTGTTGTCATAAATAGCTACTAGATCCTTTGCATAATTAGTGAGGAGTAGGAGGGTGAGGGAGAGGCAAGTATAGTAAGAATACATCCATATACCAAATCTAAAAAAAAAAGTATGCCCATGGACAAAGATGAGGCAAGAAAGAGGAAGTGTGCTAGATTTAAATATAAGGATCTGAGTTATCTTTGGTATTAAATGATTTCAAGTCTATGGAGTTATAGTAAGTATGAGTTGACACTGGAGGCTGTTGTATGTAATTCCTTATTACACTTATTGTTTCTTTGCTGTAGTCAGAAGGAGTGTTGGTTTAAGCTTAATATCTATTTTTGGAGCAAATTTATCTTCTAACCATTTGCTTTGTAGCTATGAAAGTTTTGGCAATTTCTGTATGTTTTTTCTGTACCTACTACTGCAGTGATCCCAAGATAATACATACAATATTTTTTGCATAAACTAAGTCCAAAACAAGAGGTGTTAAAATAACTCCTAAAACTAATTTCTAATATCAACTGAATATATTCCGAGACTGTACCCCACAGGATTTCAGCTTCACAGTCTAAGGAAAATAAAAGTGATATTTCATGGTTACGAAGGTATATTGTTATTTTCTATGAAGCTCCTTCCTGGTGGTATCCTCATTTTTAACTTCAACAACCAGCCATGAACCTGGTTTAATTTAACTGGTTTTATATCACCAGACATTGAATTGAAAAAATGCTAAGCTGTATTTTAAAATCAGCTCTTCCAATTGCCTGCTGAAAACCGTCTGTGTCTGAACAAGAAACCTCAAAGAAGATACTGAAGAGTGAGTCTGAGCTGGGCCAAAGATCAACCCAGCAAGAAAGAGATAACCTTCAGACAGGTGAGCTCCCTGGCGCAGCTCATTGTGGGCCACACAAGCACTGCTGCTAGCATAAGGATGGGAAGTGTTAGCTGAAGTGCGAGACAGGCAGGTCTGGCTCTTTCAGTGGCAGCGCAGACTTAGTTTAGCTTAAACTGATTGTGAAACTGCTCCTTAAATCATCGCTGTCTTGGAACAATAAGCTGCACAGGAAGCACACTTAAAAGAGTTAAATCCTGGCTTCACTGCAATGAAATGAGTTTGGCCACGGATGCATATAAAGCCAAGGTTTTGCTGAGAGGGAGAATGGTCATGGGAAGAGAGGTGGTGAGTCACCTTTGGAAGAAAATACAAAAATGAGGATGGAAATAGTTAGCAAAATATTGAGATATTGAGCAGCTGAAAAAGAAATGAAAATTTAATAGGATATGTATGTATGTATGTGATGTTAAATGCATAAAGTTTATACATTCTTGGACTGAGCAGTTGAGGTTACAATGTGCCTTTGTGACAGAAAGAGGAGTTTTGAACACAAAAAGGTTACATTTATTGGCTTACTGTTTTCTGGGTAACATTGATGTAGCCCAAGTTTCTTCTCTGTAAAGAAATGGTGTATCTTTGAAGTATCCAATAATGAAGGAATAAAATAGAAATGAAAAGAACTATAGTCATCCCATTGTTTTTAATTCTCTTCACAGAAAGTTTACAGTCCTGGGAGTAATTAAATATAAATAAATATGCAAATAATAGGATTTTTCAGTTTTGATTTTTAACCAGATGCAAAGAGACAAATCCAATTGTAGCTTCAAAAAGGTTTCTCCCCTTATTTTATTAAAACCAGAAGTTATAAAGCGATTGTTTTCTTTTCAATATGATGAGAATAAAAACTTGAAAAGATGTTGTAAATGAAACAATAAGAATACAAAATTGTTCTTAAAGGCATAGTTCATAATAAAAAAGTGATAGTCACATATTTGTCCTTTCCAACAAAGGTAAAGAACATACTTTCTTTTTGTCTCCACAACATTCCTACATTATTGCAGAATTTTTAAATGTTATTGACTTTTAAATTTTCCTATTTTTGAAACTATAAATGCTGATATTGAAGTACCAAAGTAATGTTGCGTATAATCTTTTCTTAGTCTTCCTTCAAGTCTCTGCTGATGTGAAATTTCAGCTTCAGGATTGTTCAGAGAATTAAAGTATTGTGCAGTAGGCTGGAGAAAGTAACATTTGTATTATACACAATTGGCATTTATTGTTATTGTTCATAAATCATTATTATAAATCATTATTTATAGTTTATGTGAAATGCAAATGACGGATAACTAATTTTGTTCTAATACATAATCTTTTGTGTAACTAAACGTAAAGCTTTGAGATTGAGAAGATAAGCCATACTTGCCATGTGCATGTTTTACAGTTTTTATGTAGAAACATTCTTGTTGCTTGTAGATTTCTGAACACCTGAAGCCAAATCAGCTGGTTTCATCTGCAAAACACTATAGAGATGGGTGCATGTCCTGCATATGCCTTACAGAGAAGTTAACCATTCACCGTGGTAGTTCCCTGTTACAGTATAAAAAAGTAACTGTAACTGAACATGTATTTCCCTCTTCAGACATTGAACTGTGGACCAGAGTCCTCATTTCTCTCCTACACATAGAGAATACAGTCATTCCTAATTAGTGCTTACTTGTGGAATTGTTTCCTCTTGCTCACCTGCCACATCTCTAAAAGATTACTCCTGCTCAGCAAAGTCAAATGCTTTTTCTTGATATATGGATTACTCTATATTTTATTTAGGATACTCAGAAGCTGACTGAATGGTTGTCATTTTTACATATACAAAGGAACTTCATATTTCATTTCATTTCTATTTCTGACTCTCAGTTAGTTAGTGTATATGTGACCACAGGCAAATGCGAATTAATGACCGTGGAGAGACAATTCCTCAGAATGTCAGAGATTTAATTATTCAATCACTATCACCTAACTGCAGAAGTACTCTAAGTAATGTTTAGGATAGAGGAGACTTGGCAAGGTGTCTGACAATAGTTTGCAGACCTATTTCTCCATTTGGCTGTATGGGGAAATGTATCTTTGTGGGGGATTTTATCAAATGTTTTTTGTGCTTACTTGGATGTCCTTAGAGGAAGAGAAAAATCTTTTGACATATACAAGTATTTCTGAGAGGAACTCATTTTCCTGATGTTTTTCAGGAAATGGATAGCAACTGGGTTATGTCAATCACAAACAATTAGGCTGACTTTATCACTGCATTTTTTTTATGAATACTCACATAATGATCTGATAAAAATAATACTTACTTTGTGAAATTTGCTCTAGATGTGTGTCTAGTTACCAGAGACAAAATATTGTTAAGGTCTAGCTGCTGAGCAGTAGTTATTTTTTCATCTTGGAATATTGATTGTCTATTGATGTGTTCAAAAGCATTGGTGAAAAGGCTAGAATAATGTATTTGCTTAAGGAATCAAAACTCTTCTGTGAAAGCTTTCAAATTCTATAAACATCATAATTATAGCACCAGTGCCTTGGGAATTCTGTTTCTCATAACCTGTTCTTTAGAATTTGTTTGGATTATATTGGTTTGGTTTGTTTATATTGGACATAATTTCTAACTTGTAGATGGGCAATAATTTGACAATATTTCACATTATATTGAATCTTCACATAGATAAATGTTTCATAAGTAGGTGATGCTTGAACAGAATATTAAACAGGTGGGAGACTTTCACTGGTGTGATGGGAAAGTTATGTTAGCTGCTATGGATGTTTACTCAGGATGCTTATTGAAAGGGTTATGAGAAGGTCTGCAAACTAAGCTGCTTAGGTGAGAGGGAGTAGTAAGAGTTTTTGACAGCTGGGAGAGCTTCTTCCTCAGGACTGTTTTGGGGTGCTCATCTGAAAGGGAATTTTGAGTGTACATAGAGAGCTGAAAATGTCATTTGGGAGCTGAAAAAAGTATTTCTGTTGATCTGCTGAAGTATTATCAGGTGTTACAAACTGTTTCTTGTATTTTGGGAAACTGAAGGGGTGCTGCATTTGGATGAATGCAGTTGAATTGATATGACGTCATTTTATGGATGAGCAAATGTATCTGTACATTAGTTTCAGAATGACATTTGTATCCATGATAATGAAACTGATAAATTACTAAGTTTTGAAAATTTCTTTGAGCACATCAGTGACCGCTCTGTGATAACTTTCAAAGTAGCTGCAACTTCAGTTTTTCTTTCAACTATTGGTAGAGCAAGACTCATCCATTAAACCTGCATTCACTTTAAAAAATCTTTGTACAGTCATATCATAATATCAGAATTCATAATTCATTTAATTCATGTACATTGCCATATTTCAGGAACTCTAAAACAGATGAGGAAAAGGTGATGAGAAGGTAAGACACTGTGTTGATAGCAAGAAAGCTTGAACATGAGAAGCAGGTTAAGATCATTTACAAGTTCAGTCAGATTATATCAGCTTGGCATTACTCAGTTAAATGAGAAAAAACAGAAAGGCAGTGATTACTTGGCAAATGTAATACATTTTTTAAAAAAATCCGAAGTAATATCTTTAATGTGGTAACACATACTATTAAGAATCATGTTTTGATAATATATTAGGAATGCTTTTCTGAATACATACTTGAATATTCTGATATAATACCAATTTTCAAAAACTTTTATTCTTGTGTCTTGAGAGAAGCAAAATTACATTAAGTTTTAAGGTCCTTAAAAGCAGCAGTGGTGAGTTGCAGATGGGGTATCCTTCCATCAATGTAAGAATGATGTCTTGCTTACTTTTATTTCTGATACTTTGGTAAACATCTGGGGTTTTTTTCTTCTGGTGCTTTAGTCCTGTAGCAGCAAGTTCATATTCTGAATTGTTAGTGTTGCTTAAATACCTAATACTTTTCCCCCTTGGGGTACAATTCTGGAAGATGGGCTGGGCCTAACTGAATATGATAGATTTCTTTCATTAAAGAAGGTGGTCCTACTTGCTCCTCTGTTCCTCCACGCAGGGCTGTACGCTCCTGTTGTTTTGTTTAAACTGATTTTAATGCTTCTGTGAGCCCTCGGTGTGCCAATGGAGCTCACTAAGCCAGATGCAAAAGATTTCATCAATAACATAATATTTTTCTGGTGAATGAGCTCACGCCAGGGTCAGATAAGAATCAAGCACCAATATCACTGGGAACGGTAGAAAGGGGAAAGAGCAAGGAATTAAGTGGGACTTTCTCTATTATTGGGAACAAGCTACTGGATTACAGAACTGCACCCTTAGGGACTGCTGGTTAGCACCTTGGAGTCTGACCTCATTCATCCACCACCTGAGCTAATAGTATTTCAGAGCCAGTGAGTTTTGCTAGTGCGCCTGAAGACTAAAAACCATGAATCACTTGGCCTTTTTCTGTTGACCTAACTTTCCTCTTACTGCAATGCTACCTGTTGTCTTTTTGCTTGAAATAGATCTCCTCTGCTGTATATTGTTGAAGATGCTTTCAGTTTAGACTTCTTAATTTTTTTTTATTGTCTCTCTTCTTCCTGTTGATATGGTTTGTACTGCAAGCTTGACCTCATTTCGTTTTTAGGTTATCTATCAGTCAAACTGCCTGCACTCTAGTAATTTAGTACAGATAGTTCTTTTTGAGAAGGAAAATATACTGAATTAGTAACTTATCTTCTGTGATACAATGTACCCTTTTCTGCTGCCTCCTTCCAGCCTATGACTATTGTGCTTCCTAAGGTTTTGTATTTCCTTCATCCTTGTTTTTTTACAACTCTTTGAGGAACATTTGCTATCTGATGTAGAATTGGCTTTCCATTCTAGGATCTCTGCCTCCCTTTCAATTGATAGAATTGCTTTGAATGGTTAGCCTGCAGTTTTCATGCTCCACAGAGGATCGCATACGGTGGCCACCAGGGGATGTGGTTCACATTCTGTTCCACTGCTGTGAACTCCAAAGTTAAACACGTCTCAAGATCTACGGGAGCTTCACAGCTCTCATGTTAAGGAGTGAAAACCCAAAAGAGAGAAACTTGCAATATTTTAGATAAATTTTCAGTCTGTGGAGTCAGTGGCAAATTCCACTTGAGCTCAATGGAGTCATGATTAACCTTAGTATGTCTTGAGAATCAGAATTGTCAGGTAACAGTCTCTGATTTGTTTACAAGATGGTTTTATAGTTCTGAAATGAGATCTTCTCGAGAAATGTGTGGTTCTAATTCATATCCAGAAGATAAAGTAGTGCTGAGTAAAGGCAAATGTATCTCTGTGATGTATAAGATAGCAGGCGTGTGCTAACATATGAACTAACAAGCTGCAATACCTGATTTATTATTTAGGCAATAATCTTGTCCTGCAATATTCAGTAAAAATGTACCAACCACATGTATTATATGTACCACTAGCTTGTTTTCCATTTCAGCCAGCTCTCCATCTTGTATTGCAGTATGCTCGTGCAAGCATTGTGGCAAAACCGAAAACCTTCTAATTTTCTCTTATCCAAATGAAAAACATGAGCAAATGTAACCTGATAGTGCACTGAACTGGTAGGTTACACAAAACAATTTAACAGAATAAGCAGCACCTATACAACACCCCCAACTATGCAGGTTTTTCAGTAACCAAAAGTTTCTTTAAAAAGCTTTTACTTCTCTTCAGTAAAAAAAAATATTGGAAAACTGTGTGGTTTATTTTGAACTTTATTACCTGGCTAATCTATGTGTGGGATGGGTTTGACATACTTGTTAGTTTATCTGCTTGACCCAGCTGGAGAGATAGAATTGTATTTAAAAATTTTGTTCTACCCTCTCTCAAAAGACGTCAGTGGTATGAATTTAATCAATGAGTGGGGAAGAGCATGTACTGTCAGCTGTGATGCTGTTGGTATGCTGATGGTATCCAGCTCAGTGTCTGCTTCTCTGAGTGTAGACAGTGCAGTCTTCCAGATGTCCCAGTGTCTGGCCAAAATAGGGATAGTGATACAAAACAGATGGTCTTGTCTCAGGACAAGGCAGAGTTGATGCAAGTTGATAGAAGGATGGAACTAGAAGAAATCGCAGAGCTTCAGTTGTTGGATGCCATCTTATTCTTATCTTTGATTCACAGTTAGCAAAGGTAACAAGGAGGGTAGTTGTCCCTTTGGAGCTAGGCAGAAGTTGGAAGAGCACTAACAAAGATCCACAGCTTGTTTCTTCTACCTTATTATTGAAGAGTTTTGGCAATTATCATACAATTACTGATATGTTACTGTCTCAGTCAGGGCTTTAATGCACGTAGAGCTTACTGTGAGCTTTCACATACAACGTACTAAGTATTCTTTGCTAAATGTGCCTGTGCACACAGAGAGTTTAGAGATTTCTTTGCTTTCTCGCTGCCTGCCCAAACTGTACAATCTGAGATCACTCATATACGAGTCCCTAAATTAACTGTAACTTTGCTAACACAACAGCCTGGTCTGCAGCCAGGTGCATTTGGGTATAGTGCTTGACTGAAAAGCATTTTTTTTTTAAATGGGAGATGCGCTAGTTTCTCATAGAAAATTTAAGCTGGAGGAGCATCTTGCTTCTTGCTTAGTGCATTTCTCTCTCGTGAAGCAGATTCTCTGAAGAACAAGTAAGGTGTTTGACTACATTTGGAATCTGATCTTTTTAATTTAAAAACGAAAAAAAAAAAAAATAAGTTGGGGAAAGAGAGATATTTCCACTGTAGGAATCCTTGATCAAGATAGATTTATGGAAGAGAGCATACAGATGCTTTAGTAACTGGCACTCCAGAAATGCTTGTACTAATAATTTTTTGAAAGAAAGCTGTTGGAAGGTTCAGTGTTACTGGAAATGTTTGGCATAAGATTATTTGTAATTTTTATGCTTTGCCTTAACTTTTATTTCAATAAAAGATGTATGAATTTCCCCTGGCCTCTTGACCAGCCAGCTAAGCTTAATCCTGCCAAGGGGCTGGTAGAGTAAATTAGGTGGTTGCAAAGAAATACGAATGTGGCCCTCAGTGCAAAAATTGATTCATACAAAGCTAAACAGTTTAATATCATCTCTGACTGGCTGAAAATTCGCTGTAGTTGCTTTATGTTTAGTGAGGTGTACTGCTGAATTAATGAATTATTATTCTTCTTAGCTCATTTTTGTAAAATTGTCATATAAACAGCTTGCAAATTATCAGTTTAATTCAAAATAGATTTAATAAAGAAAAACGTAAGTGACAATGTAATGTGAAATTCAGTATTTTGGATATAAATTGTAAGGAACATCTGTACTACATTAACCAAATACACTTGAAAAATATTATGGCTGGCTCCTCTTTGTTAGAAAATAAAAAAACAAACTGAAATTAAAACCAAAATGAAACCTTTTAAATATACATTCCTTTCTAATGCTTTGATATTTTTGATTTGATTGAAAAAAAAACCTACTGATTTAAACATGGTTTATTCTATTATTATGACAAAGCTTTTTTTGGTGGTTTTCTTTAAGAATGCAGAGTTGGACTGAGGTCTGAATTGCATATTCAAATAAATGTAGTGGTTGCATAAATAAATGACATCAGAATTGGAGCTGATTAGAAATATTGATCAAAATTTGCTTTTAATTTTAAAAGTTGTTTTACTTAAAGCTAAAGTGCAAAAAAGAAAAAGTTTGCCAAGGAAAAACATTAAAAAGCATTCCTTTAGATGCCTTCTGAAGTCCAGAATTTCTGGTTGCTTTGTGGGGTTTCTCATTATTACCTTTTTGCAGTTCTATGTTATTATTATAGTGCAAGTACTTTTGTACAATTATGGCAGTTGCAGTAATGCATTATAGAATGTGATGTAACGAGTGAAATATTCTAAATTTTACTTTATTGGAAATGTAGAAGTAATTAATTTGCTCCAATAAATAGTAGATTCCTGTTATTGTAAAAATAAAGTGTTTGAAATAATTCTTTAGCACTGAATGAAACTACCTAGTTGATAGTTTAGACCAATGTGTTTGAAATCACTATTGGTGTGGAGCACAGTGGTTGTATAGTCAGTTATTGTTGCTGAACTAGTGGGTGAGCGGTGGTTATTTAGTGATATTGGATCATTTGTCCTAGGATTACCAGCAGGGAATGATAAGAGGGCATGACGCCAGTTCTTTTCAACTGTGGTTATGGACTTTCTTGTTTAAATAAAATGAGACTATAATGTTGCATTCAGTCAGTGGTTTGGGCAGTTGGGATATCCAAGACTTGTTTTATGACCTTGATCTGCCTGATTTGGAGCAAGGGTCTGAAGCCCAGACACTGCATCTTAGAGACACTCTCATCCCCTAAGTCAGTGCTCCATCAATCTTTCCTGCAAGTAATTTGTTTTCTCTAGTAAACAAATACCCCACCTAGTGGAAAAAGGGAGAATAAGCAGCAGCCCTGCAGGCCAGTGCTTAGTGTAGTTGTCTAAGATAATGAAGTGTGCTCTAATGAAACTAGAAAATCTTCATCAGAAAAGGCTACCTCCCATGTTACTTCCAGTCCCAGCTTAAAGTAGGAAGATGGAGAAACTGAAGACAGATTCCTCTCACTTTTGCTGATTGAAAGTGAGAACACTAATCAATGATTCATTGTATGTTTCAGTACCTGCAAACAATGCTGCTTTCTGTAGTCCCATGTTGGTTTTGTGGTTTTGACTGTGGGGTGGGATTCTGCTAGATTGGCTCTAACAAATGACACAGGTAGAGGTGGACATGCAAACTCAAGGACTTAAAAGCATCATGTTTCAATTGGTTTTTCATGTCCATCAGTGGAGGCACAAACATTTAGGGAATTTATTGTCAACTTGAGGTGCTTATAAGTAAGATGTCTTCAGAACATTGGGTTCAGGAATCTAAAATGGCTCTAAAGAGTGAAAGTCTCTCGATGGATTTACTTAGGATGGTATTGGCATCAACAGTCTATGGCATGGGTCTGAATTGGGCCAGCTTCCGATATTTGAAGATGTTAATAGGAAGACATATTACAACGTATGTACCAGACTAACAGCATTGTCTATTCCATGACATCGAAGTCATAGATGAATAAGAGGAAACAAAGTGAGATGTCCTGTTAGCAGAAGATAACTCTAGTTTTACTTCTGTTTGAGTAAATGATTAAACATCATTTTCAGGAGTGGAGCATCAGGTATTCTAGATTAATGATTCTTCTTTGTCTGGAGGCTTAATTCCTGCTTGTCCCAACAGTTCTTTTGGAATTAAGGTGGGATTTTTATTGGGCTCTCTTGATATTGGTAAGAAAATTTATCTAAAATAGAGAGGATTGCTAACATAATAAGAAACACACAAGTATGACATATAAAGCAGCATAAATTCCTGGAATGCAAGCAGAACTGCTATCAGCAGTAGGGTTTTGTTGGTTTGGATTTTTGGGTTGATTTTTTTTCCATTTGTTTTTTTGGGGGGTTGTTTGTTTTTTTTTAATGAGAGTAGCAGAGCATATTAAGAGACTGTGCTTCAGTCAACAATCCTTGACAAATCAGTACCATGTACATGGAATACATCAATGTCTATCATGATGTAAGAACACTGCCTTGAGAAATTCATTGCTTCAAAGAAAGACGCATTATTTTACTGGTGCATCAGAATTGACTGCTGGCCTGCAACAACATAAATCAGAATTCATTATCTGAATTTTTTACTCTCACATGAAAACATTTAGTGCTTTTCTTAGCATTAGACTGAACAGACGAACTCTGAGCTGTCATAACCTCTCTAAAGATGAACCAGGACTTTTTCCAGCCTTGCGCCTTATACTTCTTGAATTACTCCTGGAAAATTACTACATGTTTTATAATGGAGGAAGGAGACAAAAGTGACTGGATCATATCAAACAATGCAGCACATAACCTGATTACGTGAGCCTTCTGTGCAACTGAACTTTCACTGCATTTAATAGGAGTTTTGCATAAGAAGAGCTCTGTCCTTGAAGCGAATGGTGTGCGAGTCTTGTAGGAGATGTTCGTAAGATGATTCCACACCCTCTCATCCCAAGACATCTTGCGCAGTTTCTAGAATGCTTGGCTTTAGTGCCCCTTTCCCTCTCCCCAGCCCTCCCTCCCCAAAAAGCAAGGAAGTAAATAATTAAAAACAACATACCATTTGAAAACAATTCCTTGTTACTGGGCTATGTTCTTGTTTAGCTGAAATAGATACCCTTTTTCCCCTTTCCTTTTTGGTGAAATTTGTCTATAAAAAAATCACAAAGAATTCAGCTTAGTGCAGCATTATTATTAATATAGAAAACATCTGGTTCTGTGCTATGCTATATTACACTTGTGATCTTTATCTCACTTTTAAGTATTTTTGTGTATTGTTGTTATGGCAATGCATGAAGATTGCAGCTGTGTGAATTTATTTTGGTGAATTGCTGATTTGAGATAAATGTAAGTGGTTTTTGTTTGTTTTGTAGGTAGGTTTTTTTACTACACACAACATACTTAGTGGAAATTGCTGTAGGACAAGGTAGGGTCTTCACGTACCCTATTCACATGGAGAATAGCAGAAAATGAACATTAAATCAAAGAAATACAGTGCACAGTCGTGCATTAAAATAACAAACTTTTATTACCACAAGTGAGATTGTTTCATTTACCTGAACTTCCAGCCTATCCCTGTACAAAGATAGGTAACAATTTTCTAAGGGTTTGAGAAGTTTCACAGTATTCTTGTCTTCCATCACATAAGCAGTCATCAACTTGCCTTCTCTTTTTCTTTTCTCAGTGAATTACCTCACTGCTGCTCAATAAAATCACTGAACCACTCAGCTGTATCATCACTAGTTGGTCTAGCAAAGAATACAAAGAAAGATAAAAGATTCAGTGTTCCAGACCCTGTAACTGAATTGACTTCTCAATGAAATCCTTTTTTGCTAAGACTGATTCTTTCCAATCTTACATAGAAACATCTGAACCTTTGGAAACCTTTTTTTTTTTTATTCTTAAAATGCATTATTGCACTCATTGTTTGTATTTATTTTAATAACATCCTTATTTATGAACAAATATTCTTCTGCAAAACACACATCAATTGTTGAACAAACTATACACGTGCGCGCGCACACACACAGTTCAGTACTAAAATTGCTGTATGATTTATTGTTTTTTTTTTTTAATTAAGGGCCTTCAATAATGAATGTAGTCAATCAGGAAGATTGCCAGGTGGCATGTAAACTTGCTTACAACTCAGAAATTCCCATCCAAAGTTACGGCTATTGGGAACCAGGCACCTTCTCAACGCTCAGTTGCTTTAGTGAGAAGAAAGTGCAATATCTGCACTGTAAGTTTGAGGCATCTGGAAGAAACTGAAATCATTCAATACTGAGGCAGAAGTGCAGTAATCAAAGTTAAATCAAATGCTGCAGTTATTGTTCAGATTTGGTAGATGGGGTTATACTTCTCTGTCTAGTTGGAATATTAACAGCTTTTTGTAGCTTGCCATGGACAAATTCCATCCAGTGCTGAATTAGATCAATGAAAAATCCTTGAGAAAAATTAACAATTGCATATGATGTAGGGTTTTTCTTTTAAAAATCTACATTTTAGCATGCACATTACTGGTATTGGTCTAAAATACTCTGCCTATTTTCTGTTAGCTACTACTATAGGCACCTCTGAAATCCACGTTTCTTGCACAAAGTTTCACTTAATTTTCTCTTGAGAGAAAGATGTTGGTAGTTGACTAAAAATGAAAAAAGGCATGCTTTGATATACAGATTCAAATATAAAAGGTATGACACGGGGCAGCTTATGTCATCGCTCTATTGAAACAGTCTTAATCGTCAGAGAGCCAAAAGTTAATCAAGCAGAGAACAGTTGAAAACCTCATTTAAAGAAATCACATCTGTTTAGGGGGGAAAAAAACCTGAGGCATATGCTTCAGTTTCATTTAAACTGTAATCCATCCAGTGGTTTACATCTGTTAAGAAATATGGAACTTTTCACACCTCTTTAAAGCACAATTAAACTGTATTTATTTTAATACATAATGTATTCTGAATATGTAATACCTTTTCTGAAATGACTCATGGATGATTGATTTCATGATTCTTTATCATATAGCCTTCCAGGTCCTTTGAATTACTTAGTATAATAACCATAGATGAAATTTAAATAAAAAGGTGTGGAAATGGTGTAAATCGATGCCGGAAACTTCAGTGGAACTGTCAATTTATACCACCAAGCCAACGAATTATGGGAGGGAAGAGAGTTTTCTTAAGCAGTAAAATAAAACATTACAGATAAGAAAATCTAATTCAAGGACTTTAGTCACAAAAATTTCATTTAAGTTTAGCCTTGGTGTTCTTGGATGTTGGTTATTAAAATGGGTGTCTCATGGGTGTCTCCCAAAAAGAATGTAGTTAACATGGCATAATCCTGACAGTCTGACCGTACTGCCCAGAATTCAAAGCACAGTGGTAAGGGTAGCGTCTATGAACTATAGAGGACAACCAGAAATATTTCAGGTAATGATTCGGGGGGGCTGTATCTCACTCTTTTGTGTATGAAGAGGAGCCTGGTACTCCACTGTGTATCTATAATGACTACTTGTGTATTTTAAATTGTAATTGAACATTGCCTCTTCTGATTTTAAAGTTCTCTGTGACTTGTCCTCATGTGATGTCAGGATTTAAAGTCTGCCTTTATGCACTTTTGCTCCACTCAGATTCTTTAACATCAGGTTTCTTTTGTAAACATAACTATAGGAAAAAACATGTATACATTACCTGAAAGACATTTTAATTAGATTATCACATACCGTATACCATAAGCCACATGCATCAGTCAGTACATGGAATGGTTGGTGCTCATTTAATAGCAGCCAATCAGTGTTTTCCTTGTTTACCTTTCAGCTAGAACCTAACCAAATTATAAACAACTGAAAGTTGGTCTTTATGGATACATTAGGTATACAGAAGTTGCCTATTTTATGTTAGCAAAAAATATACAAATTATCCCTAAAGAATGTCCTGACTGTAAACCAAGAGAATTGATTTACAGTCTAACTGAGCTACACTATTCCAGTGTGATCTTGGGCAAAAAATACTCTGAGCGCCTCAACTGTCTTCCTGCAAAATGGGAATGGTTTTACAGTAGTGGAAAATCCAGTTATTATTATGAGTTGTCCAAATATTACAGCAATATGGTGGGTATAAGTATGCACATTATGGTCTCTTTCAATGGGATATGTGTATCCATTTCACATTTTCTGGGTTTAGCAGAACACTTTTATTTTAGCAATATTTTTTCATTGCTAAGTGAGTAGACAATGAAAAAAATTAGAGGAGGAGCATACAGTCAAAAAAATGAATTTTCTCTTCAGTGTGCCCTATGTCAAATGGAGCTATTGGACAGCATCTCTTGATGACAAGTTTTTTATAAATGCATTGGAGAAATAAAGATTGAAAAAATATGCAGCACTGTTTGAAGTGGAAATGATACTGAATATTTTTTCAAGGAACGCTTTGTGACAAGATGATAGTATATATAAATAAAAATCCCCTGAAATGTCTTTTCCTATTATTATACAAGTAACCATGTGTCTTTTCTTCCTGATTTTTGAGTTGTTCCATCCTTTAGTGATTTTACAAGTGAAGCACCTTTATTGCTACAAAATTTAATCGTGTGTTCATCCAGTCATTCTCTCTTGTTGCAGAGGATCTTGACGATCTAAGAATGGAAGGAGTAACAAGTGTGATGTCTTCTGGGAGCAAATTCAATCAAACTCGAAGTGCTCATACGGCTGAGCCTCAAGCAAAGGTCACGTTGAATATCTGTGCAAGATGTGCCAGGTAAAAAGCAAAACAAAACCAGATCATGCTAACCAGTACATTCTTTTCCCCAGGTTTTCAGCTATGTATTGTGCTTATGGGCCAGGTGATGACCTCTCCTGTGCTAAAGAAAAAATAATTACTTAGCTACTGGCTACCCTATGACCTCTGGCATTTGTGTTGTGCAACTTCTGTTTATGCTTGATGTGTCGCATCAACAATGAATCAAAGAACGTAGTTAGTCTTAGGCCTTACTTCACAGCTTGAAACTATTTTAAGCCTTTCTGTCTCTGAGTTTCATTAGTTATTTGAGCTTCTGTGGTTTTCCAGGGGATGAATCAGGGAATTTAAAGGTTCAAATCCAATTTGAAAAACACCTGTATAAATGGAGATTTAGTTGCACAGGTGCAGTTCAGGATTTCAAATAGTTGCTTCTTAGCACTTTATAATCTCATCCTGTTTCACCTCTGAGAAATAATTTAATCATGCTGAACCCCTTTCAGTTTTGACAGCTGGAAATAATTCTTGCATTTACAGTATGAGGGCCAAATAAACAGGTTGGTATTCCTGTATCCAAGTCAACTTGAGAATGCAACACTAACAGAAACCCCTTAAATTTCCTAGATGCATTCTTCTATGGAGACAAAAGCTCATTTGGAGAAAGGATTTAAGCCTGTTTAAATGACAAAACTAGCCTTCTCACCCTTCTGTTAATGGTTCAGATTAGCAAGAACAATACAGAGCCATGCCAATTTTATCTGCCTGCCTTTGCCAATGGCTGCTCTATTGTGTAGTTTGAGAGGGGATTAGCCGCTTGTAAATAAAAAGCAACCTGTGGTGAAATTAAGTCAAAAGTTTGGCCATATGCCACCCTACGTTTCTACTTTTTTTCCCATTTTGCTTGTAAATTACTACTTTTAAAAGGCACTTGTGTAGGAAGAGGGGCTTCACAACATTTTCTGATGCTCTGGGAGCATAACTACAGGCATACTGAATAACCCATGCAACAGCATCTCTTTAGCAGGGTTGTGGAGCCTTGGGGAACTTCAGCTCACAGTGCTGTCAGAGCAGCAGTGACTGGATGGCCTTGTAATTCTAGAGAGTTTTGCTGTCAGCAGTGTGGCCGTATGCTTTAAGAAAAGAGCAAACATGCTAGTCATGGGATTCTTCCCAAATCACTAGAAACAAATTGCTTATGTTGTAAAATATTTCCAAACAGCTAGCTACATGAAAGTGTGGCACCTTTTTTCAACTGGCATCAGTTGTCCATGGATTAACAAATAGAAAGGTAAAGAAAATAGAAATGTTAAGTTTTCCACATGGACTTTTTGAATTTACATAAAATCTTGTATGGCTTACTATGAAGGTTAATTAAATTTTAAATTCCCTAGAGTAGCTGCTAACAGCAGGTGCCAAGATACTATATATTCTCTCAGTCCTGCACACCAGGGAACAAACGGCTCAGATCTTGAGCCAAACCTAGAAACCTTGGCTATTGCTATTGTCCTTTAACTGACTGTGCTATATAACTCTGCACTCTAAAATATGAGTTGTGAGAAAAAGACCTCATAAAATCCCCTTTTGTCACTTCACTTATCGGAGAATGCAAAGCAGTGCTTTATTTTGCCTATACACCTTCATTTCATTCCCTACCCTGTTTAATGAAGTTGGTAAGGAACTGGATGATACCTACTTGACTGTGGTTCTTTTCACTCTTGTAGCAGTTTCTTTAAACTTTGGAGGAATTAAAAAAATATACCATCTCATCAGTAGCAAGGGGAGTCAAAACAGAGAAATGTGTATTGCTGTTGTATTCAGTAGCAGGGAGACTAGCATTTATTCTTCAAGGTGATGAAGTCTATCTGTTCTTTTGGAGTGTTCCTTTCTTCTCTTACTTCAAGGCAGAGTTATTAGTCCAGTTAGCTCTCTCTTTCGATACCTCCACAGCGGATTTGTCCAGTGCCTTCTTGCAGCAGCTGAAGTAGTGAGTTGCATGAAAAAAGTGGCTTCAAGGACACAAAGATAGGGTTTTTTTCCTGTTTGGTTCCAAGAGCAATTCAATTTTCTGTTACTCAGTGATATAGCCATTGAAAATACCATGCTATAAAATCACAGCCTGAGTATTTGGGTCATCTCTATGAAAGTTTCTCAGTGATGGCATTTATCTCCATTGTTATGACAAAGCCTGGTATTTATTGTAAGGTCATAATACAGAACCTATTAGTATATTTATTTGTTTTAGAAATGACATTTTTATTTTTTTATATTCTCTAAGTAGTCTTGTGTGCTGTACAGTTTATATAAATACTGTAGGATTTCATTGTAGGCACATTTGAATACAATTGAAAAAGCAGTCAGTATAAGTTGTTATGCATACTTTTGGTTACAATTAAACAGGTGTCTTTCCTCTTAATTTTACCCATTTTTTGGTTGTATAAAGTGATTTGAAATGAATGGAGCTATTAATGGCAGTGGGTGTTCTGTAGATAATAGGGCTTGTCAAATCAGATTACCAGATCAGGTTTGCTGAAGGTATTTTGGCTGTCTGTAGGAGGAATATGACTTTTTACTTGAAATTTGATTGGCGGAGTTCCAAATGTTAGGAAACGTGCTTCTTGGCTCAGACAAGAAGTTTAATTTTACTCTTGCATTTGCATAATCTGGTTCTTTCACCTTGCTGTATGTTTTAAAAACTGCTCTGCTCTGATTACTCTCCAGTCAATTTACCTTCTGTGATACCTCCTCCAGAAAGTTCCTCACTTCCTTGGACATGTTGGGGCTCTTCTGAGAGGGATTTATTTAAACAACTGAAGGAGTTCCTCAATACTAGCTTTAACTTAATTTGGCTTAATTTTTTGGGTCTCACTTGGAAAAGACAAATAGTCGTACTGAAGTTCCACCCTACTTCTTCATTAAAATCATGTGTAAGTTTTAGACCCTCCTGCTACTAGGATTACCTTTTCTTGCCGTAGATCATTAGAGCTTCCTCATTATTTGAGAATTAGAGAGAACAGGTCTATGGCTATGTGTAGGTTACTTTAGCTTGAGACGAGTGCTGGTTTAATTCTGTACGCCCACTGAGAGCACCTGTAGTAGGGTACAGTGCAGCAATATGTCTTATCTCTTCTGTGGTTTCTATAGCTTCCTACAAATGGGCTAAACATGGGAGTACAGTGACCTGTGAGAAGAATGGACTGGACTGAACCAACTGTTTCTACCATGCTGAGATATTTGTCATCGACTTCATTTAGCTCCAATTAAGGTCCTTCCCTTTGTACTGCTCAAATATATGAGAAAATCAGGACCCAAATTCTGGAATGTAATAATAGGAGGACAATACTAACAACTTCTGGTTCCCTCTTTCTCTGTCAGTACAGTCTTATTCCTTTGCTAGTAACTGGCATTTAGTTCAAACTATTTGGCAAAACATTCTCCCTTGCCTTAAGTCTCTTAGACAAAAGTAAGCGCTTTTTCATGAATCATAAGAAATGAGACTGAGAATGGACATAATTTGAACTAGAATAAAACCCCCAAACTTCTAAGTTTTTTTTTTAGAAACTGGTATCTAACCTTCAGTGCTGATAATTTCACCAGTCATCTTCAAGTGATAGATAGATAGAGTTATCACAGCCCAGGTCAGTAATTTTAATAAAAGCTAAAGTTCTCCACCCAGACATCTAGGATGTAAAGATGGGGGATTCTTTCAAGCTATCACACCAAGTTGGTTTTTACAACTTATGATCAAAAAACCAAAAAATCCCCCCCAAACCAACCAAACAAGAAAATACCAACCTCCCAAAAAAGCAGAGAGAGAAAGGGAAATAAAAAGGAGGCGTTAATCGTCTTGGAGTATAAATTGGTTTGTAGACTGGAATATAGCTGTAAGAAACAGAGAGCTTACTGTTTTCTGTATAGATGTTTCACACACGATGAGCGAAATGCAGATGGATAACAGCTTTAAGAGGTTTTTCAAATGGGAAAGTAGCTACAGAACAATGTTATTCCCATAGCTGCTCTTGGACTACAGTGCAAGTTAAGCAGCATATTAAGTCATCTAAATAAAGGGGTGACATCATTCACAAGGTGGAACAAAACAAGGTTTATAGATACAGAAAAAAGGCTACAAACCCCCCCTGTATTTGGAAGGTTTGCGTTTTGCTATTTAGTCTGGAAAATTAGCAAAGACACTTTTGGTACAACTGATCTGGATTTAGATCATTTGAGCAAAATTATTATAATAATAATTCCTTCTCCATCTAAGGGCACAATTAGTCTGACTTGGAGAACAGACTGACTCATTCAATAACAAGATTTTGTGAGTCCTTTCTCACATATAGGCAAAACAAATGAATTTCAGGTTTGGCCAATGAATCATAAGACATCCTCACACATAGGCAAAACTCATATGGGTTAAATAAAGATCTAAATGACAATTTGTAAAAGCCAAACACCACTTCCATATTTTCTCAGGTATTGTGCCTTGCACATTGAGCATTTTGCAAGAATGTAATCAGGCATAAGGTGTAAGATAATATTAATGTACTATTGAATGAATTTTAGGGGGTTTTCTTTTTTCTTTTTTTTTTTTTTTTTTTTTTTTTTTTTTTGTAAGGACCACCCATTAGCCTTGTATGCCCACTGCCATGCTCAAAAGTTAAATCTTGTTCTTGTGGAGTCTTGCCAATGCATTCCTGGAAGTAAGAAGCTTTTTGTTTTTAATAGCGCAAGGGCTGCATTCATTCTTCTTAACATCAATAGAATACAAAAAAGGGGTTGCATGTGATTAAAAAAGAAATGGGATTATAGAAAACATACTGTGCCACAAGCTTGAAGGCTTCTGAACAAGAATGTTGGGAAGGAGCACTAGTCGCATACAAATGTAGGTCTGAGATGCGATATTTTACTTAATATTTTAAGATTGGCTAGAGAAAAAGCATGATGTCCTAATGCCTTTTAACATATTAGAGGAATCAAATATATAGGTATAAATAAACAAAGTACATCTGTACATTAAAAAAATAAATATGGCTTTTCTAACTGTCACCATCGGGACATGGAGTACAGTTCAAGTGTAGTAACTTGTGTGCTTGAGCTGCTAATGTAGAATAAATGAGATGCTCTGTGCATGCTACAATTTATAGATGCTCTCTGAAAACTTAGTTTGGAAAAAATACACAAAAATTCTTATGTCGGTTTGCCTTGCCTGTGAAATCTTCATTGTTGCCCTACTTATCATCTCTATCCCTGACTCCTTTAAGATGTCTTGTCCTCCAAATAATCTTCAAGTTAACTTGCTTATTTACCAAGGCCAGCTAACTTTTCTTTAGCCATCTAGATTTTTGCAATATTTTAGTAAGTTTGGTTTTCTACAGTGTGGTCTCCACCACTTCCATGTGTACTTGGGCCATAGTCATATAAACTACACAGTACTATGTGAAATTTAAGAATCACATGTAGATTCCCTGAAATACACCACTGGACTTTAAGCAGATCTTCATGACATGGAGCCATGAGGACCATGAACGTGTGGGGCAGGAGACAAGAGAATTGAAGGAACCAGCTATAATTTGTCATAAATTGAAGAATAATGGTGGAAAGACTAGGAACAGTTGTCTGAATTGGCCATGATACATCTCTCTAGAAAAGAACAGGAGTTAATTGTTTGGTCAGGGAATTCTCTGGTGTTAATCTAGCTTTGACCATTTCAGATTCTTACAGAATAAGAGTTTGTGTGGAGATGCTTTATCTGAGTATCACAAAGCTATAACAATACTAATGAGATGAGGTCATTAAGAAGCATTTGGTGGAAAATTTGATAATAAGCTGTACAGAAAATAGTGTCTGAAGCTTGACAAGTAGATCTTATTTAACTATCAAAAGCAGAAAAACTGATGACTGTAAACAGAGAAAAAACTGCTGTTAAAGAAGCCGTGTTACTGTATGTACTGTCCACAGACAACACTACTGAAACTTCAGACAACAAAGAGAAAAATTAGTGACATTAATTACCCCTGTGAGGAAGATCATAAATACCAACAAAAGACTACATTTAAAAAGCAGTTAAAGATGGTGGGCTCCTGGAACGTTTCCTCAAGTGAAGGAAGGAAGCCTACTGAGCTTCCTCAACTTCAGCTGTGCACTAGATCCCTTCCTTACTGTTTATGACTAGTCTGCTCTCATCATCCTTGTGTTCCCTGCACAGAAACCACTGGGATGCCTGACTTGTCTTTTGAAATGAGATGGGTTCTTCTATCTTGTCCAGGCATGTAATCCCAGACTAACGCCACAGCTGAGGACAGGAAGGAGTCAGGGAATGGGTGCTGCACCATGCAATATTGTGATAGAGTCTGATCGGGTAGTGTGAAGAAGAGGGGCACCCTCTGACATCCCATACAGATGCCATAGATCCTGGAAGAAGGGAGGATGCAGAGTTTGCTGCTGGTGTGGTTTTTAACAGGTGGTCTAGGTTTATGTTCTGCCAAATTAGACCAAGCCATCACTGTAGATGCTTCTGGTCTGTTTTCAGCGGACTACTATTCAAGTCTGAGTGTGAAATCTTCTTTCCCAGGCTGAGCTGTTTTGGTGTGAGTCACTCTAAAGGGAGTAGTACCTTGAAAATACATGCACGACTAAAAGACATTAAAACTCCATGAACTGTTTTCCCCTTACCCTGAGCAAATGTAACAGTATGTGGTGTCTGAGTGAGATGATAAAAGGCTATGCCTACATTGAAATCTGGCAGAGAGATTTCTGCTTGTGCAAAAATTCCTTAGCTGCTACATAAATTGTCAAGACTATTCAGTGATAGCATCTGCAGATCCTAATTTAAAGGTGGTTGAGGTATTTATAGGTGGTCCAGGTATGTTTACATGAACTATAATCATCCCTTTAACTGCAGTGTTAATATAAACCAAGAAGTGATGCAACTAGATAGAAGAGAATTTCATCACTGGGAATATAAAATTATATGTTCCTAACAGAGTTAGGAGTAGAGCACTGTGTATGTGACATCAAAGCATGTCTTTAAATCCCTGGTTTTCTTTATAGACTTTAACTTCCTTCCTAATTTAATGTTTTGTGGGGATTAACATACAAATGGTAGATCCTGGAATGCATATGACTAGAAATTGGGATATGAGGAGAATAAATTGTAATTTCTGATATCAAAATCATGGCATAACATGATATATCTATTTGGAAAACCTAGCGTTATGTTTCCTCATAGACCTGACCCATAGTTTTGATTCCTCTTTTTCCTAGCTTTCTTTGCTACTTCCTGAAGGTCTGTGTAAATAAATGCATAGTAAGTATTCTGTCAGAGTGGAAGGTCATCCAGATGACTTGCATCTGAATCTTTTGTTATGTTCCCCACTAAGTTCCAGTTTTTCTGGCTTTTATTGGCTGCTTGATTTTGAATCATTATGACCCCTTTTTCCCTGCTAGCTTTATTCTCCATGCTGAATTTTAAGTAAATTTTTCCTTTTGTACATTTAAATGGATTTTGATCTGTCTAGAGTGCAACCTTTTACACAGAAATGTAAAAAAGAACCCCCTAGGATTTGGACTTTGCTTATTTGTGGGCTTTATAAAAGTTTTTAGTCTTTTTCCATGTGCAAATACCTTTGAAACATGTAATCTTTTAAAGGAAAGAGCTAATTTCTATCTAATCATGCAGCAGAAAGGTAGGAAACAGGATGATATTGTGGAATAAAATTTATATTTCTAATTAATCAATAATATACAGATGTGTCAGAAAGAATAATCTCTCAAATCCTCCATATAATCCCTGGTTTGGCTCTGTACACTGTGATGTAATACTTGGGAATGGATACAGGTATACGTATGGTTTGGTACATGTATTTGCGTAAAGAATAGTTTTTGTGTGTCTGCCCAGTAGTGGTAAAGCCAGCTTAGTGACTCAGTTTCTGGCAGAAACTTCTGGTTTGTTAATATTTCTGAAATTTGGGAACAAATGACTTCAAAGTACCAAGGGAAAAAATGTTTCCAAACTAAAGCGGTTGGTACAGAAATAATTTGGGGGGAAAAATTCTCTGATTGGAGTTCGTGCACAAAATGTTAGGAAGTTTATGTCTTCAAATGTTACCAAACCTTTTGATTATATATACGTATTTTTTTCTTTCCTGTCTTGCATTTCGTATTAGCTTTCTGTCTGTGTACTATTTCTAAGTGGCTATTCTTACAGAGGAGAAAGTACTAAACATTCCAGATGACTCGTGTCACTATTTTTCATTCTTTTTTTCCTTTATTTTCTTTTTTGTAACTTTAGTTTTATTGGACGTCTTGTTTCAAAGAGCTTGAATTTTCCTCATGTTTGTGCTAGCTTCACAGATTTTGTCCTAAACAAACTGTTTTATTTGCATCTTTTTCCTTTGAAGAGTGGCAAACAAGCAAATGAAACTCTGTATAGTAGTGCTTTATAACTTTTATAAATCTGCTTTCACTTTGGAAAATTGTGGAGAAGACCCATATTTTTCATTTTGCTACTTAGAACTTCTTATGAGGTAGAAAAATGAAAAGAGTTACAAGAAAAGAAAGAGTTTGGGCAAAAAAAAATTAATCAAAACATTTTAATTTAGCTTTTTGGCCGAGTTGAAACTGGACAGCGATTAATTTGCCCAGCTTTGATGTGTAAATAACCACAATAGCATCTTCATTGTCTTCTCTTAATTTTTTAAGTGCTAAACACAGCTAAAATAAACCACTTTATCTTTCCTTTCCTGGAGTGTTGTACAAGTTTGGTATCTTACTTGTTCTTTCAAAAAAATAGGAAAACACCAAAGAAAAAATAATTCAGAAATTTTTTTTACTGGTCCTAGTGGTTATCAGAGACAGTGAACATCATAAATTCATTTTTAAAAACTAGTAGGTTGATTTGCTAAGTTGTCGGAGTAACACACTGACTTGCCTTATCTTTCACTGACTCATGTTTCTTTTGAACATCTTACTATAGGCAAAATAAAGAATATCTGTGTGATTTCAAATGATTTTTTTAAATCATGGATCTAAGTTTGACCTCTAAAATGCACAAGAGGTGCATTATCATTTTTAATCCCAAACCTTAATTAGTTTTATGGCAAGCTCCCAATGAATGTGTGTTTTAAAATGATGGCCAAGGTCTCTCTATTTTCAAAATAACTGTGTCTTGGGAAGGGAACAATATAAGACAGGAGATTTATATCAAGTGCTCAGACAGAAATCCCAGGAGGATCAGGCTTCTTTCCTCCCTCTTTTTTTACCACAATTTCCCACTGGATAAATCCACCAAGCAATAATTTCAGACCTATCAGAAGTTCCACAAAATACTGTTATAATAAAAACATCGTCTGTTATCAAAAATTATGTAAACTGTGAAGAAACCAGTATTTTCAGATTAAGCATATATGTCTTTAAAAGGAACAGTGTGTGTCTGTGTCCTTGCATTACGCAGTATTTTCAGAGACGAAGCATTTCCCTCTGAGTTTGATTTAACAGCTATTTTATTTCCTTAAAGCCTGCATGTGTGGGGTAGACTTGTTTTTGGCATAAAACTGTTAATCAGCATAAGAGAAATGGAAGAACTCTGTTTGAAGAAAGATAAGTGTTTGCATGTTAGTGAAAATAGACTTCTACTTGAAACGTGTACACTAGGTACATAAAATTTGCATGTGAATTGCATCTCATACATACATACTAAGATATTGTTCTAATGATAGGACTGGTTTTGGAAATGTGCCACTTAGTGAGCCAAGTTCATCTGGAGATAGCCCTACTGTAACTTTACTGACAGGGAATTAGGATCTGGTTTTGGTTATGAAGGAAGTATAAGTTGCTGTATAAGATGCTGTGAATTAATGATGTGTCACTAGAACATCTTTTCTAAGAACTATTGTTCAGTGGTAGCTATATTTTTTTTTATCTCAGGCTGGTTGTAAAAAGATAGAACTGGTATTAGGAGGTTGGTACACGTGTAAACGTTTAAAAATGCTGTTGCGAAATTCTAAGAAGAGTAGACTTAAAGGGTTTTTTAGTTCTTTTAAATGTACCAGCCTTGATTTGTAATAATGAAAGCAGTAGGAGCATATTTGAAAATGAAATTAATATTACTTTGTCCAGACCTGAAAATTGTTGTAGTCTTTCAATTTCATAGAGGGTAGCATCCTTTTCATCCTGTCCTTCATTTGTAGATCTTGTCAAGACATCTCTTTCTCTTTTGCCCTACAAAACACGTTCAACCCCCTCAATAATTTAAAAAGACAAGTGCTTTCTCAAGCCTTTCCCCCTTCTTTTCCCTTGCTCTCTTTGATGTGTGCTTTGCAAGCTAATTCTTTATTGCAGTGTTTATAGATTCTTTCTGTTTGGTGCTACACTGTGATGTATATCAGCAATAGCAGTTGCTTCTGGATGCAAACGATATAGGGAGGAAGCCAGGAGATCATGAGCTTGGGGAAGCTTGTTGGTCATAATTTGAGGCTCTGGATACCAGTTTAATATAGCTCTTAAAGACACACATGCACACACACACACATAACCCTTTCACAAGTCCTAGAAAAAATGGTTCACAGGGGAAGAAAGAGTGTTAAGTCTGAAAAGGCTGACAAAGACTGTAATTTTTCTCCTGTGAGATAATGGTTTGAAGCCAGCAGCAGATAAAAGATTGCCATAATAATGGCTTAATTCCCCATCTTGTAAAAGGATTAGATAATTCAGTCTCTTTATGGATTCCTTACTCTGGGAAATATATTTCCACTTTTGGTTCTCCTCAGAAATAGCTGCAGAGTGTACTTATTTAAATGCACAAAGACCTGCATTCAGACATTTTGAAAAGGCAAGCAGCACACAGAAAAGATTATTTTGCAGGCTGTGTCAATGTGTAAGTTTTACTCAGCAAGTGGATATTCTAGTTTTACCAGCTGAAAACATTATGGCTGTGAATTACGTATTGGTGACATGGAAAGTTTCCACAAAAATCTTCAAGAGTGGCTGGGAAATAATGCTTTTAATTTGCAGAAAGAGAATGGACTTCAACCAAAATCCATTTTTAACTACGGTTTTTATGAATTTTCAGATAATTTCCTGTGTTGCAGTGTACAAGCACCGAGAAATAGTGTCCTTAAGACAGTGAGTGCAAAAGTAAGAAACAGACTGTGATCCGAATAGTATCAGTGAAAATGAGAGTTTTTTAGAATAACTGTACCTTAGATCAGGGTGAAACTCAAAGAATACGAATGCTGTATATCTCACATAAATAGAATTGATGGTAGTTACAACCTACTCCAGCCGGAGAGCTTTGTGCCACTTCTTTACAATGGATTTAAAGGAATTATAAATGTCTGTTGAGGAGCATGCTGAATATGTCACTAAATTTATATCCCTACATGTTATTCATAAATTTTGTTAAATATCTGTATTTATTCATGTAGTCTTATAGTTTAATTTTGGAAACATCTACCTTCCTGAATAATGTTCTGCAAGATAATCCAATAGTCCTCATACTTTATTTCCCTTCAATGCAGATGCCTCCTGTATTTTAGTCTACGGTGAAAACAGAAGCTATGACACTGATTTTTTAATGTAACAAGGTGACATGCTGCAGAGCTTTCCCATTATTACTTCAGACTTGAGAGGTGCCAGCCACCCTCATTGCCCACTGAATTCACAATCATCTGTTGTTTGCCCCCATAGATCTAAGACATTTTTCTTCTATAGTTTATTGATCTGAAATTTGTATAAACTTCTTTTAAAATCTAATCTTCATTAGGAAGCTAGGGTATATAGCTAAAGCAGATGGAGAGTTTTACCAGCAAAAAGAGTACTTTTGCCTGCATATTGTTTAATAATAATTATTATTTAATATAATTTTACCATTATATTAACTGGTGTAGTCTATACCAGAAAAATGACATCTTTTTCTCTCTGTACCTGTGAATACACTAAGAATTTTGCTGGCATAGTTTTAACATTTTCATTTTTGTAAAAGACATTAGTAGAACAAACGGAATAGGTCAGAAATTCCTGGCTTTATATTTAGATGCTGGAGAAGCTTTGGATTTTACACCAGTATAAAGGAGTGCAGAACTTGTGGAGACAGTAAGTCAAGGTCCATGAGATCAGAATTTGGATCAGTATGTTTGAGAACAAAGAATGAAATAAACTCACCATATTATAGGCAAGTCAGGGCAAATGATTATAAAGCTTGGAGTACTGTTACTGGTATGGTGTTGAGGTTGCTAGGGAAAGGTGCAAGAAAACATTCAATATAACCTAAAAGCATGTGGGGGCTTTCAGGACTTTTGTTGTCTGATCTCTGTTGCTATAACTTCCTGGGAGTTATGTATTTGTTCTAGGGAAATTATAATTCAATATTACAGTGATATCAGAGAGAGATGTTAGATGTAGATGTAATGTTTTACATTACATAAAGGAAGCAGATGATTTGAAAGAAAAAAAAAAAAATGGAAGTCCAGTAAGTCCAATTTATCCTTTTCCTCATCTCTGACTGAAATTCCCTTTGGTTGCCAAAGAAACATGTTATATTTTTAATAAGTTTTTTTTTTAATAAGTTCACGTTATTCATTAGTCTTACAAAATGTATATTATAGTTTTTGATCCAAATTAATAACCACTTCATAAAGAAACTAACTGTAAATCGCTGAAGCATTTGTTAGGATTTTTTCAAGAGCATAGTTAACCTACTTTGAAATAATTTAAGCAAAATCAGTGATTCAACAAGCCAAAATCTCCTTAATTAAGATTCTAATACAAGCATGACACTACCTCTGTTTTTCAGAGTTGAGAACCTTTCATTGTGGTTGTAGCCTTAAAAATGTACACTGATCTTCGGTGAACATGAAAACAGCTTTACTGCTCTTTTTGCTGAAAGATTTAAGGATTCTTTGCTGAACTTTCCCCTACTTCTCACCACGTTTATCTCAAAGAAGTCAGCTGAGTCTTCAGCAAAGCAGATCAGGAATTTTCCAATGAAATGTGTGTTCTTTAGGAAATAATGATTCACAGAAACCAAAATGTTTTACAGAAATTATCCAGATTCAGCAAAATTTAGCTGACACAGGGCAAAGCAGAAAGAATGGCTGGAGCTGCAATTCTCAGACATGTAATTTCCCACTTCCTCCTCGGGGAGTGCCCTTTACTGTCTTGGAGCCCCTGGAGGAATTTTTCTTTATTACTAAAAAGCCAGCAGAAGTATTTGTATTGTCTTGAAATAACAGGTTTTCAGGATTTCTTCTCAAGTAGAATTTCGAAGTTTCTGTTGTCGTTCACCTCTGGGGAACATCAGAATTTGAGCAAATTTATCCAGCTCTAGTTTGCTATGTTTAAAAAGAAAAAGTCCCATAGTCGTGTACCAGAATTTGAAGGCCAGTCACGTACACGGTAGTTATGTAACTCTTGCCTGTAGTTGTTTATTTGGGGATTAAAGGAGAGTTTGTCCAAAAAATGATAACATTCTTCTGTTTGGGTTTTTTTGGTTCCTATTTGAGAGGAATAGAATGGGAATTTGGTTATTTGAGTTAAGTGACGTATTTCTGGAAGACTATGTCAGAATAGTATTAATCTAAATATAATCCCAATTACTCTGTCTGTAAGTGAACAGTCACCCTCCTCTGAGGGTGAATCTCCTCTCCTGTTTAGTATCTGATTTGACACAAAAATTTCCTACAGCACAACCTCTACTATACACTAGCACAAGGCAATTTATAATGCACGTGCTTTGAATTAGTAGTCTACACAAAGAACAAATACTAAAAAGCATGTATCTCAATATTAGGTATCAGAAATATTTGCATTTCTCTGTTTTCAGGATACTTTATTCCTTCTCATTAGGCCCTGATGTTAGAAGGTACCTATGCTTGTGGTTAAGTGTTTTTAATTATATTTATGAATCTGAGGTAGTCCTTGGAAGTAATTTTTTTTCTTCTAATCCATTAATATTGCGAGAATGATGTTCACCAGTGAACTTTTTTTTTTTATTGTAGTATTCTGCTATAAGATGGAGTTTACTTTAATTTAATTTACTACTAATTTTAAGAATATCATAGGGTAACAGTGTTGACATAGAGGACAATCATAGTGTATGTCTACATTTAGTGCACTGTAGGAGTTCTAAGGTAGGAATTTGTCCTGCATCTGTACTTGCAGTCATGTACACATTCAAGTATAGACATGCCTATAGTTGCCCTCAAAGCAGAACTTTGTTTTACCTCTTAAAAATCCATTTTGCTCAAGTGTAAATGTTTCCACAATTTTCAAATCTGAAAATGCATGCCAACATTAAATTGTGGAGCAAAAAACCAATTTTAATTCAGCTTCCTCAACTGTTCCCTGCTGTTTTTTCCCCAAGACATAGTTTAATTCCAGTGTCCTGTTGTCTAGAAACTTTGCAGTTTTATGAGGGCTACTGCATTATTTTAGGGGTGGTACAAGGGGAGAAATTACAGCTCTTCTAGCATTACTCTCTCCTTCCATCCCCGCTATACCCACGCTTTATTAGGTACCCATGATAATTAGTCATTTTAGGATGCTGTTAGATGGATTTTGGATTCATTTAGGGAATTGTTTTGTAGGATCATTTTGTCTCTTTCTTTTTGGCTTCTAAGTGAGGCCATCAATCTAACATCTTTCTAAAGCAGCAATTACCATAACGTCAAGAAGCTGTCCTCTTAATAGCTCATGTAAATTGGATATTGATAGGTATCAGAGAGATTTGAAAACAAGACCGCTAGTTCTGTCACACAAAAAGAATAGGGAAGTGTAATGACATGCCATGTAGCTGATTACAATAAAGAAGAGCAATAAACTCAACTGGCCTTTAGATACTGTAACATTTATTTCCTCGTCAAATATGTTAAGTTTTGGGAAGGACTAACTTTCAGATAGTAGTGATGAGTTTCACCACACAGTCTGCTTAAGTAATATCAGTTTGATTAGGCAAAAAGATCACTAAGAGATATGTCCTAGTAAACTGTGTTAGAAAAAGTAGATGTCATTTCAAAGATTTGCGTATTGCAGAGAACAGACCTTCCTTATGTAAGGGTCCTTTCTTGTGTCTACCTCTATATAGCTGTAATTAGATAAAATTATGTAGATAGCTCCAACTGTAATATTGTTGGCATAATTAAGTAGCATGTGTTACAGTATCAAAAGGACTTACTGGTAAATTTCAGACACTAAAAGGGAAATGCTCTTAGTTTTTCAAAGTCATCTAATGGGGAATATGTTGCTGCTATGAAAACCTCATTGTTGACTTTAAAATGCCTTACAGCATGTATTCGTTCATACTACTTATTCATTCCTTCTTTAGTACTAACAGAATACTCTTTGCTTTATGCAAATACATGGAAGAATCTGACTCTATAATGTGATTCAAACAGACAGTACAATCTAGAAACAAATGATATGCTGGATGACTGTTCAAGCTCAAAGCAAAGCTGATCTTGCAGAATGACTGCTCATACTGTGCCAGTTCATTTCCAGCTGCTACGTAATGCTAGAAGAAAGATCAAGATGCACTTAGTGTTTTCTCCTTATAGTAATGATTGTATTGCCACAGGGGTGTTATTGTGGCTTTGAAAACAGGGTGGGAGGATGAGGAGGTTGCTATGAAGGGAAATAAAGTTAGTTCGTGAGGCATTTCCTCATTAAGTTGTGCCATCAGAAAAGTTCAAGAGTCTTTCTTTGAGTGCTAGAATGGGTTCTTCTGAAAGGTCAGGCACAAGAGAAGCTTGGGACTTTGTAGCACTTGATCAGTCTCTTCCAGCTGGACTCCACCAAACAGCCACTCAACAGAGCTCATCTACCAGGCAGAAAATGCAGGGCTGCGCTGAATCCTTAGCCCATCGCCTTGGTGTACAATGTCCCTGTCACTAAAGTCATGTTGCAGATACTTACATGCTGCATATTTAATCCCTGTAAAATTCCCCTGGAACAGTCTGTCATCTTGAAAATGGAAATAAGTTGAAACATTTATGGCCATTAGTCTGCTTTATTTCACTTTTTTTTTGCAACAAATGGAACTAGAGTAGGCACTAGTATCTGATACTTCTCTAGGGTATTGCTTCTTGTGCTGCCCGCAGGATGAAATCAATGAGTCAGTGAGTTGTCTTCCACCTCTGTAATCATAGGGATTTACAAGTGTTTCATTAAGGCTGTTGGTAATTGTGATACCACAGAACAATGTGTTCTGAGGTGTTGTTGAGCACTCAGACTTGCCAGGGAAATATTGAAGATGTTCAAAAAGAGGTTGTCGTATTAGTCAGAATGGGGTTTTATGTAGGTTATTTCACACAGCCTCATTGGTCAAAGGTTACGCAACGTAAATCACGGAGTTAACCTCATTTTCATTTCAGTTTAGCAGCTGGGATTCAAATAATAGTTTCATCTTAGTACTTTTTCATCTGGTGAAATAGGTGACTTCTATTGAAATATCAAAGTGTAATATCCTCATCTTGATGACATGCCCTGTTCTCCAACAATCTATGTTTTAAGAAAGAAAAACATCCTAAATGCTCAAGTTCAGCAATGCGCTTAACATGGGCATGATATTAAACCAAAGAGTAATCTATTTAGATAAATATGTTACTGAATCAAAACTGCAACATTTGTTTTGTATCACCTTTGTGCATGCTGAAGTAATTTTTCATTTTTCTAGTGAAAATTTAAGACGGCTGAATTTTTAGACAAAAAAAAAAAAAAAGTAGGTTTTTTTTTTTTAGGTAGGTTACTCCCACTTCCAAATACTGAACCATCACTAATAGAAAAATTAACACAGTAGATCAAGGTAACTTACATGGAAATAATATAAAATCTTTGATAAGGTGATAAATCTTAAACATTTGTAGAAAACATTGCTTTGTCAGATATCCTAATCTGAATATCTGTCAGATATTCCTAATCTGAATCCTAAAGGAATCAACATGTTTTCTTTTTACTGATTTTAGTCACTGCCATTTCTTATATAATACTGTGTGTGCTTATAGATAGTTCAGGTGTGTGAAAAGACCTTTTCAAAGTAGTGGATAAAAAAAAAAATCTATAATTTCCATCTTAACTCTGTTTTTCCTATTTACTGTTTCCTTCCTCTGATGAGTCAGTGTAGGATTTTATTATGCTGTGACTCATTCAAGGACTATAGATGAAATTGTTTTGTCCTCTTTTTGCATACTCTTGTTGTATCATATTTTCTAAATCATACTGGCAGTATGACTGTGTTTCACACACTCACAAGCTTGTTTGTAGTGACAGACCCAGTATAATGCTGCTGCACCCATCCTGTAGAACTTACTCAGAATTCCTTTGGTCCGGAAGTCCTTGGCAGTTTTCTTGGAACAAGTCCTACAGAATGCATTTTTGGGTCAGAGGAAATTGAAATATTTGCCTGGAGGTGGTTTGCCTTTGTAGCTCTTGAAGGTCCAATATGCAGCTGGTTGAATGTAACTGAAATGGCCTCTAAGAAAGAGATCACACTATAAACAGAATGTATATAGAAAAAAATGTTGGCTATCAGGTATGAAGTTTAGACTCCCATTACAATATTAATAGCTGAAATAATGTTTTGGTTAATAACTGTAATAGTCCATAAAGTACTAGTAAGATGGTAATTCTTAGGTATCTTGGTTTTTTGTCTTTTTTTTTTTTTTTTTTAAGAGTACATATTGAAAATAACAGCTCAGATTTTCCAAGGTAGCCACCAGTTTGGAAAAGCTCAACTTTTTTTAGGTTGCTTTGCAAACAAGGATGAGACTCTCATATACATTGCTCTTTTTATAGTCGCCTTATTACCTTTTTTTGCTAAAGGAATTTCTATCTGGTGTCTGGCAATAACGAATCAAGTCTACCTTGGAGTTTACACTTCTGCGTGCAACTAGTCTGCAAGAAAAAGAGTTGGAGATGAAATTGCTTTTGTAGTACCAGGGACCAGATAAGTGGATCTCATAACTTAGGCCTTCCAACATTAATGATGCTTGCAGCGTGGTGCAACACACTTTTCTTGGAAGACAGTCAGCAAGAATAAACCAGAGAAGAAAGTAGCATAAACAAGGACAGATTAGAAAATACATCTCTGTATAATGAGCTTCTGAAGCATTCAGAAGCTCTTCTAGATGTATGCTTCTTTCTAATCTATTGCTTAAGAATTTTTAAGTGTTTTCATTTTACTGTGGAAGTGTCTTATGAATAGTATTACTATTGAAGAAGAAATCAGAATAGTCCAAGTAACAGAATTCTTTTGGTGAGCAATAGTGTTTGTGACTTCTTTTGTTGCTTGAGTCACATGAGAATCTATTGCAATACGAATCCACATGTAAGAAATACATAAATAAGTTGAAAATCAGATGTGAAAATGAGGTCCAGATATGTCAAACATCTTATTCACCCATCCACCCATCCATCCACCCACTCAGTTCACCCAGCCGTTTCCTCCTACAAAGAGAAATCATATGAAATGGCTTTTCTGACATTGAAAAGATTTTTTTTTCATGTTTTTCATGAGGCAGTGGGCCACTTAAATATATATAATTTCTAGCATAAGATGAGAATAATTTCAGTTCTTCATGTGTGGTTTGGATTTATGAAAATATAACTGCAATATAAGCAGAGAAAGTTGGAGTAATTTTCCTTTTAATTAAGCACAAATGAACTATCAGCATGACCATAGAGAAGAGTACATCACTTCTCATTCCTGCGATTCCATGCATATCCTTATAAGCTTTAATACATGCTTGCAGTAAACATGCATATGTATGTAATGAAGGAGGACAGGTGATTTTAATGCAAAGGGCAATGATGCGATTTTTGAGACTTCCTTTTTCGCGTGGTTATTTCATTTGCAATTTGTTTTCTCCCTATTCAAATATATTTATGATAATGGTACAGAGTTATTTGCTTCTGTTTGACTGTCATCTTTAGAAGAGCCTGTTTGACAAGCCAGGCTTTTGAAGAATTGGTAACTAGAGCATTACAAACGAGGTATAGAGCTATAAAGGATTGATAGAAGTCATTTTCAAAATTAGGTTTACGGCTTCTAAGTTTTATGCTTTTGTTGCCTTGAGGAGTTTTGTGTTCTGTGGAACTGGATCCTCAGGTAAGAGTCATTATGAATTTACATTGAGCTTTCTGTCATAAATAAACCGTCTCAGGGGCAATAAAAGGAGATAATGGGGGGGGGGGGCGGAATGGTTAGAGAAGGTACAAACAAATAGATGACTTAATATGGAAATATATTAGATAACTGTGAGAGTCATAAAATGTGAAATTCCGATAGGGCAGATATGGGGGTTCTGCTTGGTTTCAAAGGTTGATTCAAAGTTTAGTGTAAAACAGCTGCAGAGAGTGAGAAAACAGAGTGAAAGGAACTTTTTTTAAGAGATAAGTTATTTCTTTCCCCAAGGTTTTACTTCAATGCATTTTTATGATTCCTGGGCTTTGCAAAATTGAATTGCATTTTTCTTATTCTTTTCATGTCTGAGTAAATTCAAGGTAAGATAACCTTTATGTAAATGGCAGTTATATTGTGTTAAGAGATACAAACCATTTCTTCAGAGCAGAATGTGTACTCAGGATTCATGAGAGCCTAAAGAAGGATGGTGGGACTCTTGGGATGCTCATTTAAAAGAACAGATACAAGGGCTATTTTTGTAAATCGCTGTCAAGGCATTGCAGTCAGCTGATGCAGGAGGAAAGCCTGAAGATGAAGCCTGCCATAATTACTGTACTTTTTCTTTCAAAAAGTAACAAAGGAGGAGGAAATATTCTTGTATGTATTTCCCTGTGGTGGGTTAAGCTTGGCTAAGGGCCAGCCCCCCACCCAGCCGCTCGCTCACGTACTGCCCTCAGCAGGATGACAGGAGAAAATAGGATGAAAAAGCTTGTGGGTCGAGATAAAGACAGGGAAATTGCTTACCAGTTACTATCGTGGGCAAAACAGACTTGGGGAAAATTAGTTTAGTTTATTGCCAATTAAAATAGGTGTAGGTAATGAGAAACAAAAAGACAAACATTAAAAGCACACCTTACCTCCCCCCTTTCCCAGGGCCAACTTCAGCCCTTCACTCCAGACTCGTCTCCCCACCCCCTGAGCAGTGCAAGGGGGATGGGTTGTGGTCAGTCCATAGCAGCTCCTCTCTGCCCCTCCTTCTCCCTCACACTTTTCACCTGCGTGGGCTCTCCCCAAGGCTGCAGTCCTTCAAAAAAATCTGCTCCATTGTGGGTTCTCCACAGGCCACAGTCCCTGCAGGACATATCCACCTGCTCTGGTGTGGGTCCTCCACAGGCTGCAGCAGGTATCAGCTCTGGTGTGCTCCTCACCATGGGCTACAGGGGAGTATCTGCTCTGGAGCATGGAGCATCTCCTCTTCTCACCTTGGTGTTCCCTCTGCTCTTTCCCACTCTTTCTGTTCCCTGCTCTTCTGCCTGTGTGGCATTGTTTGCTCTTCCTTAACTATGTTTTCTCCAAGGCGCCACCATTTTGGCTGAGGGGCTCAGCTGTGTCCTGCTGTGGGTCTTTTGGAGCCGGAGGGAACTGCCTGTGCCTGGCACAGGGCAGCCCCAGCCTCTCCTCACCAAGGCCACCCCTGCAGCCGTGCCACTGCCAACACCTTGACATGGACACCCAGTACAGTCCTGTTCAATTAAAATATTTTTGAATGTAGTGAAGGAAGCTTGCTTTCATAGGCACGTGATACCACCAAAACCCCACTGTTTTTAAAATAAGTCTTACAAAGTTACACAAGCTAGGATTCAGTTGACTGTTTTTTAGAGGCTAGTTTTGTTTACTAGATATTCTGGGATGATGTGATTGAACCATGGATGTTGGCTTTTCAGCAAAGCTACCCTTTAAATTAGGACAATGTTGTAAGTAGGGTATGTAGTCAGAGATAACACTTATGTGTCTTATCTATGGAATATGATTGCAAATGTTTTTGTTCCATTTTTCCACAATTCAGATTGCAAGGAGATAATTTGGCAGAAAGGCCAGAAGATGTCTCCATGGTATCTCAAACATCTGAGCCAGCAGTGTCAGAATCTGATGGTAAGTTATATAAAGATTTGCTGCTTATAAAAAAAAAACAAAACAAAAACAAACGCCAACATCTTGAATTTAAGAATAGAGGTTATGTCTGTAAAAGAAGATGGAACACTTCCAGAGTGTTCGTGGGCATTTGAACTCAATCATTTACACTTCAAATCTGTTAGAAGAGCCCCTAACGTGGTTTTTGTCATGGCCAATTAACACTCCAGAATAATTCCTAGGCATATTTTGGGAGTCGCCTTGGGCCAGGACTCATTCTTAGTAGACAGTTTGTATGTTAGCACACTATTTTGGATGTAAAATAGCTTAATAGCATAGACATGGGTTGTTCATTGCCAGTTGGCCTCTGTGCCAAAGAATGGTCTTTGAAATATTTAATTTAATACTACAAATGCATCCACAGGATTCAAATAATATACAGTAAAAATAAAAAGAGTTATAGAATTTCTCCCATTTTTAAACTAAGTACCAGAAATGCTTCTCTGATCTCTCCAAGCACCACTGACTAGAGTTAAAATACAATAAAAAGGAGTTTATACAATAGCTCTGAAGAACATTTTTTTCTCCTCACACAAACATAATCATACATTGTGCTAATCTGCAGTCAGGACACTTAGCCTTGTTTCAATTTCTGCTGAGGTTTTTGAACAGAATAACACCTGCAATCTAATGGAAAAGGCACTTCCTAAGGGATATCCTGCCAGAGAATGCCCTGCTTTCCTATGAAAGATGAAGTTGATGAAGGTTAACTTTATCTTAGCTGTCACTGGAGTGGAGCCAGAAAGGAACAGAGGTTTGGACAGAGAATCTGCAAAGAGAAATCTTTCAGTCCATTCCCTTACTGTTGGGCAGAACCAGCCGAGTCTATTAATTGGAGGATTTGATTTGCAGTTTAGTCTTCAGCAGCCACAAAGTTAGCTATGTTGATTAATTAATGCAAAACAAATCGGAACTGACTTTTGTTGTTTTTAATTATCCTACTAACTGTTTGCTATTTAGTGCTATTAGCTGTGCTATTAGGAATGACGGCACCCTGAGCTTTCCCTCATTTCTCTTGCCTTGTTTGTAAACCAGTGTATGTCAGCATTAGTAACTAGTATGTTTTTAAAGATAAAGTTTTTCAAGCTGGTTTTGTGAGAATGCATGGCTTCATGTAGTCATGCCATTTGTTTTTCCTTTCATCTAGCATTGATAACTTTATAAAAAAAATTAATAGGGGACTCAGAATCTCAAAATATGATGTTCTTACAAGCTTGGTGAAGATTGTCAGCAAGAGAGACCAAGACTGGTGACTGCACTCAAACCCTGTGAAAAGAAGGAGAAATTCTTCTGTAATAAGGGTAATCCCCAGGAAGGGAGGTGGTAGCGGCTTGTTTGGGATAGGTAAGGGCATATGCAAGCATGAGATTATTGCAGCAGAAACAAGTAGAGGGGTAAGATGTACATGTAGGAAAAAGTTCTTCAGTTCCTGAAACAATTTGTTTTGAACAGATCTCTGCCTTCCTTTTACCTTCCTGTGTACCCTGGTTCTTAGAGTGGAAATAGGCCCACTTTGCCATGCCATCTTCTGAAACTGTAGGCTTCAATAAAATAGTAAGCTGTTGCTAAGTGGCAGAGGCACCAGGATTAAAGAAAGTGGAACTGTCAGAAGGTGCTGGATGCTGTGTAATAATGAAGCTGGATCTTTCATGGTCCCAGAATATGGAGCACAAGAGTGCTATAGCCATTGTAACCTGGACCACTTTATATGCTTCTGGATACACTGTGGTCAAGATGGATATAGAGAAGATGGAGAACGCTTTCCGTAAAAAAACACCTCCAATAAAAATATAGGGAGTAAAAGTTAGATAGGTAGGTGGGGCAATGACATTCATGTTGTTATAAATACATCTATCTCATGTCTGTGAATACACATGAACCTGTTAGTCATATAGCTAGAAAATAGCAAAGCCCCTAGGGCAAAAGGACTGAGGTCAACAGTGAGGTACTGCCAAATTTCTGTCAAGAGGCACTCTCAGAAATGTTCAGTCTTTCAAAATATATATTTTTTCCTAACATGTTGGCTAGTAATACATTTTGATTTGAAAAAAAGCACAGCTGGATTTTACAAGTAGGCACAGACTAGAAACAGGCACAGACTCGGGCAACTGCCTATTCTATCAATCTTTCCTATAAATGCAGCACATTACTTGCTTTCTGTGCATCTGATATTTATTTCCAATAAATATTATGTATGAGAAGAAGATGACAAAACAGACTCCTAAAGATATTGTTAGAAAACCCTAAGTGACCAAGGCATCATGTTGCACTGAATTTTTAGTTATGTCCTGTTAAGAATGTATTATAACATGAAAAAGTGACTAACAGGCTTCACTTACCAGGTTTATTTGAATTTATTTTCTGCTTTTACTTATCAGTACCAATGACCTTACTGAGAGAAAAATATGCATTGGGAAGTGCTGATGTAAACCATTTGTTCAAGAATATGCAAGCAAGGTGCTGATGCAGAGCAAAGTTGAGTATAGCTTTGTTTAGATAATGATCCATTTCTGGGTTAGTGGGAAATTGTTAAGTTGTTAGATCTGGAGCATCTCTCTTGTGGATTTCAGATGAACTAGGTTCAGAAGTAATTGGCAGCACATCTGATCTAACAGCCCTTATAAACAGGCATTATTAAAGCAATTGCACCTAATAAAGTCAATGTAATAGCTTATGTAAAAAGATCATCTGCAGCATCAGGCACTATACTGACTCCACGGGCAATCTGGGTCTGGTTCTAATTAACCACTACACTGATTTCCCTCTAGTATAATCCTGCTGAACTGGACAGAGTTGTGTTTGATCTAAGTAGTAAAAAATGATGGGAATCAGATCTCAAGATCAGAGAACACAAGATGCTTTAATGCTGGTTTCTTTTTACTGTCCTAAAACTGTTTCTCTTTCCCATTGTACGACTTCACAGGAAAGAACTAAGGGAAGAATTTAATAGCTAGGTTCTTGATTTTGATTAGAAGCAGCAGCTTCGGTGACCACACAGCAAACTTCCCCTGTAGATGCCAAGCCTGTCAGGTTTGTCTCTTGGATCAGTCCTCCATTAAGCCTTGCTCTTGTTCTGTACAGATAGATGGGGAGAACAGCTGAGGCTTCAAAAGATAGGCGCTGCAACAGGACTGATCCAGTAAAAATCTGCATCTGTCAACCCCCAGTCTGTTTTTCAGGTCGGGGGATGGTAGAGGTCATCTGCTACTGTGTATTTTTTTTTTTTTAATTTGGATATTAAGAAATAGTATCACTAAAGGATAATTGTTCATTAAATCCCAGTTGCGTATAAGTACCATAGGACCTTGTTTCACTTGTTTCAGTCTCTTTTGCTGAAAAGTACCGTACCCTTTGAGTGAAAGCCACGATATAAGGCAGGAAAAGAAGACATTATTGCAAATACTATCTTTGCAGTCTGTGCATTCTTGTAGAAGGAAGCTTAAAATACTATAACTTATTAGGGAGTAAACTCTTAATATTGGATAAATGAAAAGCATAGCACTTCTAAACTTCTAAACCACTCCTCAATTTGTCTGAGAAAAGCTGTTTGTAAAATGAGTTACTTTGCAGTGAAGTATGCAACTCTACATATTTCTGGGGTGTGGGCAAAGACTTGTTTCTTTTGTGGTTCTACCTGGAATAATATAATTGGACTGAAAACGATAGATTATATGGTACTATGCCACAGTGTGTACATGTGGTATTTCCTATTCTATTGTGTTATTAGATCTACAGATTATGCTGTGATGCATAATAGTTAGTTTGGTAAATGAATTATACTAAGCAAATTTCACATAAGTAGTTCAGTCGCTATCAAACAGGAGTCACTGGTTTTTATTATTTGCAGTTAGCCAGCTCCTGTTTCTATCGGGTTGAAACTAGAAAGTCTACTTGAAGAAACTTGAAAAGACTAGAATGTGTGGCTTCTACATATTGTTTTTTCCTTTAAAGTGCCAGTATAGCAGAAAGTTCAAAACAGGCATTTGGATGTAGAGGAAAAGTTTAAAATTGGGGATATTCAATAGAAATAGGAATGTATGAAATACATATAGTGCTATTCCAGATGGAGCTGCATGACCAGGGTAAAAAATTAGTAAGGATGCAAATATGTGGGAATTAGGGTTGAGAACTAGATATGACAGTGGCAGAAATGTGGCATCATCTCCCAATTCCTGCACAGTTCTCTGACCACAACTTTGCATCATCATCACCTCTTCTTCCTGCACTTTGATTTATGTTTGCAATGAATGCGGTAACCATAGTTGCCATATTCAGTATAGTTCTGTCTTTTAGCAAATATAGTCTGAGTTGTTTAACAAATCAGGGCAGTCTGGAAACATAAGGACCTCCCTGCTAAATGTCCGAATAACAGCAGAACCTGGGGAAGGTCAGGGCATCTTGTTTTCTTAGGCTGGTTATGAACAGCAGCTAAGTGCGTAGCAGACTGTCAAGCAAAGAGTGAAACTGCAGAGCATGTTACTTGTAAATTGCTTTCTCTGACATAGGTACATAAATTCTGTTTTAAGTCATTACGTATGTTTCAAAGAGGCATTCTAGACTTCTCACCAAGTCATGTAGTTTTACAAAGGTGGCAGTATGGGCAAAAATTATAGCTTGCATGGCTTTTAAACGTTATCTAAAGTGACCAGAACTTCTTACTTCAAGGATTTTAACTATATTCTAATTAGTTTAACAGAATTAATTAAATTTAATTTTATTGATTTTCTTAAAGCTGAAGATCCACTGCTCACTTGTGTAAAGGACAAGCAGTATTTAGTTTTAATAATAAAAATAATAAATAACCTACAAGACACCTGGGCAGCTGGAGGAAGCTTGCTTATCACTCTAATCGTGTTAGAGACACTGTTCCACATTGTGTTAGGCTTATAAATTAAAATCACACATAAAATCAGACATAAATTAAAATCAGACATAAATTAAAATCCATTGAAGTGTAACTGAAAAGCAGTGCGTTTACAGTAGCCACATTTACCTTCCCATCAGTTAATTTTTAGGCATTTTATTTTCAAAGTGACTAATGCTTACTTAATTAGAGTGATTTACTTCTCTTCTACCTCTTTGGAACAGCTCAAGAACCCGGGGTTGAAACACTTACGGAAGATATTGATGAATTTCAGAGTGCCTCTCAAGTGGCAGGATCTGTAAGTATCTTCCCTTATGCATAATCCTGTATTTTTTTTAAATAGTTTAATAAAAATTATATTTTCCATAAAGATAAAAGTTGTGCTTGCCAGCACTGTCATCCTAGAGAGTTAAAAACTTAATTTACCTAACTCTTCTGAAATTTCAGTTCTCTGGCACTTTTATTTTTTTCATTCTAGGAAGGGTGATATTTTGAAATAAATTATTATAATCTCATACCAAACCATATGTTGTTGGACTTTACATGTATAGCTCCCACTGAAAGTGCAGTCATTTTATACTAGGTCTGTATGTTCTTAAATGTTAGTCAAATATCCATTTTACCAGATAATATTAAATTTTACAAAAATAAGAGAACAAAATAATTCAAACTCTAAATTTCATTATGAAATATGACATTATAATATCTCAACTATAATTTAGCTTTTTGGTAACATTTGCTTGGAAACTAATAAACAAGAGGTGTCTATTTAAAATGTATGGCTAATTTATATTTTTTTAAAGAATGCAATGTTATGCTTGGTAATATTTTCATCAGGTTTTTTATTTCAAAATTTAAGAAAATCTTTGCCAATTTGCAGTTTGCAGAAAATATAACCAGCAATAGAATAATTTTTGAAAAATTATATAATCAGAATTTTGGCGCTTGTTGCATGGCATCAGAAATTTGAATATCAGTTAAAGAAGGGATTGCTTTTTTCCTAAGGCAAATAACTTGACAATAGTTGTTTATTTTTGCAAAATTTTAGACAGCTATTAGAGGACACATTAATTCCTGTTCAACCATAGCAATACTGGTTTATAGCACACTTTAGTGTTGATAAAGTAAGTGAAAAGAAGGGCCCAGTATTTGTTAGCTAAGGAAAAAAGGGCAGTATTAAAGAAAAAAGAAAAATGGCAATGCAGACTGATCCTTCAGTCTTTCAGGCAGCTGATTAAGTGCTACCAATAAAACTAAGTAATACTGAACATATACTATTTCTAACCAGAATTGTCAAAGCAGTTGGCAGATATGGAGTTCCAGATCGATTCCTAAAGCTCTTTGAGAACTCGGAGTGCAAGAACCTCACAGAGCATTTGCGGATATTGGGCAAAAGGAGTAAAGAGCAGAACTTTAGCTGCCACTGCTTTGAGCTTCTTTTTCAAGTCTCCTTTCTGCTTCACGCCAGTGAACAGAGAGGCATAATAAATTTTGCAGCAGTTTCTGAAACCATGTTTTTCTTATTGATTTGGACCCGCAGCTACCAGCTTTGATTTATCAGTTCTGCAGACATGTAGCATAGGGAAAGAACAACAAATAAATTGAATTACACAGAAAAATAAAGATACAAGGAAAACAAAAGATCATTATGTTTATTAGCAAAATCTTACTAGAGAAACGTACAGCCTTCAACTGAGTATTTTTAGATACGTGCTCTGTGTGCGTATGCTTACGAACGGACAATGTGTACATGTATCATTTAATGCTCTGCTAGTTCTAGGCATAGGTAAGGTTGCCTGGAGCAGTAGACTGCCAGAGGCAGCAAAGTTGCCTGGGCTGAATCTCTGAAAGCCACACTGGCTGTTGTTATGGCCAGTGCTGCAAAGAGAAGGCAAGCAGAGCAGTTGCAGCTATTGCTCTGCCCCCCCAAGCTCTCCCTAGGGCAAAGGCAGCTAGCTCCACTTTCCTGAGCTCTTGGAAAATTCCTTTGCCTAAGTTACTAAGGATCCATAAACAGTAACTGTTAGTTCATCTGCTTTTGAAGGGTTTCGTGTTTTGTGTCTTAAAGCTCTTGCTTAAATAGTGTGTAGCTAGCTGATTGTGTACTTTTCTCTCTTGTATTTTTGGTTGTTATTTTTGGTTGTTATTCAGAATAAGACTCAGCTATCCAACACTGTATGTCTGTCTGCAACTGTATCTCCTCAAAAAGAAAAAAATGATCCAACTGTTCTTGTTGCCTTTTAGGGCTCTGAAGGAATAGAGATCTGTTCCATGGTCCCCTAATAACTTCCAGTGAAACTTATTCTTTGACAATCTTGACATATAAAATACAGAGGTAAAACTGAGGTTCCTCATAGGAAGGCTGTGAAGATAAATGCATTCTTGCAATGGATTCCCACAAATCCTTCAAAACAGTAAGAAATACGCCTGTAAAATTACTTCAGAATTGATACCGAAATACATTCTCGTGACTTGAAATGATTTTCAGATATTATATGAGATATGAGATACTAATGAGACACAAGATGAGGGAAAATAGAATAAATATGATGTTGATCAGACATTTCTCATAAATTGGACAAATTGGTTCATGGCATTCACTCAAATGTGCGTATTACATGTAAAAATTCCTGATCTGGTTCAAGGTGTGCCATGTTTAATACTGGTACTGCATTCCAATAGGGTAATTTGAGTCTGTTGTTAGTTAAGTGGATCATTATCATAAATATCTCTCTACTCATGTATATTTAACAAATTTTTTTTCAAAGTGCCTCGGCCTTCAGAGGAGAAGTGTTTTGAGAACAATTGTGGGATAAAACAGCAAGAATTATGCATAAGGATCTTTAGAAAATATCTGTGTTGTGTATAATTCCACATGTAAGATCTTTGATGTGGTGACTAAAGCAATCTCGATACCAGTACTTAGAAGAGATAGGCAACATCTATGTCTATAACATGGTTCATGTAATTTTTACTATGGTTACATTTTGATTTTCTTGTAACATTGTATATGTTTACTGTTCTATTTCTGAAGAATCTTGAAGTTTTTGTAATTAGACCTTTTTCCTTTAAACCTTTTTTAATAGAATTTTTTGCTATGCTTTATTTTTCACAGAGAGAGTTGATATTTGAAAAATCCATAACTTCTATTCTCAATGCTGCACAATCCCCAACAAGGTGTACTGAATGAATAGATGAGTAAAGCTAGCAAAAAGCAGTTTGAAGTATTTACAGGAATCAGCACTCTTCCCAAGTGTTTTGCAAGGATTCAAAGTGGAAGCAAGCATTCAAGATGTCCTTAGAGATCCTAGTTTACTGCAGGAATCATTTTCTGACAAATATTTAATGTAACAAAAAGTGCTAGGCAAAATATAAAGATTTTTCTTGAGATTTTTGCAGTGTGCTGAACTCAGTGTCGTATTTTACTTCATGTTTCTGCAAATGAGTTTTATAAATATTTGGCTAGCAAGCTTTAAGAAAACACTGAAGTGATGCTAGGAAAAAATTAGGTGGGCTGGAATTCTGACAGAAATGGAAAAGTAAGGTATCAGGGGAAGTTACTAAATTTACAGTGACTAACAGAGACAAAGAGGGCACATGCACTGGGCAATTCACACTGAGTAGCCTTTGCCTTTCCCTCTGAGTTGCTTTTTTTACCACCTGGATCTAACAGGACTCATGCTTATTGTTTTTTTTTTAATGTGAATCTTTGCATTCACTCATCTTGCCTTGCATGTGCACATAAAAAGGTATATTTTTCTTTGCAAATTATCCATGTAAGGCAAACCAATCCAAGTGTAACAGAAACTGTGGAAAAAAAAGTTGTCCAACTGCAAAAGGCATTTCTGCATGAATTTGCCTTGGGTTTTTACTCTTTATTACTGTGGGAAAAATACTCTAATGAATTGTTTTATAAAGGTGCTTTGTTTTAAATAAATTTTCCCCTGTTTTCCCTACTGCTTTGGAACTTTTCAGTTGTTTTCCTAGAAGGAATACACACATGGATTTTCTGTGATAAATACAGAAATTCCTTAATGGTAATTCAATTTGTGAAATGACTTGAGGCTTCATGAAAAAGGAAAAATTAAGCTTTTAATTCTTGCTATCTATATATGTTGAATACAGCTATATTCCAGTGATACATGATTTAAATTGTAATTGTTAGAGATTTTCTTACCTTTTCCCACTATTATCCCTGGGAACAATGCCAAGAAGTAACTTAATTACCTGTACAAGTTTGAGTATAATTGACAGTATAATCATGCAAACTTCAAGTGTTTAAATGAATCTATAAATTATTTTCTGGATTGGGGTCACTGTTTAGCTTTAGCATGTTAGTCATTAAAATAAGTTATAAAATAAGTATTTTAAGGCTCCACTGCCACATCAGGAACAAGAGCAGTGTGCCTGTGAGGTATGAATGAGGTAGTATGAATTATACAGGTCATATTTATATATTATACACACAAAATCAGTGTGTTCTGATACAAAACTTTTCAAATCCAAGTTGACTTTTGTAAGTATGTGGAAATTCAGGCACAAATTTTAACTTTAAATTTTAAATCTTCTGTAAAAATAATAACAAAGAATATTAGATAAGTGCAACTCTTCCACAGCTAGTCCAAAAAAACCTGCAAATGTGTAAGTTTAATTACTATTAGCTAAATTAACAATACAAGATAGTAGAAGAAGATAATATCAAGGTTCTTGGGAAAAAAGTGATATTTCCTGCAAGCAGTTAAGCAAGTAGTTTGAATTACATACCTTGAACCTCTTTGGTTGAGACATCCCCTATGTAAAACAAATTCCATAAAATAGACATAGCATTTCATACACACAGCTGCAAAATAATTATTTCTTCCTTTTAGAATTCTCTTCTATTTTGGAGAGCACCTGAAGTACTTAAAAATTTTTTTCACTTCTTTTTGCTGACATCATGTTGCACATTGCAAAACTTGAGCCCCCCTGGGTGCCTGCCTGACTTCTGTGATACGTGGCGGGGCTGCCCCATCTCCCTGCCCGAGCCCCCAGGTCCCCTGAAAGGCCCCTGCTCCTCACAAGCTCTGTTCATCAGACCCACTGGCAGGCACTGCATGCAGCATGTGGTTAGTGCTTCTAAGGAGACCTTTCATGGGGCAGACAGAAAGGCAGATGTCTTCTGGAGTGAAAATACTCTTATTTGAAAATATTTCATCCTCTAAAATGTAATTTTAAATTGAAAGAGTTTTCTGAACTTTAAAAAAATATATGTAAAAAAAAAAAAAAAAATCAATGAGTGCCTTGTTTTTACCTGTCTAAAAATTTTGATTTCTTAGGCATGACAAATTCAAAAATGTTAATCCAAATAACAGTAAATAAAAGAGGACTGAAGCTTAGAAAAGATTATTTTAGTTACATTTCAAAAACTGAAACAAATGTGATTCCCAGATGCCCACATATTTCCTCTTTCCTTCTTGCCTGTAAACAGAAAAACTATGTGTAAGTTAACTCAAACTACCACTTTTTTAGTGTAAGGTTTAGCATAAAATATGCTGGCTGACTGCCATGGGAAGCAAAGAGCTTGTAATTTCAATTGCATGACATTTCAAGTAGAACAGGCCCTAATGTGGAAGATGGGGATTAGACATGGCTGCCAATATTGCAACAGAGCTCTGAGAAGGTTTATTATTTTTACAGTACCAAAAAAACATGTTGACTAGCTCACCCTATGTCCTTGAATAGACTATGGAAGCTGAAAGATTAAACATTTGGTGAACTCTTACAGAAAATGCATGTTGTGTGAAGAATCTTCTAACAAAATATTGCACAAAAAGTTCCACTGCGTGAATAGCAACTGTCCTTGCCAGCCGCTTGGTCAGAATGGAAGGAACGCTTGCAAACAAATTGTTCAATAAAGGGGATTTTTTTTTTGTATTTATAGGGATCTCTGTCAAATGTGTCTATTTAAGATATTTAAGTTATTCAGCAAAGAAATGGTAGGTTGTACATAGAAAGCTAAGCATGGTTCTTTCTTACAGTACTGTGTCCTGAAGTTACCAATAAAATTTGCACTTGATTAGCAAAACTATGTGGAAGAAAAAGGTTCAGTCAAAATGCATTGCATATATTTAGAGCTTGCCAGGAACAAATTAATTGGGTTTCACCTCCTTTTCCTCCTTTCATTGTGATCATGAAATTCAGGTAGTCTTTAAAAATACAGAAGCGCTTTCTCTTGTGAGGTGAGGACTGTTTCCACACCTGAAAAGAGATTATGTGTGTGCATGGATGTGCATGTGAGTACCTGCGTGTTTTACTCTGAAGCAGGCCAAAATGGCATAGAAATATAATGCTGCATTGTTTATTAACATTTTTATGGTCATCAAGAAAGAGTAATTTATTTTCCAACAAGCACTTGATTTCCAGATGATGTAGGTAATTCAGAGGCCTTTCTCTTGGCCTTAGTTATTCTGAAATGTTGCACCTCTGTAGAACTCCCCAGGTGTCAGTGGGTATTACACAGCCCATGTCAAGTCAGCTCGATGGTGAGATCAAGACATTCACGTCTGCACTGTTTTTTTTTTTTAGGGATAAAACCTATACTGATGCATGCTGTCAGACTAACATTGTGCTGCAGATTGAAGCATGTATAGTGATCTTGAAAAGACTTTCTTATTCATGACCTCCTTAATTATATTTCTGTTCCGCTGTAGCATTCCCAGTAAGTTATGGCATTTTCCAGAAGTTCAGGGAACCAGTGATGAGAGAGATTACCTTTGGCTTTATTGTTTGTAATTTTTTATTCTAGCAGTAATTTGACTAAGTGATCTAGGTAAAAAAAGCATTAATGAATGTATTGTATGTGAAGAAATTATGATGATATGTAAAGAAAGCCACTTAAGAAATGGACATGTAATTTGCTTCAAAAGTTGACAAATGCATCTTGAGGGCTTTGTTTGAACATATTTCTGGTGCAAAGAGACATTGCCTCACCTTCAAAGTTTGAAGGTGATGAACAGGGCCCAGAGCTGTCTCTACAAGTCAGAAAGACAAGGATGTCTTTCAGGAACACCTCATATTTAGATCTTGTTAATCCTGTTAATTTAAATAGGCCATTTATAAATTCTGTGCTAATATTTATAAAGCTTAATGAATGATCAAGGGCAATTGTAGTTTGGAAGATACTGAAGGAACTGGAAGGACTTCTATGCACATACTTGATACATATATGCTATATTTTTCAGCTACTTTCAGTCTACTGTCATTATCATTAAAGTCTAAGTTAACTGACATTAGTATTTTACCTCTACAATTCCTGGCCGATAGATAGAGGATAGGTTTTGGTGAGGTGGAATAAGAAGGTTTAAATAAATGGCCTGCAAGCCTGAATCTCTTTCGTAAGTGACGTATCTGAACTGTTGCCATTCATCCAGTGGAGAGAAGGGCCACCAGTGAATCCTGCTAGAGCTGTACAAATTCATTTATCCTTGCATTTGAACTGACATGTTTCCAAAGCCTCCTTGATAACATCCCCTATTTGCAGCTTGTGTGTATCTTTTAGGAATAAGGTTGTTGCATAAATTGTGTGCTGGAGACACTGCGGACCTCGGTCTGTGTTTATGCTTTATTCACTTAGATGAACTCATAGTCTCAAAATGTTAAAAAATATTTTTTTTATGTTCAGTATTATTTAGATGTATAGAAAAAAAACATTACCTGAGCCTGCCTCCAAAAATGTTGTTGGTTATAGCCCTGAGATATCTAGCTTCAGAGAAGGAACAACAAATGGTTACACCACATTTTTAATGTCTTGTACCTCTTTTTTTACCAAATCATTATTATTTTCTATCAAGTGAGTGTTTAATTGGAAGGCACCATTATAAGAACATAATTATCATGAAATTGACTTGCTAATATTAAATATCTCATCTTTCATAACTAGTATTGCAATACTGTTCTGGTCTTTTGTGAAGCTATTGCCTGACAAAATGCCATAAGCTTATGATATTACATGGAACAGAAAAATGCACAGGAAGAGTTACAAAATTTGGAGAAAAAATTTGTCCAATGTTACCTCATTAATTTCACGGGGTGTTGGAACTGTGTATCTCAAAGGGAGTTTGAACATATAACAATATGTAATGGTAGAGACTGAATATATATAAATGTATTTGTTTTAAATCATATACAAGATTAATATTTATTCTTAGAAAGAATCTATACATCTGTGCTACATCCAGAACCGAACACAAACTCTGTATGTCTTTGTAGCTGTGTGTTAACAGGATAAAGGCAGGCACAAATATTTATTAAATGCATGTGTATACCGGCCTTTGTGTGCCTGTATGTGCTTATACACGGGCAGATCTATGTGTCTTACACGAACTTATATAAGATTTTAAAACCTGTATTGAAACATACAAAGGTATTGCTGATGTTTGATGATCTTTGTGATCTGGAGTCTCCTAACTGCAAGTGATTTAATTTAAACATTACTCGTGTTTTTATAAACATCTAAAGCACTATCATGATGACTACCATTAAAGAATCATTTTTCTCCATTTATCTTAGATTCTACTGCAGGCAGTAGAGAGCTGTCTTTACTCAGACAGTCGCCTTCGTTGTATGTGTCTTACATGATTGCTGTGCATAAAGAAAAGAAGTACAGTAGAGGAAAAGGCAGAATATAAGAAGAAACAGTAGAAGTTTGTAGAAGGGAAATGTAACTCCATTTCCAGAAAATGGGACATGGAGAGTGAAACCCTCTCACCAGGCTAACATTTGGAAGTCTGTCTTTTTAGGAGGTTAGGGAGTTATTGAAAACCCGTAATAATTTGCTTATGATAAACTTGAATAGTCAGAGTTAAGAATATTAGAAGAGCAGTTTGGTCTTCAAGTATCACCATAGATCACTGACTAGTTTTTATTCCGTAGTTCATCAGAGCTGTATTTGTGCGTGAAATTGTATATTCAGAAAGGATTCATCCTTACAACCTTGGGGATTTTTTCCCCCATAGCCATTATTGAAGTCTTGATGGTTTCTCCCCCTTATGAAAATATACACTATAAAATGTGTATAAAAATGGCCTTTTTCTGCCATAGAAATCTGGGGACAAGATCATAGCTAAAAATAGATTGAAAATTAAAATATTAGAGTTCTGTTACAGGCTCTATTCCCCCTTCCCATCTCTTATTTAGTTTGGTTTATTTCAGAGGAATTGTTCACAGAATAAAATATTCTTCCATCTAGAGACAGATATTGGGTAACTAATATCTCTTAGAAATAAACATTTAGAGATGTGAGTAATTTAATACAAATTAATATTCTGTAGTGACCTCAACAAGTCATATAATGATTTGGATGGAGAATTCACAATGAGGACTGAAGTGACAAATGCTCAAAATTTCTTGGGGAACAGGTGAATCAGGTCTAGTGATATGTCTGAAATAAATGTGTTTGCAGGATCAGTTCCACTTCTGAGTAACTTACTGTTTTATTCATCTGTTCTTGTGTATTTACCTGGCATTAAATATGGGTAACTTTAACCAGAGCAGAACTAGTGTAAAAAACAATTGGCAAATAAAACAATGTCATCAGTGTTCTAAAGATGTTGTGAGTTAATAACAACAGAATTATCTGCAGCTTCGAACTATTTCGTATGCTGGTAAATACAACTAGGATTTTTATGTATGCACATGCAGCATTACAGTATAGCTGTGGCTTTATAAATATGAATCTGCATTATCATATTTTAAAGATACATGGTGCACAATGAGCGGTTGCATACAAGGCAGTGTTTATTTGGAACAGATTAAAAATGATGTAAAATATATTCCATATAACACTTCTGTAGAATTATGCCTACTTTTCTAAAAGGGAAGGCAGCTCCAGTGTTTTATGTAGTGTTTATGGTTAAATCAAATTTTTTGTGAATAGAGATGATATCAAACCTGGATTTTCACGTTCATCCTTTGAGCTGTGGTACACCTTTCCCTATGACGTGAGAGCCCAGCCAGAAAAGTACCATCACGTGCTGCAGCTATCTGCAGCAACCCACGTGTCTGCTAGGGATACCGCTCCAGACGGGCAGACTGCGTAGCAGCGGAGCCCTGTATGCCTTCCATCACCAGCATCACCAGTTTGGGTCTCCCTCCTCCGCTCAATCATTCTTCTCCCCGAGATTACATCAGCTTAATGTCTTTGAAACCGTGGCCCCTCTCTAAATTTGTTTGGCATTTACCGAAAGATTAAAAAATTAGTAAGAGGTGAATGACAACTTCCGAGACCATTGCATAGGCCTTGTTTCTTTAGGAAATCTGGGAAATCAATAAAACCCCCTAGACTATAGATGAAATGTTCTGGTGAGGTAATAATGTAAAATGTATTTCAGATAGGCTGTTAAGAATGCTTTAATTAATGTTTTTGTTAGTTGTTTTTATGACCAAGTCTTGCACACTCGGTCATATATTTTTTGTGTATTTCAAATAAGCATTAAAAAAACTTATCAAGTTTAACTCATAGTATATTTTAAGATCATTTCTTGAAACTGCATTGAGTGGGTTCCAGAAAATGCAGATAATTCTGAATACCACAGCCTTCAATAGTGAAGTGACTGGGGAGGTGGTCTGTTTGCTGGCATCCCTTTCAAACTGCTATGTTTCCCTGATGATTTAGTTTCTGTTCCTGAAAGGAATACTTCTTGCAGTGATAAAAGAGCACTGGCAATTTTGATTAGGAAATTCTGTGATATTCCCAGAAGTGCTGCTTTGCAGAGATACAGTGCCAAATGTTAGGTAATTTAAAGTAAGTGCAACCCCCGCTGAGTAACTGGAACTGCACAGAATGCAAATCATTGAAGAATTTGTCCTGTTATGATGTGTCAGCATGGAATAAGAGCTTGTGTGAAGGTATACATTTGAATTATTTAAGAACTGTTGATTTTAAGTAATGCCTACTATTTATGTTATTTAAGGTAAGACACAATACTTTGTTTTGCATAAAATGTTATATATTCTACATAAAAAGCACCAGAATCACTATTATAAATGAGGACACCACTTTTTTTATTGTTTCACCTGTAAATGTGAAACTAGATTAAAAGTATTCCCTTTTCTTTTTATCTGTGTAAGTCTCAGACAGTTTGGACCCTGGATGCCATGGGTGTCAGACCTGGAGGTTCCCCAAGGCAGAAACTCTTAAAGGACTCCTTAGCAGCAAAAGAACTTCAGACCATGGAAAAACACCTAGCTGGTATGTATGGTAGCAAGGGATCGTAAAACGCCTAGCAGCACTCACCCAGCTAGCTCAGCCAATATTTCAGACAAAGGAAAAAGTGATCTATCTCGCATGCTGATGAAACAGATAAAAACTTGATGAAACAGATAAAAACTTTAAACTTCCCTTTTTCTTCATTGAAGAGAAACAGCGCAATTATTGTTGTTTGTAGATGTAATGAACTTTGCCGTAATTACAGTAAATACAGTAATTAAAAAGTAATTAAACTGCATTAAATATACTGCAGTCTGACAGCTTAATAATGCACCTTTATTTTTGTTTTTGCATTTCACAAAGACTTATGCAATAAGGAGGTACTGGTGCTTCACGTACAGTTAAGTTGTCTTTTGATAAGGCTGCAGTTGACCTTTAGCTTGAGAACAGATTGCTTTGCAGGAAAAGCCCACCTTGTTCATGAGACTTCTGGCTAAGTGAAGTCTGTTAACTTGCATGTAGTGGACCATCTGCAACATCTTTGGGGTAAACATTTCTAAAAGGTCAAACAAAAAAACATTTTTGTCAGTGAAAATATGTTTCAGAGCTCTATAAAAATTAATGAGGGATATCCTAGAATACAGTTTGCAATTTGTTATTCTTTGTAATCAATGTTTTCTATCTTCAGCTTTAGTTATAAAGTATGACATAGACGTGTAGCATGGTAGTCCTATATTATGCATGCTGTTTGTTCTATGGTGAAAGCTGAGCTTCATGGGCCAACCCTATGAAAAGTAATGCAGAACTGGAACGTAAAGACTGTATTTGTAAGGTGGAGGGAGAAATTAAATTTATCTGACCCTTCTTTCAAGTGATTCAGAGTGAGACAGAGAACTTGCTACTTTCGGTGTGATTTTCTAAAAGGCTTTGGACATTTATCCTACCAATAATACTGGGTAGGCTTGGGAGCTGTATCCTCTTTAGAGAGAGGTACAGCTGTTGTATTTCTGTCTAGGGGCTGTTGCAGCTGAAGTCAAGGCAGAAGACAACGCTATGAGCACAATGAGGGAAGCTTTTTAGAAAAAGTTTTTGCTCATAATGGAGCAAGAACTAAAAATTATGATATCTACAAATGAAGGCATTTTAGACGTTTTTTGTTTCTGACAACAGAGATACTGTCATTCAATATTTTTTGACAGGTTCAAGGCACTGTAGATATTAGAGATGTAGCCACTGCCAAACTAGACTGAAAATCCATGAGCCCTCTCTCCAAGCTGAAACTGCCAGGAACATCTAGTGGGAACCAGGAGACCAGCAGGCCAAGCTGTGGTCGTCAGGTTTCTGTGGCATAGGAGGGACCTGAGTACTTCAGGGGCCTCTGCCACTGAGTAGCACTTGCCTTCCCTCGTGTTGCTGCAGCTGTCACTCAGGAGGGGCCTGGTGAAGATCTCCTGACTTTGATTCATGTCCTAACTGGTTGCACTTCCATGGTTGTACAAGCTGTTCTTTTATGCAGTATGCTCTGAAACATGCAGTTCCTTTAGCTCTCCCTTGACAAAGCTGACAGTAATAACTACCATATTCAAACGAATATGGAATTTTAAATACTTAATTGACTGTAAGCTAACTAGCTACATTCACTTAGTCTTTGAGATTCAGTCTGCTGTTGTGTGACCTACAAGATCTTCTCTCTCACATCAGTGCTGTTGTCATTTGGCTTTGGGCCCATTATTTCAGAAACGCTGTAACATGGGATTCACTCATTCTACCATTCAGTAATTTTTGTCTGCCTGAGAAGTTAACAAAAAAACAGCCCAATTATTAGACATTGGACTCTCATATTCCTAATAATTCATGTCCTATTATAACACCAGTGCTGTTTGAGACAATTATTCCCCTCACAGACAAGCGTAACATAATTTCCATGAAGAATCAGCTCAGAGGACCTCAGATAATAATGCTGTGTTTTTGCTTAGCCTTATTTGTCTCATACAGTTGCAAAAGTTCAAGTGTCTCCGATATCAGCAAGTCTCCTTGTTTCAGTTCTCTTACCAAGCACACCGGAACATACTAATTGTACCCAATACTAGGCAGTCATTTAGATGCCTGAATTATGACTGGGATTACCTGTGTAATGATGAAATGTGGTCCTCTGTCTCAAATACACCTTCGTAAGGAGCCTGGCTTTCTCTTATGGCCTATGTGCTGGACAAAACTCACTCCTAACTCAAGGCACAATTTGGTGCCTGTGCCTAAATTAGGGACTAGCAACAACTGCCAGCAACTGCCTCAGTACCTTGGTATTTGAAAGCAGCGTTGTTACAAAATCAGATATTGAAGCAATCAGTTTTCTCTTCCTTCTTTACATATGGCTCGTAATATTTTTGTCTAAGATCCAGTCTCTTATGTTACTGTGGCTGCTTTATATCACATGCAAGCAGAGAATATAATTTTTTTGGTAGTTAATTCCAGTATCTTGCCAATTTGGTTTGTTACACTGAGTCTGTGGTCATTGGACACTTCTGGAATATATTTAATCACAAAAAGGACTGTTAAATGCATAAACAGTTTGTAAGTGCATTACGAATCATATCCTTGTTCTGGTATTTCTGATATGAAAGTAAAATGCCTTTGTGTTGCTCTGTTGCCTGCATTTTATTTTCCTTTAAATGACATTGGCAAGGGATTTAAAAAATCCTTAGTCATAATTCAATTCTGGTATTTACTATGGCTCAGATAATACTGTAAAGCTGGAGATGTGTAATTTTTTTTTTCTTTTCTTTCTGGTTGAAAAGCTGATACTGAAGCAAAATCAAAAAGAAGATGTGTGCTAAATAAAACTGAATAATTACGCTATGAAACATGTTAATTATATGTGGAGAAATTATTAGAATAATAGGTTTATCTGCAGGCTCGGTAACTACATGGAATTAAGGAAACATGAGCCAGAATAAAATGTTTATTTAACTCTTCTAAAATCATTCAATATTCAGATAATTTCTTAGCATACTGGATCATCATGGGGAAGTTAGATGTCTGTAATTTTTCAAAGACATAGGCTATGCTGAATCCTTAAAAGAAGATATTCCTCATTTGGTTTAAATCAGGTAGCCCACATTGTCATTTATTGACCCCTGAATTTTTACCAGGCATCTTACTAGTTCCAAGGTGATGTGTATTGATTTTTTTAAAAGTATAATGGCAGAGTACTTCAAGACATAATTATTTCAAAATGGAAATAATTAATTTTAAGAGGTCAGCAAGGTAGCAATTAGAAATATTCTTAACTGTGTGCTAGAAACAATAACTATGTTTTGAACTTTGCTAACAGCAAAACATTTAACCTTTAAAGTGTTGAGAGGCACTTTTATCTGAGGCTTTCACAACTACTTCAGTTTTACCAGCTTTTCTAGTAATAGCATTTGAAATGTGTGGAATATCTTGTAGTAGACTAGTAACATTAAATTAACATAGGTTATTTTCCTGTTTTCAAGGTGTTATTATAAAATAAGTTAATGTTAAAGGCAGCACATCTTTAATTATTTTACATATAACATTCCTTTTATACCTACTGGTAAACATAAGTGAAAAAAAATCTGTTTTCCCAATATGCAGTTTAGAATCTGTTTCTTTTAGGACTTTTAGAACCTGAAATTATTGTTATCAAAATAAAAATGAAATGCTTATTTTGTATAAATTCACTTAATACGTGTTTAAGTCAGTAGAGCCTTGCTGATTTACAGCTTCTGGGACTGTGACTTGTACAGTTTAATGGGACATGGCGTTGCTTTTCTAAAGATAACCAACCATCCCTATCAAAGCCAAGTTACAGTAGAGTACATGCAAGTGAGAGTGAAAATTCATAACAATTGTGTGAGATAAAATAAACATGAGTAAACTGTTCCTTAAGCTTGACATTTTCATTTGTGAGGACTTTCAGTATGTTAGCAATGCTAACTTAAATTCTAGCTAGCCTCACCTAACTTTCTTGGATGTATTTGATTTAATTCATTAGAAGCATTAATATGATTTAAATGAATTCAGAAGACTCATTTCATCACTAGCCCTGATCTGTTCTGTTTTTAAATAGGATCTTATTCCTTATGGCTGCGTGAGGGGTAGGGACTGGACCACCAAATGGTGGCCACCTTTTCTCCTTGGATTCTAGATGTTGGTGACCCCGTCACCTGCTGTGGCACTGAGGGCAGGCCAGAGCACAAAATTCAGATTCAGACAGGATCACAGATCCAGATGGGCCAGAGTCCAAGGGTATTTCCCCCAGAGTTTTGGTTGGGCAATAGAAAGTGAGGTCAAAAGCAAAAGTCTCACCTTGAACCAGTTTTGGATTGCCCTTCACTGCGGGTGAGGGTGGCAAGTTTAGCTCACTGCTCTGTCTTGATTTGATACTAATGAGAAATTGTGCAAAAGCCTCAGAGAGATAACTTTGAAGAAATGGGAGGGATTTTTATAGGTTGTATTGATGTTCAATGAAGTGATAATATTTCATTTCTGTGGGGTAGTTGTGTTTGCAGTAAATCAAATGTAAATAATCTTTGAGGAAATGCTTGCCAAACATCTGAACTGTTAATTGTGATGCCTTATATTTTAAGGGTGAGTACTTTTTCTCTGCACAGCTTCGGGTTGTCACTTACATTGAAGCAAATCAATAAGAGTTTTAAACCAGAGAGAAACAGAAAGTGAGTTTCTTTCTTTCTTTTTTGGTTGTGTGTGTGTGTGTGCACAGATATTGAGAAGGACCTAGCACTATGGGAAGAAGCAAGGCTCTCAAGAAGCCCTAGTATCCAACATCATAATTTAGTTACATCTGACCATCAAGGCAATCTTCAAGCTACACAGGGCCAAAATCCAAGGCCTCAGGTGACAACTCAGATGGGGAAGAACATTCAGCTCCAAGGAAACAAATCACCACCTCTGCCCACTAACAGCAGAACACCGGTCTCCAGTGTTGCAAACAGTAGGCCTCCAACACCCGGTACACAAACCAACAGGCCACCAACTCCATCAACTCCAGGGAGCAGACCTGTGACCCCAAATAGCTTGCTGTCACGGCCTCTTACCCCTAGCAACCAAGGAAATAGGGAAGGCATCATTAGTATGCAAAGAAGCAGATCTTTGACATCTAAGAGCCAAATGGGGAGGACCCTCAGCGCTGCTTCAGGGCTTTCTGTGCAAATGAGTGGAGACATTGTTGGAACTGTCACTACTCAGAGAAGCAGTTTATCAGAAGTAAGATTTTCAATTTAATGTTTTTGCTATGTTTAAGAGCTGCTATAACGTGAAGACTAGATTGTGTTTTATGTTGAAGTAACATCAGTATACCTAATGTAACTTACTACTCTGAAAAGAACTTGAAATATAATGATGAGAAAATTAGCAAGGAAATACTGCTCAGCTTTGAGAGGTACTGATTAGACAATGTCAGGATTATTACAGAAATTACACTGAAACACTCGTGCCCCCCAAATTTTCCATGAGCTCTGTAGGGTTTTGCCTGCATGATGCATAGCAGTTTTATTAGCCTTACAGTTTCTATGAGGTGCGTACCTCTGGAATATTAACCACAACTTTATCTAATCTTTATGATTCCAGGGTATTTTTTTCCTGCCACACTGGCAATGCATAAGAGTTCCTTGGTCTGCTTTTTCTTTCATTTTTTGGACACATTGGCATGATTAGTTAGGCATCGCTTAATGGACAAATTTTTCAAAACACAGAACTGAGCTGCAACGAGAAAATGTGCAACATCATTGAATCACTGTTTAGTACTATGTGCATGTTAACTAGGCTGATTCAGAGCATAAAAACTTCCTGTCCCGTATTAATGGCTTTTACAGGATTAGTCTCTGTTGAAAACAAAACAAAAAGTTGAAGTACCTTGTAAATTTTGAGTGGGATTCTCCTCTGCTAACCTTAGCTGCCTTAAAGATAACTTTAGTGTGTAGGCAGTGGAAATTAAAACACCTGTGAAGGAGTAGCCCTGCCGTCTCTCTCAGATACATGCCTTACAAAGGTGAGTTTTTTCTCAGGAAATGCCAGTCCTTCTATACTGACTTGAGAAGGCCCTATATGTCTAGATTGCTAATGTTTTAATGGTGGAATAAGTCAGTTCCCACCATTTATTACCAATCTTTTTGTAATCCATTTGTCAAAGCCTGGAGAGCTTTTTTCCAAGACTGAAAAAAATATCATACCTTTAGATAATTGTTTCTGAGAAGTATCAGTTGTTTTAAAAATCTGTTGGGTATGACACTTGACACAATGTATTATCAGTCTAATGACTTCTTAAAAAAAATTGAAAATGTTGTTTATAATAATATTGCTTAGAGATGGTTGTAGGAAAATTAGAGATTTGATACCTAGTATAATCTTGCAATTAAGTATATGGCGTCCATTATTTATTATGAAAGAAAGGAAATGAGGCGCAGATAACTCTAAAACTAAAGAATTTGGGGAGGAAATCTTACTTAAATTTGGTGATGAAAAAAAATCCTCATTTTGGTCTTTGAATGGCAGTGCACTAATCCCATCACTCGACCTCCTTCTTCACCAAGAACTGGATATCCAACTTAGACATGAGGACTGAAGGTGACTACAGTTCTGTTGAAAGTATCTTCACTGACAGCTGATACATTTTCAAACCAGAAGTTTTCCATAGAAAAAAATATGTAATTGTAACAAATCTCTTTTTCGACAAAAAAACCCCTTTGTTTCCTGTTTTGAGGGGTGGGTGTGTTTGTGTGTTGGAATTTTCTCACATACCAGAAAATGAGAATTGAAATTTATTTTTAACTAAAAATGTTCAGAAGAAATTAAGGGTTTCATTGTTTCCCACTAAACACTTCACTCCTCTTTTTCTTTCTTTCTTTTTAAGCAGTCCTGTTCTTAACTGATACATAGTCATCTGATGCCAGCTAGAATTATTGTATAGACTCCTGAAAGTGTCATGTAATGAGCAATGCACCTCCACCAAGGGACATCCAGTCTGTCCATCACTTCTAATCTTTCCTGTAACGAGGCAGGCAATTAAAAATGCTTTCTTCCACAGCCTTTCTGTAGTTATAGTAATAATAACCGTGAGTCCCATTTCATTTGCTGTGACTTGTTACTTCTGTTTGCCGAATTCCAAGCTTTGCTGATAGCTCTTACCATAAGGGTCCTATTATACTTTTAATATATGTGTATATATATGTCTCAAGAACTTTAAGAAATGAGTGATATTATTACCATGTTTTACAGTTAGAATAGCATGTCCAGTTTCATCCAGCAAGCCCACTGTAAAGCTGGTATTAAATCTCAGCATTTCTATGCAGGATCTTATCCTCTGTTATAATCCCTTCTAGAAGTGACAAATTCTTTTCTTTCTCTTTGCTTGCTGGGTACAATAGTATGTTGGCTGCTAGTGACCCAGCTCAAACCCTATTTATCCTTTCCTGACATGCACAAGTGACCTTTGACTTAATGGAAACTCCTCTTGGGACTAGCTCTGCTTCCAAGGGGAAAAACTGCTAATATGATACGTTCATACTGAAGACCTTCCTCTGCCATGCTGTAAAGGCCCTCGAATGCCAGAAAGTAGCTGGTGGATGCCTGGCCAATCTGACGCTTCCAGCCCCTTCTTTGGAGTGTTATACTAGAAGCTTTGGGAGCTCTTTTAAACTATCTGTGCCCACCGAAGTTCCTGGTCACTTAGAGAAGTGGGTTTAGACAGAACATACCCAGGAAGTATCTCTGTTCAGTGACATTTTTTGTCACGTTAGAGGTGTCCCACTATTTATGACCATGTGATTTCTTTCTTTTGTGTCACAATTTCTCTCTAAACATGGAGACAAATTTTAAAAAGGCAAAGGTGGCCTGGGGTAGGAGAAGAACAACAAAGTTCTGTCTTTCTTTGTACTTTTACAAATCACAAACATATAAAACTTGAGGCTGATACTGTAAATTATTTTGCAACTTTCATTGTAGGTTTTGTATCTTCTTCCTGTATAAAAACAGTAAAATAAAAGAAGGGAAGTTGCCTTTATTCTTCTTAGCCTTACGGTGTGAACTGGGAATTTCTACCAGATGTGAATACACTGCGGTTGTATTGCCAATCCTATAGAAGATACTGTGATAAGATTTTGCAAATAATTCTGCTTCCTTACTCTTAGGTGATGTTAATGGAATTAACTAGTACAAAGTTGGTACATATCTGATGAGACTAAGTCAGTTGAAAAGAATGTGATTACTGGCTACCAGGAGCATGTTTTACCATAAGAAGCTTGAATTAAAGAATTCAGAATCTGCATGGGTTTACACTGTGTGCTGTCACTTGTTTATTTATCAGGAATTTTAACATATCTCTCAATGCCTTATATATGCTTCCTAGTTTCTAATGTGTTTCAGAGTAACATAAGTCTAAAATACAAAAATATTACTGATAAATACAATTCAGAGTTGTTCTTAAGCTTTAGTAAAATTCATGCTGTAGCTCAGGGTGGTTTAATCTTGTTATAGCACAAATGACACCCATCTACAAGAAGGGTTGGAAGGAGGATCCAGAGAACTACAGGCCTGTCAGCCTGACCTCAGTGCTGGGGAAGGTCACGGAGCAGATCATCTTGAGTGCCATCACACGGCATGTACGGGACAACCAGGGGATCAGGCCCAGCCAACATGGGTTTATGAAAGGGAGGTCCTGCTTCACTAACCTGGTCTCCTTCTATGACAAGGTGACCCGCTTAGTAGATGAGGGGAAGGCTGTGGATGTTGTCTACTTGGACTTTAGTAAGGCCTTTGACACTGTCTCCCTCAGCATTCTCCTGGAGAAGCTGGCTGCTCATGGCTTGGATAAGTGCACTTTGTGCTCGTTTAAAAACTGGCTGGATGGCCGAGCCCAGAGAGTGGTGGTGAATGGAGTCAAATCCAGTTGGTGGCTGGACACGAGTGGTGTTCCCCAGGGCTCAATGTTGGGGCCGCTCCTGTTCAACATCTTCATTGATGATCTGGATGAGGGGATGGAGTGCCCCCTCAGTAAGTTTGCAGAAGACACCAAGTTGGGTGGAAGTGTCGATCTGCTGGAGGGTAGGAAGGCCCTACAGAGGGACCCGGACAGGCTGGATACAGTGGGCCGGGGCCAACTGTATGAGATTCAACAAGGCTAAGTGCCGGGTCCCTGCACTTGGGTCACAACAACCCCATGCAACGCTACAGGCTTGGGGAGGAGTGGCTGGAGAGCTGCCTGGCAGAAAAGGACCTGGGGGTGTTGGTTGACAGCTGCCTGAACATGAGCCAGCAGTGTGCTCAGGTGGCCAAGAGGGCCAATGGCATCCTGGCTTGTATCAGGAATAGTGTGGCCAGCAGGACCAGGGGAGTGATCGTCCCCCTGCACTCGGCATTGGTGAGGCCTCACCTCGAGTACTATGTTCAGTTTTGGGCCCCTCACTACAAGAAGGACATTGAGGTGCTGGAGCATGTCCAAAGAAGGGCAATGAAGTTGGTGAAGGGTCTAGAGAACAAGTTTCACGAGGAGTGGCTGAGAGAACTGGGGTTGTTTAGTTTGGAGAAGAGGAGGCTGAGGGGAGACCTTCTTGCTCTCTACAACTACCTGAAAGGAGGTTGTAGCGAGGTGGGGGTCGGTCTCTTCTCCCAAGTAACAAGCGATAGGACGAGAGGAAACGGCCTCAAGCTGCACCAGGGGAAGTTTAGTTTGGATATTAGGAAAAACTTCTTCACGGAAAGGGTAGTCAGGCGTTGGAAAAGGCTGCCCAGGGAGGTGGTTGAGTCTCTATCCCTGGAGGTATTTAAAAGACGAGTAGACGTGGTGCTTGAGGACATGGTTTAGTGGTGGACTTGGCAGTGCTAGGTTAATGGCTGGACTTGGTAATCTTAAGGGTCTTTTCCAACCTTAATGATTCTATGATTCTATGAAATCTTAAATAATTTGGCAAGTACTTAACATATCAGCTGTTAAGAATGTTTTGGGTTTTTTTAATGCTCAAGACTTATAATGATCTGAGATTTTGTGGACAAGTTTCTGCCTCTTGGCACACATAATATTACAAAGTTCTAACAGGTGTGTTTTATTATCAGCTCTGTTCAAGGCTGAATGGAATTATAGCAAAGAAATGCTACCTAGAGAAATAGTTTTATTATCTCTATACAACTAATAAATCAAGGTCCCAAATCCTTTGGCAGAGATACTTTTATGCATTTACCTTATCCTTTGGTGTTTTGTATAAATTGACAAAGGAATGTTGAATCCTGCTTATCTCTTTAGGATGGATTCCATTAAAGTGACACAATTCTGTGATGGTTATCAATAGCTGTTGAGATGAAAATACTACTGACTCCCTTGTTTGCCATTTCATTTTCTGAATACTTGGAATTTTACAATCACTTTATTTATCCAGATAGTTTAAAGTGGTATTCAGTAATCCTTATTGGTCTGTCATTGTTAACAGTGGGAAATTTCAGCTTATTTGAATATAACATTGATTAACACAAGTTTTCCTCCTACTTACTGGAGTAGAAAGCATAACTTGATGTGATGAGGACTCTTATTTTTGGTCAGATACTTCCATTCTGTTCTGCTGCCTGGCTCAGTTCTTTGCTCTGTGTTTTTCGAAGATTAAAAAGTGTGCTGATCAGCGTGAGAGCCGCTCACCCCTACTGCAAGAATCCTGTTCTGTGAACCAAAATACTTAGCCCCATTCAGTGCTGTAGTCGGCAACCTTCTCGAATGCTGAGTGCATTTGAAATGGCAATACATGCATAAGGCCTGGAGCTCCTGCCTGAGCTTAGTGTTGGGCCATTACAGCAGTCTTTGGGGATTTTTTAACAGATTACTAACAGAATTAATAATTTACTCCCAGTGAGTTAGATCTTGATTGAACAGCCTTCGGTCTCCAAGAACCGCTTTAAACAAGCCCGTTTTCTGTTTTCAAACCAGATAGCCTAACAATAAAAATTGCTGTAGCACTGTGCAATACAATTTAACTTGGAATATGTAGATTCTGGTTTTCAGCTGGTGTAAAAGAAGACAGGGCTATTACCGCCCCCCCCCCCCTTTTTTTTTTTCAGGTACTTAGAAGAATCTGGCCAGTAATTTTATTATATCTGGCCAATGTCTAAATTCTCTTTTAGAGACTAGACTTGCATGTTTGAACTGCTTTTGAAAATAAAACTATGCATTCCAGTCTCATCTCTCATCCTGAATATTGCAAAGGAACCTGTCAAAGTATTTTATATGTCTCTGTGTGTACATGCTCACATACATATGTGTGTGTGTATGGAAAAATATTTTTATATACATACATATATACATAATATAAACAAGGAGGCAATTGTAAAACATTTTAAAAAGCATATATTCAGCTGTGTATGGATTTTTAACTGTGTAAAACATTTACATTTTCATGCTTAGAATTTTATAGTATCCTGGAGACAAAAGTTTCCATAGCATTTTTCCTTCCTAGGCTTTCTCCTTCTCCAGTAAAACCATAGGTTCTAAATCAAGTTTCAGGTCCTTATTTTTACTAGATTGGAGACAGTGAAAGTTATGACAAATCAAAACCTTACTTAAGCAAATTGTGCATGACATGTCTAGGCATAGTCCAAAAACTGCAGCGACAGATGCAGTTAATATCTGCATTAAGATTTTGTTGGGTGTCACTGCATTTCTAAGGTGAGTATGTATATAACTGTGGCTATAGCAGATAGATAGCTAAAGAGACCTTTTTTTGTTTTTCAGAATAGATAAATAAAAAAGAATTAAATAAAATTTCTAGGGAGCCTGCATGTCCTCAACATTTTGGTTTTATTTCACAGCAAGATTTTTTTTTTTTTATTAACAGCTTTCTCCTCTCTAGTTAATTGAGGCTAGAGTGTTTGCTACAGTCTGCATTTATACAGAACCATTCTCTGTCATTTTATCTAAAATAGATCTGTTTGTGGCAGGATGAATTCTTACAACAGCTTCAGCTTGCTCATCAACCCTGGATATTGCCGAGTGACACAGAAAGTGAAGGAGTGGAAGCTGACCAAGACAAATGTAAGTATATTTGTTAGGACCAGATAATATGTCAAAAACCCTCAAACTTTTAACTTCTTTTTTTCATATCTTCAAATCCTGTGAAGATGTCATGCCTGCTCACAGACACTTTTCTCAGAAGTACCAATTACTCATTTGTTTGAGGGCTGAACTTTATTTGATTGATTTACATAAGCATTCCTACAGTCACTGAACGATGGCAAAATGATCACAGACCACAGTTAGCTAACTGAAACAATTTGTCGTGATGTGTTAAAGTAGCTGTTCCAGAGAAGCAGCACGAAATTGAAATAGATACTCTGTTTAGTAAATCTGTATTGACCAGCAAAAAACACCACAAAAAACCACAGTAGTTCTGAAAGTAGAGCCTTCCTCCTCAGGCCTGTGACTCCATTATCTCTATGAAGGATTCTTAATCACACAAGTAATCCTTTAATATCCTACACTCTTTGAAGCAGTTGTCTAATAATGAAAGCAAAGGTCAGCAGGATCATAACCTAAATGACAGAACAAGTAACAACAAGTAACGTGCTATAAATTGCAATACATTCAAACTGTAGCAAGTTCTATCTGCCTACAAGGTACCTGTAAATGATCTTGCTGAATATTAAATGTTTTGCATTTTCTTTTTTAATTCACAGTAGTTTCGTGATCTGCAAGGGTGAATATGCAAACTATTTCCTAACATATTTTAGGTGATATACTTGAAAAGAACAGATGATTTAATCAGCATGTTTAGAAAACTTAATACATTCCACTAAAACGGCTTTAAACATGCAGAGTTAAAATAAGAAAAAGCCAGTTTCTTCACAGAATGGAACAGTTGTGTAAGGGATTAATGATTAATAATAGTCATGACAGATAAACAGAATAGATTTTTAAATTATGCTGCTTAAAAAAATTAAGAGCTTTCTATTCATATACCAGTTTCACAAATCCATACATAGCCTGGGGTTTGACTATGAAATTTCAGTTTGCATAGTGAGATACTGAAGAGCATGTGCCAGTTTTTTTAACACTAATACAGTGTTAAAATGAAGTTCTCTGTGTCCAGCTTATTTTAGTCCAAAACCAGTAGGTCCAGTTTGACTTGTACCTGAACCTTTAACTTATCTTTGGGCTGAAGCTCACCTTAGGTGGCCAAAGGAAGAGCCTGGTACCTGCCTTTTCCGTGCATGTGAATTTTCTTCTGTATTTTCTGTAATGAATTTACAATCCCACAAACATTGGTAGGACTCGCTGCACACACATAGACTGATGCTAATTATGTGATCGGGGAGACTGTTGCTTCAGGACACATCGGATGCACAGTGTGGTTCTTTTATAGCAGCTGTACCTGAATTGCATGGGTGTGGGAACTTCTGAACATCCAATATCCTGTGCTATAAGATTCTAAGAATCCTGGTAGGTCATTGTCACTAGCCAGTGTAACAAAGTAGTGAATTATAGAGAAAAGTTTTGGTCCTACCACCAGATCAGTAGAGATGATTGTTGCCTAACTAATAACAATTGTTTTTCCTGGATCTGATGGCACTGAGAATAGAGAAGGGAAAGAAGGTAGCTGTAAGTTATAGTTTCTGACCAAAAGTTAAAGCATGTTGTTAAGGGTATTGTCCAAATGCCTCTTAAACACTGACAGGTTTGGGGCATCGACCACCTCTCTAGGAAGCCCGTGCCAGTGTTTGACCACCCTCTTGTTAAAGAAATGCTTCCTAATGTCCACTCTAAACCTCCCCTGGCACAGCTTTGAACCGTGCCCATGAGTCCTATCACTGAATACCAGGGAGAAGAGATCTGCAACTCTGTCTCTGCTTACCCTCCTCAGGAAGCTGTAGAGAGCAATGAGGTCGTCCCAGCCTCCTTTTCTCCGAACTAGACAAGCCTGAAGTCCTTAGCCGCTCCTCACAGGACATGCCTTCCAGCCCTTTCACCAGCTTTGTTGCCCTCCTCTGGACGCATTCAAGGACCTTCACATCCTTCTTAAACTGTGGGGCCCAGAACTGCACACAGTAATTGAGGTGAGGCCGCACCAACGCTGAACACAGAGGGATAATCACCTCTTTTGTCTGGCTGGTTATGCTGTGTTTGATGCACCCCAGGATGCAGTTTGCCCTCGTGGCTGCCAGGGCGCCCTGTGGGCTCATATTGAGCTGCTGTCAACCAGCACTCCCAGATCCCCTTCTGCAGGGCTGCTCTCCAGCCGCTCCTCTCCCAAATTATACTTGTGCCTGGCATTACTGCATCCCAGGTGCAGAATCTGGCATTTCAACTTGTTAAATTTCATGCCATTAATGATTGCCCAATGCTCCAATCTATCTAGATCCCTCTGCAAGACCTCTTGTCCCTCAAGAGAGTCAACAGCACCTCCCTGTTGGGTATCATAATCAGCAAACTTTCTAGTGGTGCATTCAACTTTCACATCCAGGTCATTCATGAATATATGGAACAGAACTAGCCCTAGAACTGAATCCTGAGGAACATCGCTGGTGACTGGTTGCCAGCCAGATGTAGCCCCATTCACTACAAGCCTTTGAGCTCTGCCCTTCAGCCGGTTCTTCACCCAGCGCACCATGAACCCGTTCATCCCACAGTTGGACAACTTGTCCAGAAGGCTGCTGTGAGGGACAGTATCAAAAGTCTTACTAAAATGCAGAAAAACTACCTCCACCACCTTCCCTTCATCGACTAGGTGGGTGACCTTGTCATAGAAGGATATCAAATTAGTTAAACAGGACTTTCCCTTTGTGAACCCACGTTGACTCTGCAGTTAACTGCAGTGTAGTTAACTGCTGCACCATTTATAGTAGGTCAGTGTTTCTACTAATATAACTAAAGGACGAGAACAAAAATGTTCGATCAAAGCAATACTTTCTGTATCTGAAATATAAAAATAATGTTATTAGAAATAACAATAATAATGTTATCAAGCACAAATACAGGCTGGGAAGAGAATGGATTGAGAGCAGCTCTGAGGAGAAGGGCTTGAGGGTGTTGGTTGATGAGAAACAACATGACCCGGCAATGTGCACTTGCAGCCCAGAAAGCCAACTGTATCCTGGACTGCGTCAAAAGAAACATGACCAGTAGGTCAAGGGAGGTGATTCTCCCCCTCTACTCTGCTCTGGTGAGACCCCACCTGGAGTACTGCATTCAGCTCTGGGGCCCCCAACACAAGAAGGACATGGACCTGTTCGAGCGAGTCTAGAGGAGGGTCACGAAGATGATTAGTGGGCTGGAGCACCTCTCCGATGAGGACAGGCTGAGAGAGTTGGGGTTGTTCAGCCTGGAGAAGAGAAGGCTCTGGGGAGACCTTATAGCAGCCTTCCCGTACCTGAAGGGGGCCTACAGGAAAGCTGGAGATGGACTTTTTACAAGGGCACATAGTGATAGGACAAGGGGTAATGGGTATAAACTGAAAGAGGCTAGATTGAGATTAGATATAAGGAAGAAATTCTTTACTATGAGGGTAGTGAGGCACTGGAACAGGTTGCCCAGAGAACCTCCCCTGCCTGGAGTGTTCAAGGTGAGGTTGGATGGGGCTTTGACTAACCTGATCTAGTGGAAGGTGTCTCTGCCCATGGCAGGGGGGGTTAGAACCAGATGATCTTTAAGGTCCCTTCCAACCCAAACCATTCTATGGTTCTATGATCCCCATCTGAGGTTATGTGCTAGTGCCATTGGCAAGCAGAAAGTGCAGAACTGCCACTGCTGACAAAGAGAAGCTGCCAATTCCCAGCTGTAAAGTGGAGAGTCAGTGAGGGGCTTGGCATACTTGCTGATGCCAGTGCTTGTAGGCAGAGCAGCTGGCAAGATTGTACATCATTTTTCACTCTAAAGTTAATAAATCTGTGTGGATGTTGTGTGTGTGATTTAGCGTTGAGGGGGCCCAGTAGTTTGTAATTTATGAGTTTGAGCAGAAGAGCTGCAAAATTAATCTTCACAATAGCAACACCTGTTCTTTGACTCAGCTTTTAATAAATTGTATGTGGATAATATTTACCACATTCTTTGACTACTTTGAGATAATAGCAGCCAGGTGTAAAGCTAGTTTTTGGTAGTGGGAAAACTAACAATGCAAAAAGAGAATCTATGTGAGTCACCTTGAGTTCTTTTAAATTAATACCTTCTGGTTAGTGTTCTACAAGAAAAAGAATGAAAAAATTTGGGGGTAACAGTTTCAAGTGTAGTCAGATGTAAGAGTTTAAAGAAGCTATTTTCAAAGCCAATGATAGCTGAACAGAATTGGGTCACTTTGCCACCTCAACATCTCCCAACAAACATAATTTGCAAAACAGATACGACAGCACACATCTTGTCTTATGGAAATGAGATCTAGGTTCTCAGTTCTTGTAAATCAGACTTTACTTTCTAAATCCTTCAGGTTCTCTGACAGCATTTTAAAAATTTATCCTTATCAGCAAGATCCAAAGATAACTGGAAGTCAATAATTTTTAAAGCTTCATACCAATTATGACAAAATTCAAAATCAAATAGGTACTCATATAAAAGAGTATAAATTATTACAGCTTAAAAGATTTGTTATGTTAAAGAAGGAAAGAAAAGTATTTTTAAGAAGCATTGTTGATTGTTTTAGCATACCCTCTCCTTCTTCCTCCTTAGGTGCTTAATTAAGTTTGTGGCCATATGTCAGAGAGAGAGATAGGTGCATAATTATTTGCTCTTGTAATGTAAATTTTGTTATTAAAAAAATAGGAACCAACACATGCTTTTTTAACAACTACTATAATTTAGTACCTAAATCTCTTCCGCTTGCTAGATGTGTTCTCCTTTGATACTCTGTACACACTGAGCAAAGAGAAGTGAAAATGGCCAAGGCTATATGATCCAAAATCAAGAGTTTGTGGTTCTTTTTTGATTTTAATGTCACTAAAAAGCCTGTAGACATGGCCTCGTGTCTTCCTCCTCAGCTGTCATTCTGAAGACAGTTCCCCATTATTACCTGTAGTAGTTTGCTTGCGTGCTGATTCTCTGCAGTTTTCAGAGTTTCCTTCTTGGAAAGAGGAGAGATCTGGAGAAAATATTTACCACTTCCACAATACTTCAGTTTGGTGGGAGTTCTTTGAGCTGGCAAAAGTAGTTTTCTTCTTTATGGGGTACTGATGCAAGGAAACAGAAGACATGCATCTACAACCACCAGAGCATTTCTTAGCTAGCTTTTATGAGAAGAAATTCAGCCTTTCAGGGGACTGGCAGGAGTCAGCTTGAATTTTCCTTGAGAACAGCTTCTACAAAGACTGCTGGTTGGAAATTTGTAATGCATCACTAGCTTCCGAGAACCTTGAAAAGACAAAGACAATATTTTGGTGTAATTTGACCTACTATCTGTAGTCCTGGCCTGGATTTACTGCCCAAAAGCCTGAGTCTGCTTTCTTGGGTGCCTAACTCAAGAAGTAACCCACACAGCAGATTTCCTCAGGTCTCACAGCCCTGGACATAGAGGATCCCTACCTGCAGTCAGTTCACTTGGCAGATGTACATGATAGGTGAAAAACATAGACTCTTAGCGAACTTGCTACTCCGTTAATCCATATTAAATATCTATCTATGTGTACATACATTCCTTTGCCCTAATCCGCTTAAGGCATCTCAATTTCTGTAGTCAATGGAACGCTAAGTGGTGTGGCTACTATCACTTCACTCTAACTTCAACTTGCCAACAGGCATACTAGATGCTCATTTCTAGCTCGGCTGATCTGGGACAAGGCTTGAACTCTCACCTTCTGACCTATGGCAAGAAACTTAAATGTTTTGCGGCTATACATCTGCAAACTCTTTTATAAGGTTTGCAGTGGAAGGTCTACTGCTGATAAATCAAAGCTGATTGTTGGAAAAAATTGGGATTTCCACTCCATTCGTTCTTGCACTTGTCTTGAAACTGCAGTCAAAGACACTCCACTGATGACTTCAACAGGTATTGAAGAAAACCTTCATTTTCCCATTCTGCACAAATGTCCACCTAGGAAAAAGACCCAAAGAATGAAAGACAGTTTTTTGTAGAATCAAGAAATTCAGGCTGTGTTCCAGTAAAATTCCAAACCGTAGAATATTTGTCCATGGGTAAAGTTCCTTACACTGAGCAAATTCACATGGCAAAACAGTTAGTTTTTCTTAATTATGAGAATAAGTGTTCCTAAGATTTGGAAAATTGCTTGATCGGAGTTGGTAATAAGGAGGAGTTTACTGGGGGAATATGTTTTTGCTGTGAAAGTTTCCTTTTGCTAGAGTCAGGTACTACTCAGTATAAGTATGAATGACAGAATCAGGCTTAGAGCAGCAACTGTTGATTGCAACCTTTATGATATTAGCACAAACCCAAATAGTAAATTAACTGTAAATATGCGCTTTTTTGTTCCAAAAGGGAATCTGGGTTGAACTTCTGGAAGACTTTAATTCCAGATTCATGAATCTTCTGGAGAAACTTATTGACGTCTTTCTCTCATTTAATATTTTGAGAGTGATAATCTAAACTGGAGTAAAAAAGTCGTATATCCCCATCCCACATAACCTTTCTAAAGACTGTCATAAAGCTTTTGTCTGCTTGGGGTATGGGTCATTTTCCAAATTTCTGTAGTGTGCACTTAGATATGTTAAAGAAGATACATCATTGTCTCTCATTCTCCCTACCTGTGGCTACGCTATGTATTTAGCTTGAGGCAGTTTTATGTACACTTCAGAAATGGGATACCAGTAAGGACTGTGTTCCTGTAAACAAAATTTCTCCAGGCCTATTGGATGGTCTTGGCTGGATGTCTTGTAACACCCATAGCTGAAGCTGCACCATTTCATATGACTGCTTTTTGAGTCTGAAAATGAGAGAAAACAATTTTCTAACATGGAAACTTGCCCACTTGAATTTAATTATTTATACATAGTGAAACAAAAGTAGAGATTGACATTATTTCTATGAGAAGTTAGATGACTTAGATAGTAAGGGCAGAGTTCAAATACAGCTAGGGAAACATGGAACTTGACTCAAGATTCCTATTTTTTGAATGGATGTGCTCAAATCCAAAGCTGCCATTGTCTCCTTATACTATTAAGGCTTTAGCTCATGTCACTTTATTTCTACTGACTAATATTTGGTTTCATCTTGGAAAAGTTCACGTTGAACTAAATATTTGGGAGGAGGAGGAAATTTTCCGTTGCAGTGAGGGAAAAAATTCTCAAAATTTCTTTCAGTGCAGAAAGCTGTTTTCAGTACAGTTTCCAAACCTAAGGATAACTTCTTCTGCAGCTTGCATTATTATGGTAAACTTGGATTCCCAAAGACATTTAATGTAATAAAAAATGACACTGTAATTTAAAAAATGGCATAGGGAATTGTCAGGGCACACATTAGGTAAATTAAAAGCTGGCTCACTGAGGAATCAAAAACTAGAGTTTCTAATGGGAAGATGTAGATGAGTGGGGCTCATTAGGGTCTGATAGGTTTGGATAATTGGTGGGAAGGACAAGTTGAAGTTATTAAATGATATGAATCCCTTGGTATAATGGCCACATTCCAGTAAAATGCGCTTTATTATAACCAGATGAAATACATTTGAACCAAATGAAATATATCTGGCACCAGAGAAACATATCTGTCTCTGCTGCAGAATAATGAGGCTTTGTCCTGGAAAGCAGTGACCTAATGGATTTAGGATGATCATAGAAGCTCATCTCAGTGTGAGCTCTCAGCATAAGGCTGTCACAAAGAAGGGTAGACCATTCCTTGAATGCCTAAAAAGTTAAGTAGCAAAGTAATTATTCCACATCGTATCAGTAAAAAAACTGTGGTTTTGCTGTCTTACCATTAAGAAAGATTGGAATTACTTGAGAGATTTCAGAAGATGATTAAAAATGACTCAGGGTTTGGGAAACCCTGTTAGGAGTTCGCCTCACCTAAAGGCATTGAACTAGGAACCTTGGAGATGACTTGGTATCTGTAGGTAGACATTTAAATAAAAAAGATTCAACTCATCAGACTGTGATGAAGGAAATAAAATGCTATGTCCTAGCAACCAGGATCCTTAAGCATTGTAAGCAAAAGTTAAAGGAGGCAATGAACTTGGAGTTATAGGTCTTTCTAAAAGACAGATGATAGATAATCCAGTGGGAGATTCTGTGGGCTCTATACAGGTATACGTGGGCTTTATATGAGTATACAGGAGGTCAAACTAGATGATCACAGCAGGATTTTTTGTCTTGGTGTCTATGAATGTCTATGAATGTACTATGAATGTACAGCAGTCTGGATCTGCAATTTCAGTTGCTTTCCTGAAAACTATGTTAGGCATTGATAAAGATGCACATGGTATAAGGATCGTGATTCTACATTTATGCTTCCTGTTTTCTTACAAACCCTTGAAAATGTGCTTAACTGTATGTACATGTAAACACATTTTTGTGATTTTTATTCTGCGGTTTGTTCTAGTGATTTGAAACTGCAAAACTCCCCCCCCCCCCCAGTTGTTTTTATTATCATAATTTAGTCCTTGGAATATAAAAATCATTTACTTGAGAAGGCAGGGTGCAGTGCAGTGCCTCTAGATAAAGTAATGGCTGTCCTTAATGATCAAAAAATATACACCTGGGAAACGTAAGATATGACAGTTTGGATTAATATTGACCATAACAAGGATACTGATAAAATACTGTTAAACTTTACTGTGCTCTAGATAGTCATAGAAGTAGATAGCATAAGATATGTTCATGCTAATTTTATCTGTGTGAATGTCCGGTATTAAATGGCAGTGTATATAATAGCAAGGATATAAATATTTTGTTCTTTAAAGATTATATTTTTTTAAATTCAAAAAACATTTACAAGTGGAGTTCTAAGCTTTCAGGAAAAAAATATTTGCTGTCCTTCATTTTTGAATTCCACAGAGTTCTATGCCTTGTATAAACCATTCTGGATAGATATACAGGTAAGTTCAACAGATAATCATCCATGCGCATCACCAAAAAGCTCTACTAAGCTTTATTAGAATTTTGTTCCAAAATAAGAATATAAACACATATGATTTACATACGTCACAATAAAAATACTCCACTAGCTGTATATTAGCCATTATAGCAAAGAAATGTTACTTTTTAATGGGAATGCAGCCTAATTTGCTGCATGTCAATGAAGGAACTTTAATTAAATCACTTGATTTGGTTTTGATTATATCAGATTGAACCATCCCCTTTTAGACTTTGCTCTTCCAGAACACTTGTTGAGTAAAGGTAAATTAAATGTAGCTCTTTGTGAAGGCATGCAGTGAACTGAGAACTGATCTTGTTGGAAAATCTCTGAGTAAAAAGAATGGTTTTACTCAGATAATTCAGTCCTGTGTTGTTGTTCAGCCCGGTGGCTGCCCAGCCTTTGGGCTACTTGAATCAGGAGAAGCAATGGAGAATATCTAACAGTGGTGAGCTGAAACTGTTTCAGCTGGCCTTTCAACCAAAAAACACTCGTGAAGCAACACCCCTAGGGTTTTAGTAAAGACAAGTGACTGTAACGCTATGAAAATTGTGAGGTGCAAAGTCATCCTATAGAACTGTGTCTGGCCTTAGAGGGGCATATCGATGAGCTGTTTGACTGGGGGACTGCTGTCCAGACTTTCCAGTTGGAAGGAACTGGCCATTTCATGTGTCCTTCATAGTACAGAGCATTGGAAAGAGCTAGGGACCAAATTACGCTGATGAGCTCATTCTTTTATGCCTTTCTTGATTCCTTCATTTGCCATGCTGGCTCAGTGCTTTCACTACAAGCCAAGAAGATCTTGCTGCAAACCTATGTGTGCTTTTTATTCCATTTAATTGTCCCAACTTTTTTCAAGAGCTCTCAAACCCAGTCATCTTTCACCAGTGCCTTGCGTAGTCATTTAGAAATAGCACAAAGTAGCCCTGAAGTACTACCAAAGCACATTGGTCATGTCCTACACCTACTTTTCACTCAATTTGTTTGAATGCAAGTGACCCCATGACGTGCAAGACCCAGGGAGCGGCAAGCAGGGAGTACATCCTTTTGCATTAAATAAGGCCTTGAAAGGCTTTTGGCTCCACAACTGACTGATTGCTTCAGCAGAGGGGCCAGATTGCTGCAGAAACCAGAAAAAATGTAGAATGCTTGACTGTAATCCCAGGGTGCAAAAATGACCAGGAGGTGAAGGATCTATGAAAGAAATCTGTTTTCTTTCTTTGGCCCAGTATTCTCCAAGCTCTAAAAAAACCCTAAGACTCCTTATTATCCTATTGTTTTACAAGGCCAAGATTTATTCTAAGCCAAAACTGTAGAAATTCCTCTTTTATCATGAAGAGGAAGGATTTCAAATTCAAGTAGGAAAAGCTCAGTAATGGAAGAGGTTAAGATTTTGTGGTGACAGTTCTTGACCCTGTCAGGGAGAAAATCCATGAATATGGAGACTGGGGGAGAGGGAGAAGAGAGGAGGGCTGATCCTTGATATGTGACTTCTGTTCATTTTGGCTAAATCTTGTTTGGCAATGCATAGTGCCAGTGTGAGTGTTACAGCAGGATCTGGGCAACACTTATTTTCTCCATGTCTTATTTCCCAGATCTGCGAAGTGGGATGATAAAATGTGATAACTGAGAGCAAAGCTATGAGAAATCACCAGTTAATATTTCTAAAACGTGTCATGATTCTGGGCCCCAATTATAATGTCTATCTGTATTTCTTCCTGGTGTGATTTCACTAAATTTAAAATGGCTGTAGTTTTTCAGTTATTTTCCCCAAGTCAGTGGTGCTTCCTCCTTGTATTAACTACTTTTATTGTTATTCCCTTTTATATTGGAGAAATCAGCCAGTCAGGGTATGACCCGTCTCACCTACCTTCAGCTATATAAAAGTGATAGAGTCTAGTCCAAACTATTTGTTCTCTGAAGTAAGGAGAGAAAGAAAGGGACCTCAGAGGACAGCTAGAGATCTCGCTTACTGGGGTACTGAGACAGGTACACTGAATCCCATCAGCCTTTCAGGATGTCCATCATCTCTTGCATCTCCACCTTGACGCTTCTCTATCTCATATCAGCTGAAAGTTGATTTGATCTTGCTAATATCATTTCTCATCAGTCAAGAATTCCATAATGGATATGGGGTAGCACGGAACATATTTTCTGGCTGGCATCCCATTTCCTTCTACAGCTAAGAAGAGCACAGTCCCTGGAGTTTTCGTGGGTAACAGTCATGAGAAGAATCTGTAAACGAAACAGGCTTACATATATTTGCTTTTCTTTTTTCCCCCCTTAAGACAAATTTGTTACTTAAAGATCAAACTGTGACAGTCCTTGAATATCTGCTAAATGAAGTGCCTCCAAGGAAAACAGTTGTTAAACATTAGGTATAAATGACAAAAAAAATACATATAAGATTAATAAAGGATAAGAGCTGTTGCTAAGATTTCCTAGGCTTTATTTCTTTTTTTTTTGATGCAGAGTTTTTCATGGTATGTACTTGCTCTGTTGAATATCAGTACAGTATCGGATATAAAGTCCAGGCTTATCACCTGGCAAAGTGAAACTTAAAGATCTTGTTCCAATTGTACGTAGTTGATTAGCTGGAGATAATGGGAATAGTTTGTTCCTGCCAAGTTTTTTTAACCTCCCAAAAAGGGCTTGCATATTTATATGTTCAAAAGGAGTGAATAAATGTGAAGCTGCTGTGCCTGATTTCCTTCAGTGTTTAAAAATGGCAAGGTGAAGGCTTCTAAGGTAACATACAGACCTTTATTCATTCAGCTGTGTAATTAAATGTGGTTGTGGTGTTTATTTCCAGTTTATAACCCTGATATTCTAACTGCATCCATGTAATAGGTCCAGCATTACATCTTTTACAAATATTTGCGGGGGGGGCAGGTTGTGTTACAGTCAGCTACATTTGCAAAACAATCTATTTCAATATGTGTATGTAAATATGTGTAAAAGATGAATTTCCATTTTGCTTTGGGGAAGGTTTTCAACCTGAACACAATCAGAAATGAAAACATTTCTATCTCAGCTTATCTGATTCATCACAGTTGCCTATTATTTTTGATGATTTTTGCAACACTCATCATTTTTTGCAGTCTATTACTACTGTTGAACACCCCTCCAAAACACTGAATAATTGGAACAAATAATATAACTAAAGAAGCTGTGATTTGCTTCTGCATATTTTAGAAATAAAAACAAATCAGGATTCGTCAAATACTGATCAATGTTGCTTATTTAACCCTGAGTCCAGCATTATGGAAAACTTTTACAAAATGCAAACACAATGAAGGATTCATTTTCCCTTTTATCCTATTTTTGTGTACATTAAATTTTAGCCCTAATTTCTGTGTTTTTCTGTTTGATTTCACAGGTTTGTGAAATCAGTGGGATTGTTGAAGAACAATTTAATTAAAACAAAATTACGGTGATCAAAACTACACTTGAAAATTTGCTTTAGTTTATACATAATAATTTTAAATAAAGTTATTTTTCTAGTATCAGCAGTACGTAAGTGGAACCGCTCTGATATGTGGATGCTCTAATGCACTGAATCAGAGTATTTACTGTGGTACAGTGGCCTTAGGAAAGAAGGGTAACTGTCGCCTTTTAGTATAAAGTTACTATAATATTTTTGTTTAGTTTATACCCCTGTTATTTTGGATTGACATTTGATAAACTAAACTCTGCCTGACCAAAATAAACTTTACCTAGAGATTTTATGTATTTTAACTTGTCTAAGGTTTTCTACTCCTTATATTTTTGTAATCTTTACTCTTTTTTAGATTAATAAACATTAAAGTATCCGCCCACATCTGCCAACGTGTATGTCCCATTCAGGTCTCACAGAGAACTAGCTGTTCACTCATAGTCACCTGCAGAGAGGGGTCAGAAGGGGGAGTGAGTGAAAGAGTACGGGTGGGGGGTAGCAGAAACAGGTGTTGCCCCAGCCGCATAGCTTTGTATTGAGTTTATCTACTTGGATCTTTCCAACAAATAAAGACTCTGTTAAAAAGGGAACATGTCAATAAGGAATGGAGCATGCATGCAAAAATAAAGCACCTAAAGGAATTTCATATATATGATAAAGCATTAGTTACCCATACGGATTACTGAAACAAATCTGCTGTTTAAAATAAGCTAACTGGTGTGTGCTGTGTGCTTGGAACTTTAGAAGATGCTTTTGCAGAGACATCAAATGAAGGGATGTGGCAGTTGCATTTACTGATTTCATTTACCTGTTAATTCTGTCAAGTGTGTTCTCAATTTCCTTTGTCTTCAATTCTGTACGCTTGGTTCCTGTATCTTAGAATAATGATATAATGAAATTGCTTGCAACTATTAAAAAATACAGTATAACAACCATCTATTTGTTTAAGAAATAAAAATGAGTTGTCTGTCATGAATGTTTCATAGTGTGAACTTTTTTTGCTGTCTCACAAACATGCAGTGCTAAATACACAGAAAGTGTATGGTCTGTCTTAGTCATGAGCAAGTAAAATGGAAGGTAGCATTCTGATGAACAAGTACTTGCTATAAGGATCATCATAGCATAGACTTATATGTAAAATGTTTAGCATACTGGAAACCCATGAGGATAGTGCTTTGAAGTTCATTTCAGGAAGGGGCTTCATTAATTTGCCATCAATAAAGAAAATCTGTTACGCTGTGTGTATTTGCAATATGCTTGAAGACTCATTTCCGTATAGGAGAGTGTGTTATCACTGATACGCTATATTTAGTCAGTTGTGCTCAGTAAAGCATTCTTGTGAAACTAGTATCTCCTTTTCATGGGTTTTATTCTTCCTTAGTGGCCTGCATTTCATATTTTACCTTGACACTACTGAAAAATGTAAAGTAGGTTTGCCTTTTTTTCTTCTTCCAGTTGCTTCACTGAACATCTGTTAAGCTCCATTCTTTCTGCTTCATGTCATTCCTGGGTGAAATTATGACCATATTTAATCCCTGGGCAAAATCTCATTGACTTCAGTGGAACTCAGATTGCCCACAACAAGTTGAGAAAGAAATTAGAATTTGGCAGCATCTTAATTCTGGAAGTTCTTGCATGTCTAAGAACTCGAAGACAGTTTTGGCTGGGTAGTGCAGAGAAGTTTTTTCAGGGACAAGTCTGGTTTTATGTTTTAATTACATGTGAAGAAACACAAGACAAGCTTTATACAAGAAGGCAGAATATCAATCCTGCTTCTGGTCTTCAGAGGGCGAAAAACTTTTCAGTTACAGATATAGTGGGTGCCATCAATGCTCATTAGAATGATTAATAATTTAGCAAGTGTGAATTGTATGCAAGTGTCTGGAAGTGTGATAGGATGGCTAGACTCTTGAGTCGTCCTGGTTGTAAAAGCTGTGAAGTCTTGGGCTCCTGAGATCTGTCTGTTCTTGGGACTGGCCAGAACAACGGTATTTTTCTGGGACGCTTTCTAAGCTGAAGGTTAGAGGGTAAAACCATGGAAAATATTACTTTATTTTCACACTAAAACATACAGAAAATCCCGTGTCATTTTTTTGTTTTGGTTCTCATGATTTTGACATGATTTCATGAATTTTTAACACTGGTGATTGGCACTACTCCCTCTAAAGCGTATGGGAAGAAGTCTTGGCTGATACTAGCACTCAGCTCAGCAACCACTGCTGGTGTTGTAGAGGAGAAGCAGCCACCTAGTACCCTGACTGTGAACAAGCTGGCAGTGAAGCGTAACAAGTCAGGAGAGCTCCAAGGAGGAGCTGAGATGCGCTTAATAGGCAACAAGCAGCTTGGCTTAGAGGGCTGGGGAGTATAAACAGCAGCTGGGAAGGCCATGCAGAAGGCATGTGTGATAAACTTGTTTTCACCTTTGAGCTGCGGGAAGCCTTACTCATTTTCTGTTTGACCTTTTTGGCTTCAGCAAGCAGTTTCCATTTGTCAATTGCTTATGGAATAAACTCTGCCTCCATGGTGCCTAATTGAATTGAGAATCAGCTGTGGAAGTTCTTCTTGTTGATGCTGCTCTAGTTAGTTTGGCAAGAGTATCAAGGTGGGGTTTTTTGTTTTGTTTTTGACTCTGCACCAGGCACTTCAAAGCCATCACAAAAAGTTCAGTGTAAACTACCTAGAAATATGCTTCTCTCTAGTTGCAAAGAACGGAGTAGATTTAGTGCTTTTCAGAAAGATACTTTGTGGGTCATTGCTGATGCTATTCAATTACTGCTTTTGGGTGGAAAAAAGACCCATGATAAACAGATAAATTTTTCCTAGCCATATGTTTACATCTTAGTTTTTAAAAGCATTTACTAATGCAACAATGTAGGGATATAGTATTCTCAATAGTACTTGTTAATGAAAAAAATATAAACGTATCTCAGTATATAAAAATGTGTGTAGCTTGTCTAATAAGCAGCTGTCTTTCAAAGGACAATTTATGATAAAATGGGTTTTATTGCCATCTAAGTTTCTGCTGCTTCCTTTTAAGACCTTCACACCCCTGATACTTTATCTGGATAATCTTAAAAGCAACCTTAATCTATCTCTATTCATTTCAATAACACAATATTAATAGGTTCCCTTCTGTACTGCTCATACCAAGTAACTTCATCATTTGGCAGATTTGAAAGAGTGACTTCTTGCTACCCCAGTGTCTAGCTCTAGGATTTCTAGGTGTGACTGAGGGAGAAATGGGGAAGAAATTTTATTTGCAGAAGTTAAGAATGAAATGAAACAATTTCTTTTGAAAGATTACAATTTCTTTTGAAATATTATCCAGTGGAAGATTTCTCTGAGCAAATCCTTATCTTGAAAACTTAAGCAATAATTTAAAAACACATAACAACCAGCTGTACTGTGCAGGTATAATATTAAGAAAAGCTTCTGGCCCTGTGGGAATATGCTTCCTAAAAATACAGCTTTATTTGCAGTTTAAGTCTCCTTCTCCTGAGTCAGTAATTACAAAAGAGGGAGGAAAACTTGTTTCCTGCTTCCTGGAGTATTGCTTCAGGTATGTCTACATTTCACTTAGAGAGGTGACTAGCTAAGTGCAGGGGAAATTCTATATTGCAACAACTAATCTCATAGAGATATATGAACTAAATGAAAGCCAACTCACACGCGTGTATGTGACACTATTGTTTCATTGCTCTGGCTGTACGTGGACATGCTTTACGTTTAATCCAATGAACTATTAATGTAAAATACAGAAAAGCTCCCCTGGGATAGATTACAGCAACCTGGACTTCTCTGCAGCAAGTACACTAACTATGAAGTTATTATGCTTTTAGTAGCTTTATGTGACTGGTTCCAGGCAGCTTCCCAACAAAAAAGACATGCAAAAATCTGTGTTCAGAGGCAAATAGCTCTTCCTATGCGTATAGAAGTTTGATGCCCATTCATTCTTGGCTCTGTTTTCTACTTTGTTTGGATTAGGCAGCAGCTAGTTAGGCAATACAGGTACCTAGTTTTGTAGATATTTTTGCCCTTTACAGTTTTAACTGAAAGTGCAAAAGCTTGGGATTAATCCAGTAAAGCTTAAACAGACCACTGGTTTGGCAGCATTAGCCTACTTAACAGTATATTGCTGAAATATTAGTCAAATTAGTTTTAATTACTTTTAACTACCAAGTTGCTGGTTAGAAAAAGACACATCTTTAATCTTTGTTGGACAGAGCTCTGAGCAACCTGATCTAGTTGAGGATGTCCCTGCTTATTGCAGGGGGGTTGGACCAGATGACCTTTAAAGGTCCCTTCCGTCCCAAACGATTCTATGATTCTATGATTGTTTATAAAGTAGAATTCTGACACAACTGTTCCTTATGACTTTGGTTGCTGTTTTGTTTCCTGACATGTTATATAAAACTAAAGCATAGCCAAATAGAATCTAGTTTGAGGGCTTTTTTTTTTTTTTTTTTTTCCTTTGGATATTACAGTCAGATACTCTTTTCCGTGGCTTGTTTGCTTAAAAGAATATGCAGCAAATCTAATACGTACTGTCCATGAAAGTTTCCTCTATGACAGCTTTAAACCTATCAAGGTGCATCGTTAAGTGAAAACACTGTACTGGACCTTAAGTTCAGTTCAATCAGCAAAGAAGTCTAGTGGTGTTTTCACTTACACAAACGGTACAAATGTATAAATTTCACTTTATTGAGAACCAGAATTCAATCTACAAAACTCCATACTTATCTCTGTTGTTGGAAGGTGGCAGTGCTTTAGTGATTAATATTATGCCAGCTGCTATTCCAGAAGTTCTACTGTAGAATTTGACACACTCTCCAACTAGTGTATCTTTATTGTATGAATAGTATCTGTATTACATTTGAGCTTCACATTATTTTTCTTTAATTAATTATCAGCCAATCCTGAAGACTATTTCTGGTTCTGAAACAATTAAGTAGAATCACTGAACCAATGTTGTCTGTAGATTCATGGACCTTCTTTTGAGAGCTTAGTGATGGAATATTGTTCTGAACTGTGAGAGCGACAGAACGTTCTTTTTGCCCACCAAAACCAGCTGGAGCACAGCTCTAAAGAGACACCACAGGAGAGCAAACATAAATAGTTCCTCTTGCAACTTACTTGAATGCTGAGCTGCTGATTCTCACCAGGGACCTCTTCTCCCAGAAATGTACACATGTGTTTGCCTACAGAGGGAGTGTAATAGGAAATGGGGCTGGGAAGGGTCTCCAGATATCATTTAGTTGCTAACCCTGAGGCAGCATAACTGCAGTTAAACCATTCTTGACAGATGTTTGTCTAATCTGTTATGAGAATGTCTGGAGATGGAGAATCCCTCTCCTTATCTTTAGAAAATCATGTACCCAAGTGCTTGTACTTTTGCTTGGCAGTGGTTTCTCAGAACAACATCTTTTCCCCTTGAATACATTCTTCACATCTTAATTGTTTGCATCTTGTTTCAGCTCAGATAACAATGAATTCAGATGCCACCCAAAGCAATAGAATGAAATACTGGTCCTGTAAAACCTTTTGAATTTTTGCAATGATGTATATGTGGCCAGGATTTCACCCCAGAGTTACAGACAGTTACTGAAGAAGCATCGTTACAGTCCATGAGATGTGTCAGCCACTGACAGCAAGGACTTGTGCCCTACAGGGTGCACATGTTGCTGCTCTAAGAAACCCTGCTTTTGCACTGGAAATCACATGTGATGAAACAGCAAAGGGTCATTGGAGCCTCCATGCTTCAGTCATTGTAGCTGTCTCCAAAAAGCGCATGAGGAATTCATGAGTGCATTTCAAAAACTTGCCAAAATGCTCCCTGGGGCCTGATAAGTACCGTAATTCAAAATCTCTCCATAAGTGCCTCCAGAAATCATTCTCTTCCTATTGATGTGTGTAATCCAACACCTACACACTCACAACTCCAGGTTTAATAAAGTGTGGGGCCCTTTAGCTGAGATTCCAAAGCAACTTATACTTCCTATCCCCCCAGGTGATGCTACATTTCTGTGTCCAGAGCACATTATCAGTTATTGACTTTTCATCTGGACACAGATCTTACAGAATTTAAAATATTTCCCTATGAGGATGTGTTGAAAACATCTGATGGGCTTGCCTGGGGTACTGTGATGCATAAGTCTTCTGGGAGAGACTGTAGCATCAACCTCATCCATAATTCTGTGTCTGCTCGATGCAAAGGCAGTAAGCTATTCAAAAGACAGAGCTAAAGCTCTTCAGGTAAAAACATAGCCGAAACTCCAGATAGAGACATATGTTCACTATTTCCCTTTAAAAGCAATTAATTCACAGTATGACAAACTAAACGTTATCTTCTGTCACTTGTTCTGTACGCTAAATGTTTGTAGAGAATAATACCATGTTCAAATGCTGGAACGCTGATTTTTCAGCTTTCAGACACGTCAGAAAAAAGGTTAACTCATTTAAGAAAAGTAAATGTTGTACCCTGTAGATTTTAAAAATATAAGAGAATGAATTCAGGAATGTGGAAATTTTTATTCTTGTATCCAGATGAAGCATCTGTAGTCAGAATGCTTTATTTGAGGCATGATCTAACTCAATGTAAAAAATATACAGTATCTCCTCTGCTTCGTTCCACTGGAACCACATTCAAGTAGGTAGGATACACTTCAGCAACCCTTCATAATACTTTTAATATTAGTTTGTCTTCACTAGTGATTCAGAAATCTGAAAACCTGGAGAAGTGTCATGCAAAGTGGTCTTTATCTCTTCAGAGAGATGCAGTGAGACATTACCAATACTAAGCAATACAGAGAATGTGGGATATTGAGATGGATTTTTGCTTGACTTCAACCTCTGATGGTCATGTGGTGTCATTTTTTTGGCTAAACTGCTTTCCTGACCCATGATACTTTTCAGCTCTATGCTTAGTCTAGTTATAAAATGCTATACATTGGTCTATTATAACAGAGACACTGAGATAAAGTTTTATCCTGTACTTACTGATACAGAAGAAATATTACTGTTAACCTTTGTGTACATGCTATTCACCTCCATGACACAGTTTTTGCTACATCCATTAGAATGGTTTTCCATTATTTACGGCATTAATAAATTCTGTGTTCAAAAAGCCAACTCCTTTCTGAACTATGAAAAGCATTATATCCAAATTGCCTTGCTGTCTTTTTAACCTGGGGTATTCTCTTCTTTGGTGGGCAAAGTTGTCCTAGCAGAGAGCAGCCTCCGAGCAGCTGCATCCTCTTGGCACACTGAAGGATCACTCGCATCCTTGCTGCTGTTTCCAGCAGATTCTGCACTGGACATTGAAGTTCCAGGTCTTGGAGTCCTTATGTTTTTTGAGCCTGGAAGTCATCCAGTTTTATTATTGGACATCTATTAAATATCATCTGAAAGTTTTAATCATTCTTTCTAAACTATTTCTTTTGGGGATAGGAGAACTTTGACATAGATTAATTACAGGGCTACAATTTTTCCGTTAGGAATATTTGTTCTCCTCCTTCACACTGCCTCTGTATTAAATATTGTTTGAAGTACTTAATTGAGGTGCCTACTCAAATCCAAATATAGCATTTTTGAGTGTTTCTGGGAAGCAATGCTAGTTTTTCCTCCTGGTAATTGTAATTTACCACTACCATGGGATTTTGGGGAGAGTTAGATAGACTTGAAACTTAAGTTGGGTCAATTTACAAAAAGTGCTTGGGGGCAAGGGACATCTTTAGGTCATCCCTCTGCCTCCCCCCCCCCCCCCCCAACTCTTTTAATATATTACTTACTGAAGTGGAACACAGCTGTTTGTTTCTTTCAGCACAAGGAACAAGCCTGCATGGATTTATGTTTCATTGGTACCTTGGCAAGGGAAGAAATACTCCCCCTCCAGCCCCAGGGTATTTCTTTCCAAGAGGAAGCTGAGATCCTTCTTTCCAATTTTAGTTTTTTGGTCTGAATGCAGCTATGAATGCAGCAGACAGTTTATAGGAATGTTTAAGATATTTCATTTGGTTTAAGATTTGAACTACCATACCACTAATGCAGTGCAAATAAGAGTAATATGTTATTATTTTCCCTATTTGTTCATACTGAAGGATTTTTAGGAAAATGTGGATCAAACCCACCAGATGTCGAAATAATTATCTGCACCACACAGTAATAATATGGCACTGTGAGTTCAGGTTGTTGCTCAAGCTCGGTGGATTGCCACAGCTTTTACCCTTGAGAGCACCACAGGCAGGCGACTGATCTTGTCATAGGTCAGTGATTGCCTAAACAAAATTAACATAGTGGAGTCCTAATATTTCTCCTTCTGTACCTTTCCTGTCCTGGAGAGTCAGATTGCTGCTTTTAATACGTTAATTGCCAAAACATGGAGTCACTTCTCTTTTGAACAACAAGGGGATGCCAGGCAAGGCCACTATATAAATTCTGAAGTGTGGATACTGGAAAGGAGCCATGTGAATAATGTGTGTGTAATGGCATGGTCTGAATTGTTTTTATTTTTTAATAAATGTTGGTGAAGCAAAAGAGAGCTTTGCTTTTGTTTCAGAGAAAACTGATTTCCATGAAAATACTTGGGGATTTCAAGAATAAAATTGTGTGGGTTTTATGAACAAACTACTATTTAAATATAAATGACTTGACCTTTTCAGATTTCTTTTTTGACACAATATGATAAAGTCATGAATTTGTTGCATTTTATTGCTGGTGTTGTAGTTCTTCAATTTTATCAAAAGGTAAAAAAAGCATTTCAAGGAAATATGGGGATTTTTAGGAAAATTTTGCCTGCTTGGTAGGAATCACCTTATGCTTGTAACTGACATGTCTGTCTGTCTGTCTATCTATGCCATTATCTTAGGATTGAAGGAATGAGCCACATGAGAAACTTCATCTTTTAGCATGTTGGGCTCCATAGCGTCTTTGCATTTTAATATTTCGTTGACGTTGTATTGTTTGTAAAAGCTGAAATTTTCTATATGAAACACATTCATAAGATCTGCCAATAAAAAATCCCTCATTTCTCCATTTAGTGTGCCAACAACTGGCCTACATTTTAATTTCATACCCTATGATGTCATATGAATACTGTAGTGTTTTGTTTTATGGTCTTCGTGCTTTTTCACTATTGGAGAAGTTTGATCATAGTTCATTTAACTGTCAAATTTAGTTTTCTGTGGCGCAAACTAACATATAACACTCACAGGCTGATGTGAATGTTTACAGACCGTTCTTCTCCATTCTTCAATGAAAAATGAGTAGTCTTGGCTTATGTTTTAGGTTGTATTAGTTCATATTTCTCAGTAGCAAATCACATGCTACCAGATAAGAGGAATTTTCTGGGCTTTTCTTGTTTGTTTCATTTGTGTTTGGTTTTTTTAATTAGTTGGGTGAATGGCATGGCATTTAGCCACACAGAATATGTAGCTGAGTGTGAGCTAACCTTATGACAACCTGTAAGTGTTTAATAGTTTTTCACACATCCAGAGTGCCTTTAGGTAAAGGCAACTGTGGGCATTTGCCAAGTGTACAAGACTGAAGGGCAGTGAAATTTGTCCTCAGCTCCACAAGGTTGTGTGTTTTCCCACCTTCCAGTGCTCCAAGCTCTTCAAGTTCCAAGTTCTTCAAGTTCCTCTGCTTTAAAGCTCCTGTAATGGCACCTATGCTACACCTTTTTTGTCCTCTTCCTGGACTGTGTTCAGTATGCGGCTTGCCACATGGAGCTCTTCCTTTTGCCTGTAGGCTGGACTGCTCTATTGCTATTGTAGCTCTCCTTGGTGGAGTATGGGAACAGCCTCAGCTCTGTGTTCACAGGTAGAGAAAGGTTTGTGTGCATTGGGAAGTGACAGGAGTTTGTACACGGGTGTTTCTGTACTGCTATATGGGCTGTGTGTGTATATGGATATTTCTGTGCATCTCTCTATTGCTGTCTTTTTGAACAAGTGGAACTGGGTAGGCATCTCTGCGTACCCTGATGGGAGGAGTCTGTGATGCTCACAATGAACATCCAGACTTTCCAAATGCTTGGTCATGTGTTTCAGAAGGACCCATGCCACTACTGCTAGGCTACTTCATCACTGTGAACAGAAGCCCCTCGAGTAAGCAGATGCTAGATCAGTTTGGGAAACAAAGAGATCCTTGTTGACATCCTTTGCACCCCAAATCCTCTGTCTTCCCATAGTTCCCTTGCTCTGTTGACAGCTCTTTGGGTCTTCTATGGTCATCTGACACTGGTGTCCCAAGAGGGTGCCCTGCTACTGTCCCAAGATGAATGGTCCTGTCTCAGGTTTCAGAACAGACTTAAATCCACAAGTGAAGGGTGTTGTTTTTCTCCTTAAAATGATGCAATTTAGTGTTGCTTATGCTGCTGCCAAGCAACTTTCCAGCTCTGGACAGGACTGTGAGAGGTGATTTAAAAATGTTTTCTGAAAACCATCTATTTGATGCTGATGTGCTGAAACACCACAGAAAGTGCTTTCTGCAGTCCCACAACTTGACTTACAGACAATATTTACTGTAATCCAGTTTTGACCTGCAGAGCTTTCAAATCTTCCCCTTGCTTTGTGCATTCTGTACAAAGAGGTACCAATTTTCTCTTTCGTGAGGGAGGGAACAGTTATTCACATGGTGAGAGATCTGTAACTTTACAGAATGAGGAAATCATTTTATCAATGGCAGTGGAAAGGAATATTTATGTCACAGACAGGAGGAACACTCACCAATATATTATACAGGATTCTATTGCACACTTTCAATTTTTGCATTCTAAACCCTCCTTTTTTTACAAGATTTAAGGTTCCTATAGTGAAATATTTGGAAATTGAGACTTTTCTTATTGCTGTATTGCCTTGAAGTAGAAATTGTTCATTTGATAAAATATTCCCTTTCTTTACATGTCGTTATGAAGTTTTCTGCTCTGTAGAATAACTTTCGGTGACTGGCATACTGACATATTTCAGAGGAATGAGATTTAGTTAGAGCTAACATACAGGACTGTGGAAAAAGGTAGTATAAGTAGATAGATACAGTGTTTAATCTACCACTGTACAATTTAACATATTTTTTGTGTGAGGGTTGGGAAATTAGTCTTTGAGCTGTAGCCCAGTGCAAAACCAAAACAAGTAGCGGCCTTTGGCCCTTTTGGAAAGTGATTGTGTATTTCCAGTGATGACAGCCGGCACCATTCTTTGATTTATAGCAGCGCAACTTTCATTTAATATTGACCATATGGCAATTTCCACCACCTACATTGTTCAGGACCTATGTCAGTAGCACACAAAGCAGAGTACCTTATTCCTAGGCAATTTGACTAAAAGACAGAGGATGCTGCATTGTGGCATATTGATTGATAGCATAAAGCGGTGCTAATTAGATCTCTCTGAATCCTTTATAAGCAGGCTGTGGGCTTTTGAACCTTATTGCATTATTTTGACACTACTGAATTATCAAATGTGCCAGCTTGTTTTCAAACTGTGTGTTTGAAATAAATGATGACAAAAAGGTGTCATGGAACAAGTTTACATAACATAACCCACAGTCTTATTTGAATTTATATTAATAGATAGTTTTAATTTATGCAAGAAATGGGGAGGGCGGGGTGGCGGAATGTTATTATTAGGAATCCTTGATGCTATAGCTCACATCTTCACATGAGAACATCCCAGATCTTTTACAATGAAAATTTTCCGCCTAGCAGTTTCCCTTTATTTTTACAGTTCTAATTGCTGCACTGCATATTGGAACACAACTGAAGGTAGGAACACTTAACCTAGAATTTGGAGAGGAAACATTTTTTTTATTATTATTTGTGGAAATACTCATTATTGGAATTCCTTGAGGTCAGTGACTTTGCTAACATGCAGGACTGTAGGAGGGTGTTGTGGTACAAGTGAAGGGAGCTCAGTTTGGTACTCTCTGTACCCATGTTATTTATACACTGGCTTTGTGTGGCTAGTTAAAAAGGGAATTTCTTTGTTCCATCTAGTGATGGTGCCACCAGACGTGCCAGACACTTCTATGTAGGGGCATTGCTGCTCAACATATTTGTTCCCATTTGGCAACTGTTTTTGCCGAAGGTGTGTAGAGTGCTGCCTTTCAGTTGACTGACTCAGGATGATTTATTGAATACCTAAAGCTTTGTGAGCTAGACATGACAGTTTCACTGAGGCTGGATAGCATCTGGCTCTGCAGTTTGACTACCTAATGGCCAGTATGTGCATCCTCAGGTCATCAGGGCCTGTTCTGTTGATAACATGTCTACACCAGCTACTGCTGTGAAACTACCCCTTCCCTTGTGCCAGGGTTAATGTATTGCTGGCTGTGTGATGACCTGAAAATGAACCACTGGCTTTTGTCAACTGCCTTCAGCCAGATTGTTTCCTGGATCTACTGCTATTTGCATTTGAACTAGCTATAGGTTTCTGTAAACCACAGTCCCATCTTGGATCCAAGATACAGATTTCATGATTCCACCATAGGCATACGGAGGTGGGGTGGGAGGGTGGGGAGTGAGGGGTGGCAGGGAGAAATGCTGATCCAGTATAAAGAGACAGTGCATATGAATAAACAGTAAAACCACATGTGGCCAAAATGGTCAGTACACATTCTCTAAGATTGCAACACCTCATCTAGTCCCAGCTCCTTTTGCAATCAGTTATGAACTATTGACTTTACTAGGAGTTCTGTCAGGTGCTTTCTGATTCCACAATTGCTTCTATAATGGAAAATGGAATTAACTGATAAGAGAGAGCTCAAAACATTTACTCTATCTGTGGTGAGAATGAATTTCTGTGATATAGAGTTGGAGAAAAAATAAGTTCTAGGAAGGACAAGAGTGATAATTTTTGTAGTCAAGGAGAAGGAAAATAAACTAACCTGACTGAAGAAAATTATTATGTCCAACTCCTTCTGCCTCAAGAATGCTAATACAGATTGGCTGGACACCACTTAGGTCCTAATGAGACTTACTCTAGCCTTTTCAGACATTCAGTTGTTTGCAGGTCCTGTACAGCAAGCTACTACTAATGTATGCACAACGGACTGGCATTTGGGTTTGGGTAAGTATCCTTTATGATGGGTCTTATCAACACTTACTAAATGACCCTACAGGATGTCACAGAGGGAATACACTAGTGTACTTACTTGCTTAACAGTAAGTCATATGAGGAGCACCTCTGTGGACTTCTGCTCCTTATGTCTCCAGAAGAGTTATGTGTCTAACTTCCATGAATTAATCTGTTTGGTGGTGTTCCTTCTTCTTCTTCTTCTTCTTTTTTTTTTTTTTTTAACACAGTGAAGTACTTTCTTTAGACACACTCCATTGTTTGTCTATTCATTTCAGCCACATCAAATCACAATGATGTGCTATAATACAATCTGAAATTGTAAAAATTTAGTAAATTTATGAGGATGGAGCACTTTCATTGAAAGTACCTCAGTCCTGTCATGGACTTGTTAGTATCCTTAGACTCCTAAATGTATGCCTTGTAAATGTGTAGTTTTTAAAGTGTTACTCATGTTTTGTTTCATATTAATGTATGTGACACAGATTTTTAAGGAGTTCTGCCCACGTTTTGGGAGGTTGGATTTGAGGTGCATTTCTTGGGTCTTTACATAAAAAAAGAAGAGCCATATGTGGTAGAAGTCAGTATAGCTACAAGAGTTTTGTCACTGGCAAGCCATTAATTTGTATAGGTTTCCCAGTCTGGTTTGTCATGAAGGTAAAAAATGCTGCTGCTGTTGATAATGATGATAGTACTGAATGTAATGTTTCTTTAGCAGAATTCTGATGGGAATTCATTGTCCTTGCCTGACACGTACTTTTTCAGACAAGGAATAATTTATTTTTGGAAAAGAATCTTAAGTTCTACCAAGTATGCCAAATATGCCTATGTTAATGTAACATATACTAACTTCCTCTGTGTTGAACACCAGTGTTTACTGGCTGCAGAAACAGACAATACTGTGATGAAAATGAACAAACTTGGTTTTTATTTCTAGTTCTTTGCAATCATCTATCCTTTACAATCAGGTAGGGCCACTTTTTACTGCCTTTGATGAAAGCAGAGTAAAAAGAGAATTTGACTGATTAGAGAAATACCGTTCTTAGACTGAAGTGATAAGAAACTTCAAACTGTAGGCTGTAGACCAATGCCACTAAAACTTTAAGAGCTTTGATTTTGATTTTCCAGCAGTGGGATTTCACACCTTCTGCTTTCAGATTTCGTTAGTGGTCTGGGACTAATTAAAAAGGGAGAGGCTTCTCTTAGATGCCAAGAGAGTTGATCACAATACCACCTAACAGAAGGGAGAAGAAACTACTAACACCATTTTTGCCAATTCGTTTATTGCATATAATCCCTTAAATTTAATAATGGTGTTGTGGCAATTAAAATGATACCAACAACATGCTGGTGTCTCTTTTTAGCAGATTAAGAAGTCTGGATCATCTTTGCTTAAAAAAAGCTTTAAGTTGAACATCTGAAGTCAGATATAATGCATGTTTTACTGAATATTTATAGACTTCCCAAAATTGTTTGACTCTTTATGCAGAAAGGAAGACAGAAGTTACTTTACCTAGTTGCCAATTAGTTGAATAACTTAGCGGACTTAGCTGTAAAACCACTCAGTGCACTGAAAGATTAGCTAAAAGGGTCTCTGGAAAATCTCCAAGTCTTTTTTTTCTTAAACTAATGCCATCTATTTTTAATAAATTTTGGCATAGAACTATCTTCTTTACAATTAACAGGCAGGAAAAGCAGCTGTTTCTGTTTGTGCTTCCCTGATGTGATGGAGTCCCTGATCCCCTTCAGCCACCAGTTTGCTATTACCAGAGGAGGCTGTAAATAAGAACTTTTCCAAGCAACTTGATAGAGGGATGGCTTGTGTTAGATGAAATAGGCTTGTCTATACTTTATCAGTTGTGATGGTAGAATAGGAAATAACTGTTGCCAAAATTAATTCCTAATATACTGACTGTCTATGGTAGAAAGAATGCAAGAAATACACCATAAGGCAAAAAAAAGTCACTTGCTTGAGTAATTTCTTTTCTCTGTAAAGCATGCATTATGATTACATCCATTGCCATGCCTTTAGGTGTGGATCTTCTTCCATCCCTGCAGTCTGTAATTCTACATGCAAGCTTTTCATTTTTTTAATCTACTGTTCCTCAGTAGGTTGCCAAATGCCAATTAATGTTCCTGTCCAAGGAACTACTTTCCTTGCTCATGCCTATAGTCACACTGAAGTCAAAGAGAATTCAGAAGTTGATATGATAAACGGGCTCTGCCATACTGTCAACAGATACACTGAGAACACATTTTTCTCGTATGTAAAAGCACTAAAAGTGCACTGTGTCCCTTGTGGGTAATGTTTTGAAGTAGTCCTTCAGGAGTTGTAAACTCATTTCCCAGAATGGTTCTTAAAAATAGTCAGATACATTGCATGTCTAGGAGGTGTCTTGCTTCATGTAAAAATCCTCAGATTGACCCTTTTTCTCATTATCGACTTGTATTGACATTCCTGCCTTTCAAATGTGCTGCTTCGCCACTCTGCCAGAAGAATGTACTGAGTACTTCTGGTTTACAGGACTTCCACTGGTGCCCGTGGGAGCTCAGCCCAAGGTCCCAGGACCTTATGTCTGAGTGGCATTGTTGGCTGTGTGCTTGGGAAGAACAGACCTGGAAATTACGGAAAAGATTACAGTCTAGTTAATCTGTTCCTGGAACTGACTGAAGTTAGTGTAGCTTCCCTGCACATGGAGAAAGGACACCTGGCATATAAATAAAATGTGGGCTGGACACAGTTTCAGCCACAAGCTTTCTGTAGGATTCTCCTGCTATTATGAGAATCGATGGTGACTTTTCTTGACAGTCATTTTAGTTTGAGATTCAAAAGTTCTTACAGCAATACTGATTGAAGTATTGCTGCCCCTCGTCCCTTCATGATAGGTTTGTTATTGCTGATACGTGGTGCCCTCCCAATCTTGTTGGCAAATCAGTTTGTGGTGGTTGCAATGTGAGCTGGATTGGAACTGAAGGAAATTTTTTCCAAGATGGAGGAAAAAGCAGCAAACAAAAAAATGTTGTAATTTTTTCACACTGATCTGATTCATGGTGTAATTCCAGAAATATTCCTGCTAGTGCAGTATGGGTATTGAAGGGTACGTATCCAAGCCCCAGACCAGGCTGCTCAGATGCTGGGCTTAATAGTAATGTGTCTTCCACAGCAAAGGAGCAAACTGAAGGGATAACAAATTGTGATGTGATGAGAAGAATAATTACTCATCTTGGGAACCTCCCCAGACTGGTTTGACTTTGGTTACCAGCAGCACTTGTACATGAACATGCTGTTAAATAGGCACAACGTGATACTGTAATGAGTTATGTTGTGTAAAACTGGATATTAATCAAGAACATCTAGAGGAAATAAGTCATGATCTGATAAAATTACTTTTATCAGAGATCCGGTACTAACCTTATTTTCCCCTGATGGATGTGTTCTTTCATTTTCGTGTTTATATTCTGTTTGACTTAAAACATTAAATGACTAGATCTCAACACCAAATAAAGGTTATCTTAGATACACAATAGCAATAGTATTTTCTTGTCATAGACATGTTTGAAGAATGGCTCTTGATCAAATTTCACTTATGCTTTTTTTCAGTAATGGAGAATGTAGCTGCATTTAATGACACGGCCTTTTTGTTCCTCACGAGTACAGCAGCCAACTAATTGTCTGCTCTAATTTTAACTAGTGTACAACACTAGAAAGTCAGGTCTTGTTGAAATCTGTTTTTAGTAGATGTGATGATAGGTATCCTTCCTAGTATCTCCCATCTATTTATATTAGAAAATATTTGGCTTTGGATGGCTGATAATAAAAGCAGAGTCAAATGAAATAAGAAATGAGGTATAGCTTTAATAATAATTAAAGTTGAAGCCCAGCAATTCATAGTAGCCTTAGTCTCAGCCTCATCCATTGACACCTTTCTCTATCAACTGAAAAAATCTCTTTTGGCTTTGTGCATTGCTGAAAAACATATGAACGAATGTCTGAATGCAAAGTCTTAAAAACATTTAAATTTAAATTAACATTTAAAAACATTTCCATTCTAAGAATAATAATACTTCAAAAAGCTTTATCTTAGTATCTTACTCCAGTTAAATATGAATGTTAAAATGCTGAATTAAATTCCATTAGGGCTAATGATTAGATTTTAATCTTTTTTTGTATACATGTTGAAATTTTTGACAGGTCAAATCAGCTGATACCATATGTGCTGTTGGCTCAGCTGGTGCTATCTTACTCCAAGAGGATAACCACTAGATGAATGCCATGAGATTTAAAGAATGCAGAATAGTTCCTGGTTTTAGCCTGCCTCATTTTAAGGTCTCCATTCATTTGGTTACCAAGGTCCTCAGGGCATAAATCAGGATAACCCCAATCTAAATTAAACTAAACTGTGTTTTTGTAACCTAACCAATGGATAAGCCTTGCAATCAGTTTGCTGTATACTTCTGATTACATTAAATCAGCTTTGTAGTACTGACAAATCAGTCCATTCAAATGTCAAAATTTGAAAGTATTTGTGACCTAAATAAGATCTGTTTTCAAATGTACTTTCCTATTCACAGTCTAGACATAAAATATACTGACAGTGGCAACCAGCTTCAAAGCAAGGCATTTGTGCATTCTTGTTTGATTTTAAAGAAGAGACTATATAGACTATACTATGCTTCACAAGATTCATGCTAAACTATTTAGTAATTTAACCTTTTGTTAATTAACAACATCTGAATAGTGAATAATAGAGTAAATAAAAAGGTTATTCTTAAGCTGAGCCAACATAGTTGTTAGAGTTTGTGGCCTCTCTGTTATTGTTCACCTAGAAGCTATGGAAAATAGATCTATTATGAATCACTGTATGAAATATTTTTGAATACCATGTTATTGAATTCCCCATGTAACCTGGCTGGATTACAGCACTACTTCTTTTCCTACCCATTATCCATAAAATCCCACAGAGATCATGGTAGACTTTTAATGACCTTTGCTTATAAAAATGGCAAAACTATGTCTATCTTAACTTGACAGCTAATTAAAAAAGGTTTGTCTCAGGTCTGATGTAGACATTGGTTAAATAACCCCTTCAAGCACCTTCATTCATACTTATGCTGTATTATGAAATAACGTTTAATAGTTCAGACACTTTTTCTATACAGAACACAGGCATTTTATCAAAACTAGAACATTAGAAATACAAACCAGCACTGAAACTGCTATTTCTCAATTTTGACATGAATGCTAACATTTGCCGAGTGAAATTGTAGTCATCACAGCAAAATTATTGCCTGTAATGCAGCTATGCTAAAATCAAGTTTTGTCTTTTGTCTTTTAAATCTCTATGGTAAGTACTCCTTCTTCCACTGAGAGCAGTGAGAGACCTGGATATGGGATCAAAGCTTATGCAAGAAGATTTTTAATGTACTTTTTCCCACAGCCCCACAGTTTAGGGAAAACCACTCATTCCTATCATCTGGTTTGGGGTTTTTTTTCATTCCTGTCTTTTCAGGCAAAACAGAATAAAAACTGCTAGGTGAGTTTCTGACTACATGTGGACACTAAAGCAATGTAATGCACAGAATGCATGATTCCTTTAATGGAATATCAATAAATGCATATGTAGATTATCTCAGCACTAATAGAATCTCCTCTTCGTATCCAAAACATACAGTGTTAATCACAGGGACCCCACTTTATTGGGTCTGCACTAAATCTCAAATTTTAACATCTCTCAGTTAATAAGTAAATGTCCTGAATCTCTTCAGACAAAAAACCCAATGGGTAGATTTTAGCACAGATAGGTGCTAAATCCAGCAAGGTCCTTAGCAAGGCAACTATCCGGTCTTTGAAAGGCTGCAAATTCAGAAAATGTCCTAGTCCTCACTGAGCTCAAATCAAGGTCTTTCAAAAAGTGAGAGAAATGGTTACTTTCACTCCCTAGCACACTCTGGTGTTTAAGATACTTCCCACAGAAAGACAGCTGCATGGTTTTGCTCTTCTTGATTCAGAACAAGGTTTTGAATATGACTTTCCAACATCTTGAGTGCTTCAGGAAGCAGGACACAGAACCTTTTTTTTTTTAATTGGCTTTGCTCTAGGCTTGTGAATACTGAATTTTTATGAAATGTGGAACTGCCCTACCAGGCAAAAGAGCTATGTCAGAATAGTTAGTGCTCTAGTTGTAAGGACACACACTTGAATTGGTTCATGGCCACTCAGTTTTGCATCCGACCTTTTTGAAAAGGCTGTGCATGTTCCTACAGGAAGATTCTGCAATTAATATTTTCCAATTATGAAATATTTCACTGGAAGTTCTTGGCCCTTCTCTACTTCTGAGTGCCTCTGTGAAGGAGTTGATAAAGTCTCTAAAACTTGTTTTGAAGAGTTGAAAAATCAGTAACTAGCCCTGGTAAACAAAATCAATGCATGAATGGTTATCTTTCTCTTTTGTTCTGTACCACTGGCCTCCTGCCATGCATTTTCACTGAGCAAGAAAAACAGCTCTCATAATGCCAAGACAATGCAAACTTTAGAAATCATTAGTGTAGACATTTCTAAATGACGTTTCTAGTTCACACTGTTGTCCTGATCAACCGAGACTACTGACAGTCATTTGGTGACATATTCAACCATTTAGATTTCTAGATCTTACATTAATTCAGGGAAGTGTCACACCGACTCATTTAATCCACTGTAAAAATCAGTCACTATAATACAGATATGAATACTTGTGAGATGTTCTTCGGAAAGGCAATTTAGCTCTTCTAGTAAAGACTACAGCGCAATATTGCACATCCTGTGCCTTACATCACGTGGCATTGCTCTGTACCTGTGCATGTGCAATCTTACTTGGGAACAAATCCAATACTGATTTGAAGACAGTTAGATGCCACATGGTAAGATTCAGCATATCTAGAAAATTATGCAGAAAGCTACCAAAAGCAGTTAGACAGCCAGGAAGAATGCAATGCAGGGGTGGATTTTAAGCCTAGCTTTGCACTCACTGATTGGCATTGCAAGGAGCTGACTCCAACCATCAGGCTATTCAGCTTGAAAGTAGCTTCTGGAGGAACTCACTAATGCTCTCTGAACAGGTCTGTCTTTCTTCCTTCCCTTTCCTCCTTTTCGTTTCCCTTTTCCTTTCCCTCTTTCCCTTTCCCTCTTTCCCTTTCCCTCTTTTCCTTTTCCTTTTCCTTTTCCTTTTCCTTTTCCTTTTCCTTTTCCTTTTCCTTTTCCTTTTCCTTTTCCTTTTTCCTCCCATTTTGTGGTCCTGCTTGTATTTGCCCTGTATGATATAATCTGTATTATATACTCAGAAGTTACACAATTGTCTCTTAAGTCAGCCACAAAACCTATGGCAGAGCTTCAGACACAGCACAGGTTTAAAGTCTCTTTTCATATTAGAATTCAATCACAGGCTACTGGCCTTATAGAAACGCAGAGTTTTGTTCGGTGAGCAGGCTCACTAGTTGCCAGTTGTGCTGTGAAGGTTGAACCATACTGAAAACATCCTGGTTATCGCACATGGGTAGGGCAGAGGTCCGGTTACCTGGATGGAGCTTTGCCTGGGTTCAGTGCCTTCATCTCCCCATTACATCAGTTTTGGGGGAGGCCTTTATTTAGCTATAAAATGTGATTGCTTTCACAAAAGAAACAAAAAATATTGCATTGGATTGTTGAATAATGATCAGTTTCTCAATATAGCCAGGTCACCTATATGTAAACATACGGTTGCTGCAAGCCTGGTATTGTAGTCCCAACAGCTGCAGAAGAAATTTTCCTTCTTTCCACCCACTCCCTGACAAAGAAATACCAAAGAAACACCAAAGAAACATCCCACCATGTCTTCTGTTTAAAAGTCATTGCTAAGACTGGGTAGTCCAAAAAGGGGAAAGCAGTGGAGCTATTTTAATTTATCCTCCTATGTAAAAAATAGACAGTGCTTTCATAAACAGGAAGAAATAAGCATCATTAGGAAGCACATTTGGACTAAGTGCTTTTTCTGGAAATATTTATGCTCTGCTTCTTGGATTTGTGATAGTACCAATATTCAGCATACGTAGGTGGGAGGGAAGTGGGCTTGTGTCATTTGCTTCATTATGGGATGCAGGCTAGTCTGTTCCAAACACAAAAATATTTGTTCCTCAGAACTATTTTATGATTTCTGGGATAGAAGTAATCTCCATGTGTATTATGGTTGATTCCCTTTTTTGTTATGTACATCTAAGACATCTATTCAGTTTCAGGGAGGTTCCACACTATGCAACAATTTAAATGACTTTTATTAATTACTTATTGTATATAGCACTGTATGTATGGGAAGCCTATCACAAATCACATTAGTAAGAAAGGGCATGTTAATGGAGATAATTCCTTTGATGTAACTGTATTGCATATTGAGTATAACTGAGCTAATAAAATTACCCTTTTATGAAAATTAGACATCTCAAATCTCATTTGTGACTTTTAGAGCAATGTCCTTTGACTTAATAATGTGCTGGAAAGGGCTGTAGTCATTGTAGCTCTGAGAAAAAATTATATATACAGCTGGTAGTGACACTGAGTATAAACTTCTAAAAGATGTGTTTAATTTGATATGGAACATATATACATTTAAAAGCAGTTTTATTAGAAAAAAACAAACTGAGCTATGTTCAGGTAGAAATGGCATTCACTTGTATTTTACATTTCTTTCCACTTGACATCCTCAGAAACATGTGCCAATTATGATGGACTGCTGTATTAGTTGCAAGATCTAATGCGTGCTGGACACTGTGTTTTTCCTAAGTAATGCTGGAACTAGGCTCTTTTCTGCTTTGGTCTTAAACCTATATGCATCACAGTTCTATGAACCTCTTCAAACATCACATTTATGGCAATGACTTAGATGTATGTCTTTGTACACTGTTCTTTTTATATAGTTTTGTAAGCAGTGAGCAGTATACTTCTGCTTGGTTTATTCAGAACTTTGTTTTTCCCTCTCTATCCTATACCTGCCTTCTTTGCCATGCTTTCTAAATGTTTTCTTACAGTTTCTCTGTAGGGTCTTGAAAATCTCTCCTGACTTAGTCTGTGGTTAGCAACAGGAAGACTTTTGTGAGTGATAAAGGTTCACTCACAAAGAAACTAAACCAAAACAGGACCTGGGTTGAGCAAAATATCAGGGTCTTGCAAAATACCTGCCCAGGCCATCAAGGCAAACATCCTTTTGGCTGCAAAGCCCAAACCTCTGAAATTCCTTTTTTCCTCCTCATTTCCCTTCTTTTTCCACCTTCCTTCTCATTTCTTAGTACCTTTTATTATGGAAACAACCTCTCTTTTTCTAAAAAACTAAAGACTCCAAGTCTTGCTCTCCTTAGCCCTGTTGTTGCCTGTTACTCTGCAACGTGTCGTCTCGGGGAGCATCCCTCTTCTAGATTCAGGAGCTAGGACAGGGAGGAGACCAGAAAGCAGTTGTCAAGTTTGCTTGCGCCTCACAGTAATGCCTGAACTGGGAAGCATGCACTCAAAGGAGGAGAGTAAATAACAGTAAACCTGGTGCTCTGACAACGGTTATTTAGGATGCTGTTACTATGGAGTATTTGCAGCTACTAAATGGGACTTGGCCTTAATCTATCACTATATAAAACTGTCGTTAGTTACATTCACAAGTACTTAAACATCTCCAAACAAAATGAGTTAAACAACATCTCATCGCTTTTAATGGTTTCACAATTTTAGTTTTAAGAGGGTAGTAGTTATTGCATGCTTGTTGGAGTCTGCTAGTCATGATAATGTTGGTCTCAGAGCAATGTTTTCTTGGGCTGGTAGAAGCTTTTGGAGGTCTTTTTTTCTTTTTCCAAGTCCCTGTCCTTTGAACTGGTTAATGGAGACTAACACATGGGTAGGAGATATTGGTTAAACCTTTGTCAGCTCTTTCAGTTCCCACCTAATTTAGACTCTGAATGCTAGCCCCAACTCCATTAACACTGAAGTCATCAAAGGTGTGATATTTTGGACCACCTTAATTTACATTAGTTTTGTAATCTAGCCTTCATGATCTCCTTGAAGCACTTGACCGCTAAACTCAGACATGTAATGGTTAATGCAATAATGTTTACATAGTTCATGTCTTGTTAAAATTGATTGTGTATCTTGGACAATCACTACCGTACCACCAGTTCCAAGACAGCACTATAATTCAGCACTCCCTCTGAATGCCCTACGGGCAAAGACATGCCCACCTGCACACTGCATCTGTACACTGCCAACATGCCAGAGCTGAAGCAATAGGAATTTACTGCAGCTTCGCTGCAGTTTTGTAGGCTCTGCTTTTTTTGGACTCTGAGAGGCACAATCTGAAGACTGGATTTGTTTGGTATTTTCTGAGTTTTCTCAGAATATAATTTGAATCAATCACCTCTTTCTTTTTTTGCTATAATTTTATTCCAAACCCCTATTTTTCCATTATGTTACTGAGCTAGAGTTTCACTTTCACGAACTAGGATTGGAAAAACCTCTTATTGTCTCTCTGAACGTGACAGTTGACATCCTGAATTCATACATTTATATATTTTAAACCACAATTAAAATACACTATGTTGCATTTTAAAAGCTGATCTCATCATCTTCAGTTTAGCTCATTTTTCCGTCCCTTCACCCATGCCCCCATTCCAATGTTGTATTGAAACCAGGCTTTCTGGCTACAGCCTTTTGAGATCTGAATTTGATCAGTGATAGAGCACTGGAATGTTTGATTTGAAGCAGAAAAGATTTATTGCAATCAATGTTAGTGTATGTAAAGTCACGCCAACCTGTTTGCAAGTTACCTACTGCCTCTCTCTTCTCTCCAACAGCTTGACCCCACTTACACCTTACTGTAGCAGAGTCTACTTGCAATCCCATCTCAAACGAGGGTGTTTTTTTAACAATTCATTCAAATATGTAATAATCATGATCAAAGCATATTTCACAAATTAAAATTAATCATATTTTTGTGTTGGCCCATGAACAATAAACTTCTTGTAGGGAGCCCTATTAGAGATTAGTGAAAGTTCAGAACTCAATTTCTGTTCGGTGCATTTTTGGGGGGTAGTAAATGATTTCATACAGACTTTCTGGCTCTATGTGAGCTTTCCTTTTGGCACAAGTTTACTTAAAAATAAAAATGTAGAACAGACGGTAGCTGCATTTCATAAACCATTCTATTATTTCAAGTTGATTTTTAATACTATATCTAAACTGACAGAAAGAAAAAGCTTGGCAAGTGTGTTAGATAAATTTTCTGTGATGCTTTTAATTTATAAGGGAGATTGTGATTCGCTTTTAAGCACGAAATCATATTAGCAATTGTCAACTTAAAAACACATTTTCGTTCCTGTTCACTTTCCTATAACCTGTACATGGAGTAAATAAAAAGTGTACCTATCAGTCAGTAAGGCAGCCTGTGGGGCTTTTCTTTTTCTTTCTGTAACATTATATATGTACATATAAAATTTAGCCCAGTGGGAGCAGTTTGTTTATGACAGAAATCTGTTTCAAAGGGCTTTTAAACACAGAGTTTATCTCACATAGTGTGAGTCTATCTGGTTTTGCTGTCACAGAGATTCTTATGACACGCTCACAGCGTGAAGATGAAATGAAGCTCCTTTCCTGAAATATGGGAAAGATTCCACAAAATGTCTGTTCCTCAAAACTGATAGTGGAAGAAAATCAATTTACTGAGTAATAGATCACTTCAAAAAGTGCCAAAAAGCTGTGAATTATTTGAGGGATTTGACCCTGCTGTCCTCTTATTGTCCCAGAGGATGATGAAAGTAGATAGAGTTAATTTCACGTATGTCCCTCATGGTGATATTTATCATCAGCACTGATATAATATTAAATTTAAAAAAAACCCACTTACAGTACACCACATCCTCCAAGATAAGTTTCTAGTGTTGGCCAAACATTCCAGATTAGTTGCAAGAAAAGGGGAAAACTAAAAATTTTGAGAAAGAACAGACATTACAGCCTTGAGGGAACATGCTAGCTATTTCACAAGGTGAGCACAAAACACAACGGCACAAAATATAAGGCACGCTGAAGCACAAAGTAGAGCAAAATTTTTTAAAACCGTCTTTTGGATATCTCTTTAGAAATGGTCTTTGAGTAGGAAAATCACTGAGAAGGGTTCAGCATAGCTCTTGGTGTGGCTGGATTTACTGTTTAGCGAGGCTGTTGGTACAGTGAAGTACCAGAAATTCCAGATGTTTTCAGGATACACTCACAAGCCAACTAGAAATGTGGTTATAGGCCATGTGGGTAGCCCAGGATCCTCAGGGTTATTATTATTAAGCTTTGCAAAAACTTTTCAGAGTATCCAGAAAGCTAGATTAGACAAGAATCTGCATGCTGGTTTCTACCAGTGGTGTGGACCCACCTTTACAGGAACCTCTGCTATGAACAGGCCTTTGCCAATGAATTTTTCTGTCTAAACCCAAGAAAGATAAAATTTCCTGTATCTTAGTAGAAGTCCCATTTTCTGGAGGCGTCATGAGACTCTCTTTCCCTTTCCCTGTGCAGAGGTGGCAATCCTGTCACTTCATGTCCCAGAAACCCTATAAAATGAAAGGATGAAGCCTCAGGTTTGTACTGGGAGACTTTGGAAGTAGGGGAGCACATAGACTGATGTTTCTGTCCAGAACATTGAGCCATGAAGGTTATGAGCAGATTTTTTAAATGACAATTTAGTACTTTGAATACATGCAGAGCTGAAACCAAGCTAAGCTTGAGGGCTAAGAGTCTAATTGGCTGCTATCAGTTTGCAAATTGTACGTTTAATTTACATGTAATACAGTTTTCCCACTGCTGACACTGGAGGAAGTTTGCATGTGCTGACAGCCTTAAGCCATTGAGATTGTATTTGATTCTAGGATTTACAAGTGAACTTTCCAGACCCTTTTCTGAATGTTTTGCACTACAGGGTGTGTGTGGGACCTGCCATGGCAAGATCTACAGAATTAAAGGGGAGGACACTTTTGAGAGATTTTTAAATTGTATTCAGAAGTCAGGTGTTCATTAGAACATATTACTCCTGTGGAATAAAATTGTGTCCCTTTTGTGAAGACTCTACTGTAATGGTTTTGCTAATTTTGACTTAATGGTTGTAGTGAAATTCTCAAGGGTGGACTATCAGTTACTGAGCTTTAGTTATTTTACCTGAATATTAACTGTGTTTTAACAGAGCCAGGGTGCACTTGCCGTAAGGGCTAATGCCACTACTAGTTCACAAAATGAAGTTACTTCTGTTTATTTTCCTTTTAATTTATTTGAATGATGTAATCTGTGCTGTTGCCTCTTGGTCTGTGTTTACTAACCTCAGTGCAGTGCCTTCTGATGTTTTAATCACAGTGACTTTAGTAGTACATGCAATTAAAAAACATGTCTGGATGTATCTTAGTTGTTTTACCTGTTGTAGGTGTAAAATATACCTACTTAGGTCACAGAAGAAAGTCTGTTTGATCTCTTTCAGGTGATTAATCCCAAAACACTGCCTCTAGGATCCTCTTTCTAGTTTGTCAATCTCCTGTCCTTCCATTTTGTGTTGATAAATCTACTGACTCCTGTGGTGGACACAACTGCCTACCTGCACCACTTATCCTCTGCTGGGTTACCCATGTCTGACCTCTGTCTTTAAGCCAGCCTTAGTAGCCATCATCAGCTGTCTTTTACATGCATTTATGCATTCACAGGAAAACTCTGGTCAGGCATCCATCTATTCTGTTTAAATCCCTGCTGCTCTGCTGCAGTGCTCATTACTAAGTAAGACATCAGTCAAAAAATTGACTGTTCTTCTAAACTCATCAGCTAAACAGGCCTTCAAGTCATGTTTATTCTGGCTAAGGAGCTGCCTTACCTTATTTCACTAGCTGAAGTTGCCCATTGTGCCCCTAACTTTATTGATATTTATTTGGACAGCAGAAGGGAAGCTGACTGGGTGGTGCTTGCATAGCCTGAGTTACTGGAAGGTACTAGTGAGTGGCTGGGACACAAGGAAGGCCTAGAGGTCTCTCCAAGGGGAAAGTCTGGGACTATGTGCAGAGCTTACTACAATAAGGCTGTTTGAAAGTTGTACGTGCTTCTCTAATAGAGAAATAAATACAAATAATAACACCTTCATCTTAGCTCTCATACTCTCCTGAGCTTTGTGTTTGTAATATATTAGCATACGCAGGCTTTGGCAAGTACTATTTTCCTGTATTTTCCACAGTGAAAACTAATCTGCAAAGGTTAATAAATGGATATCACATATTTCTGAAGTACTATATAGTCAAGTAACAGAAATTCTTAATTATTTATGCAGGGACTAACTGGCAAAGTGAAGGCAAAGACTATGACTAAGGTCCTTGTGCATATCAGTCATGAAGTGTGCTTGGATCAATTCCACATAGACAAAGACATATGTACAGCTCAGCTCACCTACCTCTGACACACAAGCCCAGGTGAATTTATTCTCCCAGTATGTATGCCTCTTATTAATGCTATTAAAAATTATTGCTCCAAACAAGATGAAAATATGCCCTTAAACTAGCAGTTTAACATTTATTTTTAATCTTATTTTTGTTTTTTTGGAAACATAGAAGAGAAATATCCCTCGTTTCCCAGGTGGACTAAAGGGGAACAATACAAACTTTGTATTTTAGTGTTAAAAATATAAACACAGATGAAATGTACTTCAGAGCTCATTTTGCCAAAGCTTTTCTTGGATGATTTCCATCAATGTACTTATTGTAATTATTTTCCAAATGTTACCCATGTGATTCTCATTTGCTACATGTTTAATTCCCTACCTTAAAGTGGAACACTCAGGTATTACTAAAGATGGCAGACACCTACAGATTTGTAGGCTCAACCTGCATAATGGCCTCACAGTGGTCACATAGTGCTCATGTGCTCTTATATGAACTACAATAAGAACTGGTTGAAATTCTGTGTAGATTCAGTCTTATACCTTTTGAAGCTAAAAAGCAGATGTTATCCATGGCATGATACTTCACGTATAAAATCAGTATTTAAAACTTATTCTTTTCAATTTATTTCTTGTATTCCACATGCAAAAGCCTAAGGGTTCCCATCAAAAGTAGCTAAACCAAGTCATTAAAGATCAAAGCAATTGCAGTATAATTAGGGCTACCATTGAATTATGTTATCCTCATCATCTGCTTCTCTTATTCCTCCTGCCCTAGACACCAGCCACAAACATTGTCTCTCAAATACAGGTTAAAAGCCAAAACTTGTCAGCTTAGGCACTGGTTTATCAATCAGAAAGGTGTAGCTTATACCAACGATAATGTTCCTTTCACTTATCTTTGTTCTATGGCTAAATCACTTCACTGAATTTAATACCAACTGCCAGCAGTAAAATGCAGAGTCTGCTCACTAAAATGTCTTCATCCTACATGAACGTGGCCTTTATCCTACTTCTCTTTCACTTCCTCTCCTACTTTAGAAATATCTGGTTGGATCACAACCGTATTGACAGGTTATCCGGCAGTTGGGGGTGCTGTAATGCTGACACCAAGGTGACTTTCTTGCAATCCCAAAGGAACATTAAAAAAATCCTAGAAAAGGGCCAACCCCACCCAAAATATTAAAAGCAAATCAACTCTATCAGTTCTAGGCTAGATCTCAATACAGAGTATGATTTCCTCTTATGACATTCGAATGTCTTTGCATACCTGTGGAGATCTTGTAATTTCCTGAAAAATGATCTGCACAGCATTTTTTGTTTAATAAATCTTCAGTTTGTGTCAGAATATCTTTTTAATTTTATGTCATACAATATACTGCCCTATTTACTGAGGCAGGGTCTAGAAAACAGAAAAGCTGATGGATGACATCCATCAAAAAGTGGCTTTCCATCACTATTACCTACATCTCTTCCAGTGTAAGAGGCAGAGGGCAGCCTTGCGTTTCTTTATTTTCTGTCCTCCTTGGCTTTACTTTATGTTTTAATTCCAAATGTTATGAGACACAAGGTGGGTTATTCAAAACTATTTATTAGCTTGTTAAATTGAAATGTCTTTGCTCCTTGGCCAAGTTTTATAGGAACCCACAAAACATTGAAGTACCTCACAGACAGTGCCCCACCTTTGTAGATGACATCAGTGCGACAGGACGTGATTTTTCAATATATCTTTAAGCATATTTTTCTAACAAGTACACATTCTTACATGTATTTTCTTTCACTTAAATCAGCCAAGTTATATGCAGTCATGATTTATGTCTCCCAGAGGATCTTAAGAATTTAGAGTCTATAAGCCTGATCCTAAAGTCTTTACTCAAGCAAAATGCCTGAAATAAACCAGAGGATATATAAGGCTTCATATAACATCTGGCCATGAAGAAAAAACACCATTAACAAAAGCAATTACAGATATCAAAGCTGAACTTTGCCTTGTATCTAAAAGTGAAGGAATAATAATTAAAATACACTGTAATTTACTCCACACGTACAACTTTCACCAATTTCCTTCATGGACTCTGTCTTTCCAGAAAGGGTCATCTGCTCCATCACAGTGGGCATGTGTACACAAATATGGGCATATCTTTATGAGCGTTTTAGCTTGGACCAGGCAAGCACTCCTGAGGAGACTCATCCCTGCTCACCATCAGTCCGGCTCACAGAGCGCTCTCCCAGCACACAGACCAGCTGCCTTTTGGGCTAAGCCAAGCCAGAAAATGTGCTCCAGGAGCTGCACTAATGCACCCCCACCGCTCACTGGCATTTGTTCCACACGGCCAGAATACAGCTCATCTGAACCAGCCCCCTGCCCCCCTAAACGCAGATAGTTTGGAAGTCAGGTCCTTGGCACCCACCATTTCGCTCTCCAGATCTGCTCATGTTGGGCTGCATGACTTGCCAGGCTTGATACAGCCACATACCACGTTCTTCATGATCCCACTACAAGGCAGACTAACTGCAGCCTCAGCAACTAACCCACATGTCTGCTGCACATCTGTGCAGTGAAGAAGTCTGTGATATGGGGTTTTTTTGGTTGTTTTTTTATTTTTAATTTCTATCAGGGAATCATGAAGCTGGAGTTATGGTTTTCTGTTATCAAATGTAATTTCATTGAAAAGATCTGTTGCATCTATCTGCCCTGCTCAGTCAGTGTCTCAGGCTACCGTGATGCCAGTGTTTATAGACAAATCATATGTGAAAATCTCTTACCTGGAAAACTGCCCCATTCTTATGGTGGCAAGGTTCATTTCCCTAAAACCAACACAATTTAACCTTGTCAGCCCATAACTTTCAGTGACCTATGTCAAAGGTGCAGTCCCACAGTGGCTTGAGCTGATTGAAATTCAGGCTGCCCCTGCAAAGCTGGTATTCCCTCCACCTTAGGCCACACTGAGCTGCCCGAACGCCTGTGCAAAGGAGTAGTTCAGGCTCCCTGCCCCGTCAAAGGTTTGTGGTGAGGTTGTTTTCAGCAAGTCAGCTACCTGTGGCAGCTCACTCTGCCATTTCTCAGCCACAGTGCTATGGCAAGGATGATAGTGGGACAGGGACAGGAGTGGGGATGAAGCCTGGACCATGATAATTCAGACTTAAATAGTTTTATAGTGCAGTGGAACTGCAGGCTTGTGCAAATGGAGTGACAGCAATTTATAGCCATTGAGAACATGGCCTGTAAAATTTAAGTAAAAAGTTTTATCTGGTACCTATTTCAGAAAGAATTCACTCTGTATTCAGTGCGAACCACTACAGAATTGGAATTGTCCAAGTTAATGGAATGAATTGTGATACAGTTCCTAAAAAAAACCCAAACCCTTTTAATGGAATCTTTTCCCTGGTTCATCTCTCTGTTACCCCTTTTTCCTCTGAGTGGAAAGTTCACATCACACCATGACAAGAGAGCACTAGCAAAAGGGAAGAGACACCAGCAAAAGGGAAGAGAGACCCCACTTCATGTACTATTTTGGAAGTTCCCTAAAGTGAAAAACGATATTCTTGAGGATGAACATTCCACAATGCCTTAAGGTACAGTACATTCTCTAAAAATGATGCCTAAGCATCTTTTTTTTTTTTTTACTATCTATAATACTTTCAGCATACTGAGATTACAAACACACTAGTAAGGATTTGCTGCGAGCTATAACAGTCAAATCTTTCCATAAATTATCAGCACAAAAAAGCAGCCTTTTACTAGAAATTGATTTAACACTAACAAAATTGTGCTTATCTTAATGAGTTAATTTGGTGTTCAAGTGCAGATCTCATACATTTCCTTGGGGCTTTAAATAGAATCTAAAAATACATGTAATGGATATTTAAAGTGAATTGTCTCTCTCCCATAGCATGGAAACATTAGGTCTATGTCTGAATTAATGCAATGGATATTTAAACAGATGAAATGGAAATTTCAATGGAAATACAGAATGGACTTTTCAATATAAGAGTGTGTTCATTACATTCCAGAACTTGATTTATGGGTTCTTTTATTAATGTATTTCAAATAAAAGGCTATAAAATTGGAAGGTCGTGAAGAATTGCTGACATCACTTATTATGATTATTTGCTGTCTTGGACACTTTTAGTGATGCCTTAATGTTCAGTAGCTTTAAGCTACCTACCATGCTGAAAACAAGAAACAATTGCTCCAGTTATTTTCAATGGCTGTATATTCCATAACTGTAAAGTGGTGGTGCCATTTTTTTTTTTACAGCAGAAGTGGATCTTCCTTAAAGCTGTTCAGTATTTGTGATGACTTAAAATTTTAAAAGTAATTGAATACTTAATTAAGAATTAATCTAAAAGTCTTAAAATTAATTAAAAGTTCAAACAGATCTGTTTTTTAATTAGTAGTGACTTCTGGGTGTGAAGTCTGCTCAGGTGATGATGGCAATACCTGAGTAATCAAAGTCAGCCATAAACCAGCCCTTCAGCCATGAAGAAGGAAAAATCCATTTCTTGAACATGTAACATTTGGGTGAATACTAAAACCCTCAGCGTAAATCTGGTGCATGTTTAGCAATAATATTTTCCTCGCTATTCCAGACAAATTCTGTTTACAGATTGCATTTACAATCCCATTTACATTTACAGTCTGATGACAGATTACATTTAATTCTTATTCTTCTTCTCATCACAACTGTCCCCAGTTCCTCTAGAAAGGTTAACTTTGCTGTAATTGGATCTATCAACCAGAAATTATATTGTTGTGAGCAAATGCACACGGGTGTCAATAAAGTCTCAATATTGCAGAGAATTCACAAAAAAAATCGTAATACATTAAAGGAGCCCTAAAAATAGATGCTCTACAAGTGAACATCTGTAGCATACATAGGGAATGTACATGATAGCCACTGCTGAAGAACAGTGCTGGAGTCTCTTTAATCGACTGTTCTGGAGAAAAAGTAAAATCATCTGACTTCTCAACATTATAATCTGTCCTTAGCCAAATGTTATATTAAGCACGGCCAAATCTTGTTAATCCATATTACCTATATTTCTAGGAACACCCAAACTACCTTGTAGTTTGCACTGCTGTTTTATTCTGTAACATTGTATATCACGAATAAAAAACTGTAAAGCCAATTAAACAGAAACCTGCTCAAAGCAAAATAGAGCCAAACCCAAAATAACATTTGAATTGAAACACAGAGGAATATATACAAAAATTTTCACCCTATGCTGTCAAAATAAAAATGGAGTAGAAACCTCTAGTTCCTCCATATATAATGCTGTACCTACGTATTTCTATTCTCCCTTACAGTCATTTGAACAGTATGTTTTAGTATATTGCAAAACTGGTTAGACATTTACTTTAAAAATTAAGAAATGTTTAGGAAATGACACAGTTTAGCCAGTGGCAAATAAGTAAAATTAAAAGTTGGCCTTTTGCCACTGAAAACAGAGACATGCTCCTAATGTGTTGACTCCAAGCTCATAACATTTCTGGCAAATGAAGCATGAAACATATTGTCAGATACATAGAGACTGTTACATCCAGAAAACTACACTACAGGAATGCTAAGATTGCAAGTCAAGCACTCAGAAGTTAAAAATTGCTGGCGTTAAAGCTGCCTAAGTAATATTAATTCAACCTACTTGTACATGTTATGGTGTTCTTTAATTACATGATAATTGCAATACCTATTAAGTGCACAGAATGTAGTGTACTTATGAGGGCAAGATCCAACTGTTAGTCCAGCTCTGGCTGGACTATTTCCATCCAGTCAATTGCTGTTCTTCCATATGGCCAGATGCTTGGACCTTGCGGGGTCGCCTTGATGACATCCTTCTTAGAGGGTGAGGTGGGAGGCACACGTCTCTCTGCACAGCCAGGCTCAGAGCCAGAAGTCACGGTGCCAGCATAACCTGCAAAAAGAAATCCCAAGAGCAGGAGCTAGCCCTGCATCTATAGAGCTTTGGTCACCTGATTTATTGCATGAGTCTGCTTGTGGGAACACTTGATATATTTTTACAGAAGCTGAAAGGTGTCAGTGAATAAAACAGAGGCTTTTAGGAAGAGAAAGGATAATATTAGTACTACAAGAAGCTGAAAAACACTCTGATATTGAACTGGCTCTTATCTCTTTCTGCCACAGAGTTCTTCGTATGATGATGATCAAGTGCTTTTAATTAACTTTCTCACAGCTGCCTACTGCCAATCCCAGCACCAGCTGCAAGAAATGGAAAGAGAACGTCAGGAAAATTGTACTTATTTGTGAAACATTATGATAGTACTAACATTAGGACTGAACTCAAAGACCAGGAATCAATACCTATCCTGTATTTAATACATTGATCTGAGAAAAAGTACAGACGAGCCAGCCACGTAGCGGCCATCATCTGTTCCATAATGATGCGAAGGAGGCTGTAGAAGAAATGGGCAATAGTGTTATTAGAGACTGTCATAATGAACATATACAAAGAGCTGATTTGTAACAACCTTAATTCTGACATTTTTCACTTTTGGGAGGGGATTCTTTGTTTTTCTGGGTTCTATTTTGTATGTTTTTTTAACACAGCAAACTGAGGGAAGGAGCAGGGGAAGAAATGCCTGTCCACAGCTGCAGGGCCAACAAGAAGATTGGAAACTTCAGAACTCAGCAAAGATCTCAGCCATCCAAGCTGTCCATGGTTGCTGTGGTAGACTATTACCTAGCGTGCAGCCACACATTTTAGCAGTGGTTTTCACAGCAGTGGGTTTCATTGCACTGCAGAGAGACTCAGGACTGCTGCTTTTCTTCCCAAATTTCTGAAGGGAGCAATTTCACCACTGGCTATAGACATGTTCATTTCTCTTTCCCAGCCCTCTCCTGCTCCCTTCTGCTTTGGTCCAGACCGCCAGCTTCTGGTTCTGGCCTCTCTCAACACATGCCTTTTGGTTCCTCGTCTCTCTTTCCCTTTGGATCAGGTTGTTTCTTCCTTTACTGCCAGGACACCAACGTGAATGGCATACCCGCTGGATAGAAACTGGTTTTCTGTCTTCAGTTCTGGAGTAACCGCATGACAAGACTACCCCAACCCTTGCAGCATTTCTCCCAGGGAAGCACATGCATATTTCCAGTATTCTCAGCCACAAGCATTTAAAAAAATAAGGAGGCAGACCACAACAAATCATGAAACTGCCTTTAGAGTCATAAGACTGTGTTAAAAAAAAAAAGACTTCTGTTGTTTTTTTTATTAGACTTTTTGGTTGTTGAGGTTTTTTTCAAATCTTTTTTTGAGTCTTCAGCATGTACTCACACCATATTTCCAGGCTTTTCATTGTAATAGTGAGTGCTGGAAACCTTTAAAAAAATATTGGCAGCTGATTATCTTAAGCTCAGCAGGACTTCAGAGCTCGGCATTTTAAAAAAATATAATATGGTGCAAAAGATGGGCTAGAACGAGGAGCATTGTCAGCTCTGCCCCTTGGCCAGCACACAGGAGCTCTGTGGGGACAAGGCATGCTCAAGGCCCAGAGGATCCTTGGAGAATTTAGCTGCCAGGCTCCAGCTGACTGTGCTGAGCATGTAGCAATGTGCTTTCCACAGCTGCCTCCATCAACTTTTTCATTGCCACAGATTTTTGTAGGGAGAAACCTACTGAGCAGATTCATGCCCCTTCTCAAAGCAGCAAAGATGCTAGACTTCCTTCATGAGGCAGCTGGAAGTGTTTTTACATGAACAGCACCATTTTAATCTTATCACTATTCCTGGAAATGGGTGAACCATTTAAGATGACACTGTCTGGAAGAATTCAGCCTGAAGCAAGCAAACAGCAGGACATACTTCTCCTTGAACAACTGAAATATGGCAAAGTTCTAAGCAACTCAAAATAGAATCTTACAGGGGAAAAAATTTTTGACAATTAGGCATTGTTACCACTCCTGTTTAACTTGCAGTGAACTTGGAGATTCCAATGAATTTATTCCATATTTACTTTAATATTTGTTTCAACATTTGACTATTTATTGATACCATGTGACAATGTTTATCTACTACAGTTATATTACTGGATTTAAGTGTCTAATTTTAATTAAATCATGTATCTAAAAGGATCTGTTCTTTCATATCAATGGACAATTCCTTTATTTTAAAATCTGTCTTTAAATGTAATTTCAGCAGGAGGTTATCCTATTCTAAAATTCTGGATTATACAAAGATATGTTTCTGAATAAAGATACCATTCAAAATTTCATTTTACCATGTAACATTTAGAAATAAATAACTTTAGTATTAAGAATAGCACCTATTTTGTCTTTGTGGCAGTTTTGGGGTCAAATTCTGCCCTGCCACTTTGGAAACGCTGCTTTATTTAACATGAGTTGGAAGCTTCTAGAATGGACAAAAAGGGGCAAGATAGATTTGATAAGCTTCAAATCTACACTTCTTGACTGTTTTCTACTTATTTCTGTATAGATCTGAATTCAGTTGGTAAATAGATTTCTTCATAAATTACAGATATCACAGGTTCACTTACAACCCAATGTTTGAAAATGCTGGAATCTTTGAAACCGAGTATGATGGGCCAAACTCTACCCTATTACACTGGAGTAAATCCAAAATAATTCAGTGAAGAAAATGAACATTCAAAAATAAAGACCTGGAACTCAGACTTACCCCAATAAATTCATTCCAGATTCACATTAAAGAAAGGCTCAGTAGAGTATCTAGCTGTGAATGCAATTTAATGAATACAACCGTAACTCAGATTAGTCAGGAGGAGGACTTAACAGATGACTGTTGTGGTATTTGTGTCACACTTTTATTATATTCCAAAAATCACTTTCTTTTTTTGCTTCACCTTCAAATCTGCCACAGATATAGAATACTTAAACCTTTGTATCCTATAAACCTACAGTTAGAGCTCTCATAAACTGCAAAAAATTACATCAGTCTTCTACATACAACTCTTAAAGCTATTAAATGCCTACAGTATGCCGCACACAAGTGATAAAAGTATGTATGTGTGACACTATGTCTGCTTGGTAGTGGAAAAGGAGAGAGAGATGCTGAAATACCCAATTCTACTATTAAATAATGAGTTGCTTATGAGACTCACTGAGCTATTAAATACAAACATCTGGTTTAGCTGTTCAGAATCCAAATGAATTACCCACCAAAGACTAACCAGGCATATCAGACCTCAGTCCACTCCCAACAACCAAATCACTCAATATTTCACTTATGAAAAAAGTTAATGTTTTGTTAAAGGTGGGTCTAGTCACATAAAAGTTGATTTTTCCAGTACTGACAATAAGGCTTTATGATTTGTCTTACTGTATTCTTCAGCTGTGTTCCATTGCTATTCTACTAAACCTACCAAACAACTTCAGATTTCTCATGACAGTCATGAGATTTCTCAGTCATGCTGTGATCCCTTCCTATCTGATAATTTATGATAAGGTCTCATTGGAACTGGGAAAGAACGAACCTCAGAACTGTGGAGAAAGGTTTGTGTTATCGCTTGAATATAGGATACACTTTTGTGTGAGTCAGTATTAAACAAGAACTTGTGCATGGTGTTGAAGGAGCTTTCATAAGTGGTAGTGCCAAAGATTTAGTGATACTAATCTGGGACCTGATTACTTGTAATTATTCTACTTTTATGACACTAATGGGCATGGGTCAGGCTTGGTTCACCACTTATATGGCTTGTTGTGGCCATGCCACATAGGCTTCAGTGTTGTTCTGGGAGACAACTGCTCAAATCTCCATGCCAGCTGATGGCTGCAGGGGAAGAAGCATCAGTGTGCCTCCCTTTGCTCTTACCTTGTCTGATATCTATTCTCAACACATTGTTTTGTTGCTGTTCTGCGGATTAACTGAGAGACAATTAGCCTTGCCTCTGGAAAGGCAGAAATCAGACCATTGGCTTTGTATTGCAGAGAACAAACAAGGAAGTGTGCCACTGCTGGGTGTTTGACACTTCAGGAAATTATGTTTCCTCAGAAGTCTGCATTGAGCCTGCCTCCCTGGCAGGAGAAAAACTGCGTCTGTGTGCAAACCAGGTGGCTGCAATTCCTGTCTAGCCATGCTCAGGTCTCAATTATCCAGCAAGACATCTGCATCTCCTATGGTCCTGGGTCCTTTAACCCAGGGGGAGAGATTGGATTGTTCTAGTTAGAGTAAATGAGCTGGCTGCAGAAGTAGTCATAGCAAAGCTCCTGTCTCCAGCAGGTGAGCCGAATGGCTTTTTCTAACAGGAGCAGCCGTTGGACCCTGGCACTACCTGCAGAACAACATCTGCTAGGAGGCTGGCTGAGAGTGGTGGGAAGAGTTGGCTCTATGGGCTATAAACCTTGGATGCTTTCTTACCCAAATTTTGTCACATTCTCCAATTAATGAGCCAAGTGTTGCTGAAAGAGAAAGGAATATGTTGTCTCACAGAAAAATGAACACTGGAGGGAAATTCCCAACTCTGATGTTAACACAGCTAAGCTCTCCTTTGCCCTGGTGAAGGAATGCAGAGCTGTGTGTGAGGATGTGAGGATGGGGAATAGAGAACAGGTGGAAATATACTTTGGCAAATGCATGACATCTGCCTTACATATTCTCTAAGTGAGAGAGTCCTTGCTAATGGCTGTACATAATTTTCTTTCCTCTTTTTTTCCCCTCACTCATTTTTACTCCTTATTTTTCATCTGCTGGCAATGCTTTGTAAAGATGACCTACGCACCCACTACTCTATAGATGAGCTACTTGCAGAAAAGTGCATGGAAAAGAACTATGTGTAAAAAAGTCATTAATTGCTGATACTTAAATATTAACTAGTCTCATCTTCTGTTTACATGTTTTATCCAATAGATTTCTGATAGTTTAGATTGTTGGCATGCTGGAGCATGAACTGTGTTTTACGATAGCTTTTTAAAACTACATTAAATTTGCAAAGAAAACAGTTTACATGGAGCAGGAGCCACGAAAATAAATTATTTCACAGAGATCACACTGTACTTCTCTCAGGACCTTAAGTAACTTTTCTGGTACTAAACTAACCAAATCTAGGCTGTACTGCAAAATTTAGAGTAAACATATGATCACTTGTGTTAAGTGGAACCATAGTTACAAAAGCTTTAAACTCATCACAGTCAATCGTCATCAGTGGCAATGCAAAAATAATTGTATTTACAGACAGGAAAACTTCTCAGATAAACACATTAATACCTGTTTAAAATTGCTTGTTGTTGCTGTTCCTGTTTATTAGTCACTCTTCAAACAGGTTAATTTGAAAATGCTAATAGGTGGCTTAGCAGCCTGCCATCAAATGTTATACAGGTTCTCCAAATACAGACTTGTAAGACTAAGCTAGCTTAGTAAACTAATTTAATAACTTATATTTAAATATACTTCAGGACAATGCAATAAACCTAAACAATTCACATACTAGAGCTGTTTATCCTCCATGAATCTGTTTTCAATAGCTGACTGCTGTTTAACCAACATAAACAACTCTCTTATTAAATCATGTATAATTTTGGAACTTGGGTTAAAGCATTCCCACAATATTTGGTGCAGATGTTATAAAGTTGTAAAAATCTGCAAAATATCCTGTTTTAAAGCTGGGTATTTTAGGATTAGGAACAAGATGGTTAAACTGAATGAATGTCGAACACACTATAAACTGTGAAAACATTAGGGAACAGCTTTTTGCCTTGTTTGCCTTTGTGGTGAGAGTAACAAGTACTGGAACAACTGGGAGTCTGTTTGATCACAGAACCTGCTACAGAATTTTGAAATATTATGGATTAAGGTCCAACACTGAATTGGGTCTAACATACAAATTCGTTCTGCAAAATCCTTGTTCTACAAGTGCCATCATTTCTTAGGTGTCACCCTGGGAAGGCTGTTCATTACTGCACCAAAATCTTCAGAAGAAATTTCCTGTCCCTCACAAGTATGGTCAACCAGCCTTACACCAACAAGGGTGGAGAACTTCTCTTTCTTAATTTTGACGTGACTGATGCTTGTCCATTTGCTTACCTGAGATACCAGCTAGATGATCTAAACCTTTGGGTCATGTTCATACTCTGAGCAACCCTGAATAAGACAAGAAGAAGGGCCATGCTCCCAATCCCATGAAGTAAGGTTTGAGGATTGTGACATAATAATAAATTGAACAGAGCAGCCTCACATTTCATATCATGTTTCTGTAGCTGGGTACTCTGGAGGTGCCATGTCATTGATCACTGATGCAGCGGGACATCCCGGAACCGTAGGGTAGTTTCAATTATGTTTGGAATACGATTGCTCGTACAACTACCTTTGAAAATACTGACTGAGAGTGAAGAGTGAAATATTGTTTATGACCTGTGGGTGTCAGGGAGCACTAGCTCTGAGGGGCATGAAGCCTGATCACCTTGATGTCATGCCAGCATTGAAACCTGATGATTGCCTGTAAGATGCCATTTGGGGATACAAAAACATTTCAGTGCCCAACCCAAAACTTCCTTAGAAGCTGCCGAGGGATGTTACAGTCTCATTGTCTATGTACCGAAGGAGAAACTTACGAAACTCCAGTGGAAGTGGTGGCTTGCACAGGGGATTCAGTGTATGAAAAAAGATACGAGGTACTGCAATAGCATCTCAAAATAAGTGATTTTGGGTTTTAGTTTAAACACTTCACCATTTGCATAAATCATTAAGAAAAAACAAAACCTTAATCAGAATGTGTCTTTTTTTTCCCCCTGAGCGTGCATGCGTGTACCACATGTGAATTAAACTAAAAAGAAAAAACCCTGTGAGCCATGTGAGCCATTTGCTTTACAAATGCTGAGTTACAGAAAGGCAAAATTAGAGCATCCAATTCACCCTAATTTTGTCCTGCACGTGCCATACAGTAACAGTTGGATTATAATTATGGAATTTCAGTGTCTGTGGAACAGCCTGGCGTGTCTGAGTAAACTGCTGGTAAGGGCATGTCTGTGTGAGGGTGCCACCTCTGAGTTTGAGAGCTGGAGCATGAGTGCACACTCCTGCTACATGACCAGGGCTTGGATTTCTCTCTAATGACTGAAATGGCTGAAACTGCCACAATGTTTCAGTCACACACGAATTTTGCTAACTCTTGCCTTTGGCAGCCACCAGTTCTGCCTACGGGTTACACTACTATCTCCCAAAGGTACCCCAGATAAAATGAGTGGGAGTAGCTCACAGTTAAGCAACACCCATACTTCCTCCCCTTTGTGTCTGCCAGCCTTTGCCCCATCTCTCTCAACTCCCCATCCCCTGACACACGTTCCTAAATTTTTCCTTCTGTCACTCAGGCACACACTTAAAACAGGTTTCTTCCTCTTTCCTGCCTGCTCTATCAAGTGGATCTAGCATGCGTGAGGACTTCTGAGAAGCATTTTATATACATGGTCATATTTACTCCTGCTGGCTGTAACTGAAAGTTATGAAATAACACCACCACCGTTCCCTCAAATCTTGTGCTTCAGAGAAACTTGTTGAGAATTTCTTGAAGGGTGGCTATTTCCCATTGTGCTCCATGACAGTAAAGCCAAATGCCTCCAGGAAGGATGACCTCCTAACTGGTTAGGAGGTGGAGACAAGAGAATCGCATTAAGAGCAGCAGGTTAGAAATGCCATTTGCAAGATCACAGCCCATGGAGGTCAACTGGGAAAGAATAAGGGGAGATGGCAGCCATGCTGAAAGGGGACTTCACAAGGCTTTGTGAAATTTCTCTGCTAATGATTTTTGTTATGCAGCCTGTTTGGTGATGAAAACTAACACAAAAATGTCAGGAAATTACTAAATTTTCCTTTTTTCAAAAACTGACAATAATTCAAGTTTTTTTAGCACTTTTTAACAAACATGGTGGCTCTGATGAGTCCCTGCCTGTGAGTGAAATTATGCAGGGGTCTTCAAACTGCTTTGAGAGTATTCCCTGCAAATAGTATGCACTGTACATCTAAACCTAAAAAGCATGTTTGATTCCAAGTAATGCATCTGTCTCAAATAAAACAAAGCAAAACAAAAGACTGCATCCTGAGACCCTGAGAGACAGTGAATAAATTAATTTGGGGGGGGGGGGGGGGGAAGTTGCAAAGGCATGGATGTATGCTTTCATTTTTTATGTTATAACTTTAAAGAACTGATCAGAAAATAAAAAACAAAAATTGTATTTGTTGGGGGTTTTTTTGCTTTCATAGTGGAAATGATGCTTTATTTATAGGCCTGCCACTAACTGTTGCTAGAACCTAGTGTTCCTTCTCAAAATTAATACCTATAAATAACTGACATTGGAAAGAATAAAATCCAGACTCTTGCACACATACTGTATTTGTACATCTTCTTTATTTATTTATCTTTGTGTTTTGACCTATGTAATTTTTCTCTAGATGTCTAGACAAATTTAACTTTAGCAAATTAAAACTTCAAATGACATTTCTTTCTGTTAAACAAATATGTACCTTTGAGAACCTAACTAAATATGTTATGAATTATAACTGCAGTGCACTATGTCACATACTTGCTTGACAGAAATAAATGTTGGCTAGAATCAAACTATAGAACTCAAAGTGTACTGCTTTAAAAATAACTAATTAGAAACCTAGAATATTTCTTTGGGATGTACTAAACCAGGATAAAAGGAAGTACATTTTTGGTGTAATTGTATTAGCTTCCACATGCTCAATTACGATTTTCAGACAGCAGGGAAGAAATCAGGAATACTGTTAAAAAGCATCTGCTAAGCAGATACTTGTGAAAGACTATGAATCATTACTGTGTACAGTACATAGCTTTAAAGGAAGATTTTTGATGCATTAAATGTTGATCCGTGTAATCCTAGTTATCCTTCCTTGTCTCAGCTGTTTATTTCCAGTTGCAAGGTCATTCAGCTCTTTTCTGTATCTCACATTGAATTTTACATTAGAGCCCTGAAACATTCATTTCCTTTTATTTCAGCTGCACAGTTTAAAAAAAAAATCTCTAAAAACCATAGATGCAAAGTATTTTGAACCTTAAGAAAAATCTTAGCAATTTTGGAAAAAAATCTTTATAATTTTCCTGCCTGAGATCTTGCTTCCTATGATATGGATTATGATTTGGCTTTCAGGACAGTTCTCATTTAATCATGTTGTTTTAAGTCCAACATTAAGATAAATTTGGAGCTTTTCCCACTTACTTTACTGAGGCATAATCAGTTCCTTGTTGAAATAGTTTTTTGCCCTGAACATTCTAACTTTCTTATGTGATAATTGCAAAATAAATTCTTAATGTTAAGCTAGATGATCAAATTGATAAAGAACCTGTCGTCTTACCCAAGCAGGGAGCTAACACAGCACTCAATATTTTCATTTATTCCTGAAAACAAAAGTTATACCAATATTGAAGGAGGTATGTTTTTTTCCTATTACTTTTAGCTTCAGAAATTTAAACCGTAATCCTGAAAGCTGCATGCGTTCTACATCTGCATGATGCAATTACCTTCACTGGGACCACTCACTTCTTTATCCAAACAGCTCCCTAAGTGTGTTTGCATGATTGGAGTCTTAGAATATTTTGATTTTAAACAATATGATACCATCAGTACATAATGGTGACTTGGTGCTGTCATTCATTCAGAAAAATGGAATCTAAATTGCTTCAGCCAGGACTAATCTTTCTCTTCAATGAAAATCATGGGTTTGGCTTTTTGTTGTGCATCGTGTTTTAGAAGAGGGCTTGGTCACTTTTTGAGAAGGATTATATGTCATATTGCCTGTGATAGCAGTGGACTCAGTTTGATGTCTTTGGAGATCCCTTCCAGTCTTGTGTTTCTATATGAACCCAGTCAGTATTATTGTTGCTGTTTGGATGGGGATTTTTTTTGTTTTTATGTCTGAAATTTTAGTTGAAATATTGCCCTGCACAGCAGCACGTGTGTTGCACTTAAAATGCAGGCTGACAGGAATTTTACAAAAGTAACCCACTAAAAAACATATTCTGTGGTTACAAATTTACTGGTGTATTCCCGTAGTGGCAAATAGAGAACACGGCTGTATCCACTGCTTTTTTTTCCTTCTAGGTTATCCTCTTTTAAAAGTGTACCCTGTAGGTGTTCATGTTAGCTGGTATTTCCTTTCAGCGTCTCCAGTAAGTTATCCTTTCATTGTGGGTAAGTAAGAGTTTGCAAAACTTTGCACCCTTATTCTTAAATTAAATACTGACAAGGAATGGAAGTGTAAAGCATGCTAATAAGCAAGACCTCCCTGTGGGAACCTGTGATAGAAGACTGTTTCACATTGAGAGGCAGACAGCGCTGTTGACACAGGCTGTCAAAAAGGCTTCATGTCTTTGAAAGAAAATCTTAATCTTCTTTATTCATGTGTGAACAGGTCCAGGCCTTCATCCCGTAGCTCGTACGCATTGACTGTTTAAACTGTGGGTTGCTAGGCTTTGGGTAGGGTTTGTTTGCTTGTGTCTACATTGTACGAATGGATGAGGACTGAAAATTAAAATCTGTCTGACACAGAGCACTGCTTTTCTGTCTCTGTTTGAAGAGACATGGCAACCCAGGGTGAAATGAAAAGGAATTTTATTGAGCGCAAAAACTGCTCAGTGTTTAAATGTTGGACGCAGGAACTGAATGGTCAATTTGGGAGGCTTGTAGGTTGTTTATAGACATTGGGATGGCTGTCAATCACAGTACAATGGTGAAATTTGTGTCGGAAAAAAAGTGCTTTTTAGTGGCTGAACTCCTGTTTCCTGTTAAAATGCTCACATCAACAAACAAAAAGAGGTTTTGTCTGAAGTTTACAAGCAAGAAAATTTCAGAATAACAGAGATGCTGCTACTGTTGTGGCATCTTTTGATCATTGCGGCACTCACTGTTTAACATTTAACGCCAAATTTTACAGAGAAAGATCCTATTGCTCTGTGGATCTGATTCTGCTCTACTTCTGTGGCTTATAAATCAGGAATAGGTCAATTAAATGAATGGAATTGTGCTGCTGGAAAGCAGTATCACAGTGGACTCTGAGACTTTACTCTGCATATGTCTGTGCTATTAATACTTAGTTATGTTTTATGTTATTTATATGTTTATAAATAAAAGTAAGGAGAAGCAGAAGATAAATAGCACCTATAAAAAAGTAATTTCTTTCAGCACTTGTTAATAACAACTAGAGGAAAGGGGCTTATTTCAGAAGCAATATTCCCCTTTCCAGTTATTGTTAAAGCTAATTGGCAGCATTTTGCTACTTCATTTTACAGAAGTTTATATTATCTCAGCTATAAAATTTCATGTTGAAACTTAGCCAAACGTCAAACTTGCCACTATAGGCTTTAGAACAATTAAAAAAAAAAAAAAAAAGAGGGAACAGAGGGGAAAATAGAAATAAGCCTGTTTTAACAGAATAGAATTTAAAATGTTAAAGCTGTTGGCTTTTTCTGGTTTTATGACATGAAAAAGCATGTTTTACAGAACACTGACTGAGAACTCAGCCCTCAAAATCTGATATAAAATGTGGTGTCTGGGCCCCTGTGGGATTCGTAGGAGGAAAGAAAACGAAAACAGTTTCATCCATTGTTTTCCTTTCACCTCAGACCATTGCCGCCCCCCAGCCCTAGATCTTTCTGCTCCAATGGTGGGGGAAGCAGAGAGGTTCAAATGGAGCAAGGCATGGTAGACCTATCATCCAAGTAACAGGTCATATTAAGTTCTTCCCAATCTTATGAACATTCAGCCCTTATATTTTCCATAAGCACTGGGGTCTTACAGAGTGTGGTAGGAGATGTCGCGCAGTTTTCAGATTCTGAACAACAGGGCTCTTCCTTTGTGTTCACCTTCATATTTTCACTAGCTTCCTCAATGTACATATAAGTGTTTACACTACTTTTCATGTCTTTCTAAGCAGGTTTTTCATTGGCATGTGCAGTAATAAACTAATTGCTACTTATAAGTTTTGGAAAAATTGCTTAATTCCTTTAGCACCCTAAGTTATAGAGCTGATACAAAACACAGAGAGCTAGTCATATCACTGCTTTCCAAACTGGAGTTGTTCTTTTCGAGATCCATCTTTCCTTCTTTCAATTTAAATTTAGCATAGTAAACCAGGTACAGCCCTAAACAGTGATTTAGCAATTGTTTATTTACCGCAACACCCTCTCTTTTCAGGTTTTGTTGTATTTACAAGCCTGAGATAAACCAACAGGAGTAACTGAATAGCTAAAGAATACTTTAATTTACATTTGGAGGAAGAACGAATTTTTTTTAGTCCTTTTATATAGCACTCGACCTACTCAATGGAGGGAAGTAGAGGAAGGTCTCATCTAGAGCTTCATTTTCTCTCCTCATGCATCCCACATTGCTCGTTGCAAAAGAGTTTTCCCTCTGCATTCCCTTTAGCCATGGCTGCATTTGGCTTCACCGGGAATGCAGCTTCACAAGTGAAATGCTGTGGGGTTTTCCAAGCACTGTGCTTCTGTTCTTGCCCCTGTGCTGCCACCATCAGCAGCTTTGGGTGATTTATATCACTTAGCTATACAACATTTTTCCTTCCTCTGTAAAATGGGAGCAGTGCTAAGGGTTCTTCATAAAAGCAATGATGAATACTGATTTTATGAAGAGCATAGTTACTGTTGTTTATTACTACTCATAAGTCTCAGCTGAGTAGAGTCTTTCAATTTCTTTATAGTTCCCTTCACCAATATATCCACACAGCTTGTGTTGATTCCTCCCTGCTTGACTAAAAGATAAGTGTCTTCTCTTGCAGAAAACTAGAACACTTACATTTGTGCTTTCACTCATCATCTTCCATGTTAACTCTTGTAATGTCCTACTACTTATTATTCTTCTTGTTCTAATCTCTTTGAATTGTAGCAAGGTGGCAATATATGCTGTTCTTGCATGATCAATACATTGTTCTTGTTTATTACCAAGCCACTTCCCCTTAGTGTGTTTGACAGATATAGCTGCCCCTGGAGACATCTTCCTATAACCTCTCCCAGCTTTATCTTCTCCTGTCCAAGGCTTGCTCCCTTTGCTGTCAGTAATGCTAAATGCAGAGCTTTCTTAATATGCTTACCCTATTCCCATCCTATCGATTTCTTCTTCTCTGCCATGTGCTGCTTTTGAAGTCTTGATTTGCCAAGGTCTTCCCATCTTAAAATGTCTCCTAAAGACTGACTTACTCTATAAGTATTGTAAAAGGAAACAATTTAGCTTGCTCTTCTTTCCCTGTGTGCTTTAGTCTTTCCTCTGCAATGTAGAGTCCTTGGGGGCAGGGACTGGGTTGGATTTTCTGGATGTGGACAAGTGCTTTATTTTTTAAGAGATTATAGCTGGCATAGAGGGGCTGCTGCAAGCTCCGCAGATAGCTGGGAACTGTATGCTGCATAAGGTGAACAACAAACTACATCTTTCAGGCAGCAAGTGTTCCTCCCCCTCCCCCATTCCTCCAGGCTTTATTCTGGAGGTCTAAGTTTATAACAAAAGAAACAAAAAGGTTTTTATATAAATGGAAAAGCAAATGGAGCTCAGCTCATGTTACAACTCAGCCTTCTGACAGCCAGGAATGGAGATCTGCCCTACTTAGAGGCCTCTCTTTGCTCTGAACTGCAAGGGAGCTTTTAATATTCCCTCACTTGCTCTGAGTGCTCTCTGATTAGACCTTCAGCTCCAGCTCGGTATTAGCCTAAACTGTACATTTGGCAAAGGTTGCTGCAAAAGTTTTGTCTGTACAGTAACTGCAACAGTGGAGCCATTATCCACCGCCTCGGCGCTATCAGGGTATAAATAAGAAGTAGGGTATATATGCACGGTGTTGTGATTGCTCAGAAAGCTCCACTGTGTTGCAAATCCTTTAAAATAATACACCGAGAAAGTATTTTGACTTTCCATTAGTCATAAAAGCCAACATTTTTAATATGCATGATTAAATTTATTCAGGGAGATAAATGTGTGCTGTTTTTTCTTTTTCTTCAGAGATTGATGGAAACCGCCCAACACTTTTGGTGTTGGTGCTTAAATACGTTTAAATTTAAGAGGGTGCTTTAAGTTAACAAAGCAGGTGCCAGGAATGCCTTAGCTAGGCGAAGGCTAAATCCAAACTTCTTACTCAAATGCCTAATTTTAGGCAAGGCAGTATCTGTAGAATTAAATATCTTTTATTAGACTAACTATTTAAAAAAACAGACATGGGAACACAAATCATTCTCTTGTTATGCACTTAAAATTTTGGTGAAATCATTCACACTTTAAGGGATGTTTTGTGCTGAAAATAAACCACACTTTATACTTGATTTCTTGGTGTGCAGACTTTCTGCAAGCCACGTAACAAAGGTGGAATACAATTTTAAAGGGCAAATGCCTGGAGAAGCTGCAAAATGTAGTGAAGCCCGTATTGAAAGCCACAGATTGCTGCCAGGCTTTGAGGTTGAATCATTGTAGTTTCATGTTAAGCTGATTTGTAGGTGACAAAATATTTTCCTATTTTTTAATTCTTTTCTTCCTTTAAAATGAGAGCTTCCCCAAGTTTATAGTCTGTAAAATAACAAAGATTTTGGAGGGTGAGGGAAAAGAACAAGATTATGATATGGCCCTAAAACAAAATGGGAAGTGTGGTCACTGGCAGGAACAATTTGAATCGGATACATTTTATGGAATAAATCACTATCTGGCTTCCTGTAGGATTATCTCAGTACATAGAAATGTCTAAAGAGAATGAGAAACTTGGGCAGGACTATTCAAAGTAATGCAAACGTGGCATACAGAGCATCCCACAACTCCTTTCCGTACAAGGTTCATCCAATGTCATCATCTCTTTTCTTAACTTTCTTTGCCCTTTGTTACGCTTTCTGCCCTTGCAAGAGAGGGCAGCATGAGGAGATTTCAGGGATATTATTTTCTCTAGTTTTATAAAGGGACCAGATAACAAAACAGAAGCCAGATGACCTTCAGAGCTGTGGGTGACCCTGTTTGATGAATGCCGGGCACTCATATTGTGGTGTGTCCTTTCCACTTAGAGTCCATAAAATCTAAATTCTCATAGTGCGTAGCTGCAAACCTGTGCTGGTGAAGAAACAGATGGATGTAAATCATTGATATTTGGAGCCAACCATTTTCACGATGCCAGCTTTCATGCATTGTAAAAATGGCTAATTGCTTTTCTTTCCTAACTGCCTTTCACTCACTGAGATGCCATTAGCCTTTAGCTCTTTGTTTCTATATGCCCAGCTATTTTGTTAGTGCTCCACACTCTATACCGCTGCTTCTGATTCTCAGGATGTTAGACAGTGAATTATCTATTCACTTCAGACACATCCCTCCCAATTTCGAGAATGAATGCAAAAGGGAAGTTGGATAAGCACTTTGTTTCTCTTCTAATTTAGAATCTACTAAAAACAAATTATGTGTGGGTTGGGGGGTGTGTGTGTGTGGGAAGACCCTTCAGATTCTGCCAACAGTAGAAAGATTTATGGGGAGAAAGACTTCTTTAGATGACTCTTGCTGTCTCATGAGAAATACTATATGCGGATTTACAGATCTACCTAATTTTTATGCCTGTACACTCCTCCTTAAAAGGATTGCCAGCTTTGTCAAACAGTGAGGTTCGGGTACAGTTAGCTTTTCCTTCTCCTGGAAAGAATACATTGACTTTGACTGGTTTGCCCTTTGTCAGCCTGGTCTTTAGGACTCTGAATCTTATCCTAAAGCCCGCTCTGTAGACGGCAAAGTAGAAAATGAGTGTTCATTGCCTGAGCACTGCATTGCTTTAGCTAAAACTGAGAAGACTTCATTCTATATTGTAATAGGTCTGGCAAAAGGAAGGGAAGAGCCTCACAGGGGGCCAGAAGGTTTTTGGATCTCAGTCTGAGTTTGCTTCTGAGCTTTTTCTTAATATCACAATGGGCTCTTGCTGTGTACTTCTAAAGCCTCAGCAGTGAAGTCAGGGTATATTATGCCATCTGTCCAGGAGTCAACACTGCAGGTCAAGCTAATTTAAACTGGCACTTTTCATCTCCCTATGCCTGTATGCATTACATTTAATAGTTTAAGTGAGTGATTGTATCTCCTGACCCTGCAACAAAGGACAAAGCTCATGTTTGTATTTTTTCATTATCTTCAGTTGTCAGGGATAGGAACATTTGATCCTTTAATGCAAAATATAGTTAAATCAGTGACTGATACTCAACTTTTGTTTTAGGAATGGTTGGGTTTTTAAAAATTATTTTTCATCCCCCTTTCTATCGTTTTTTTTTTGAAAGATAAGTAAGAAGGCAAATTTATATATGGTGGAATTTTGTAAATTTAATCCCAGATTGAAAAGTTTAAATGTAAAAATCAAAACTCTTATTTCTTCTTCACATTGACAGTTAAAAATTTATGAGGGGAACTGTTTGCCCTGTGGCAAACAGAAGAGTTAAGTGATGATCCTGGAGCAAATTTAAGCTCATAAATACATTGGATGCTATGAAAAGAGCAACCTCTACATCATTATATCTCATTTGAGCTCTGCAACCAACTCTGAGGGGTTAAATGTATAGAGATGATAGGTGAATTATCAGAACGGAGGTTTGATAAATGAAAAATGTGCATAATAGTGTAATAGATGTTGTAAAATCCAGGGAAATTTGTCTGAAGTTTAGTACTCAGTTTGATTTGGCCGTGATGTTTTTCCTTCTTCTTTCTGCTATTTCTCTGACTTGCTATTTCTCCAGGCCACCATGTTTCCATCATTTTCCTTTTTCTGTCCTTTTTCTGTCCTTTTTCTGTCCTTTCCTGGACAAATAGAATTGTTGCTGAGGAGGGAAGGGGAAGAAAGACGACACACAAGTATTTATTTCTTAAACACATCTGAAGTTTGGAACAGGAATACTGTTCATATGATTAGGTTGTCAATAAGCTATTTTCCCTCATTTACAAAAATGTTATACAACTGCAATAACATAAATCTATCTCCTGCAGCCATACTAGCCCAGGGCACCAAAGTTATGGCTGTTGATCTGAAGTTAATTTCAGAACCAATTGAGGTATATCTATACAAATTAACTGTGTAGACAGATATATGGGTGGTTAGTTTTTGTTGCAGTGAAGAATCTTCTTCTTAGAGAAAACCTAATCCTATCTGATGGCCATGGCCATCTATTGATCTACTATCTTTCCGTGATGTAAACCTTTTGTCATTAATCAAAGCCGTAGCACCATTCAACACACACACATACAAAAGTCTAAATGTTAAGAAATGAGAATAAATACTTTGAGCCTCAAACACTACACTGGGGCAGAAAGAAGAGGCATATGGCCCTCCTTGTCATCCAAGAGACCCTGAAACTGAGAGAAACCAAAGGAGAAAATGTGACTGAGCCAAGAGCAAGCATGGAGACATAAAGGTACGGCCTGCCCAAGGTACAGCTTATAGCTGAAAATGTTTCAACTGCCAAAATTAATGTTTTTACAGAAAATTATTAATTTCACACCTACTCTCTATGCTAGTGATGTTAGACATAGTATGAGGAGCACAAACATATTGAATCACTCATTAACAAGGGTAGAAGTAACAGAAAACACAATAAGCAATAGGTATTTTTCATATAATACCAAATGTAATTTCGTATGCATGTCCTTATACAAGCAAATTTCTGTGCTACAAATAGGTACAAACAGGACAATTAACAAGATTTTTAATTAGGATTAAAAATTGGAAAGAACTATAGTTCTTTCAGAAACATTGGCAACATTTTCAATATTAACCTTTATATTTTAATACTGTTTCTCATATCTACTGCATCTGAAATATACTGAAATTTGGTAATACTGATTTATGGTTTATTAATCAAAATGTCACTGTAAAGTAATTCTTACCATTATTGTGAGTTAAATATTGTATTTTAGGTAAAGGTTACCTGTCCAGAAGCTAGATTCATAATTGAGAAGTAGGACTAATGGCATATTAGACCATTGGTTAAAGAGGAAAATTATGAGAAGCTATAATGGTGACTTCATTGGCTGTTATAAATCTGGCAGTGTAATGATGTCACATAGAGCTGTGTCTTTAAAAAGACATTAAATTAATCCAGTAAGGCAAGACAAAAGTGGCTTAGAATTACACGTTAATGTTAATCCAGAACACACTGTAATATAAACTCAAAATCAATTCCTAAAGAAGGACCCTGGCAAAGGTAATGAATAAGTACAGAAACTCCCATTATCAGTAATAAAACTATTTAAAAAATTGAAGAATGAACATTTATTAGTTTAAATGTGTTGTACTTACACAGCATGATAGAAAAGTGAGGTACTTATTCATGCTTGCAGTTCTAATGTATCTAAATCACAGGAAGGACCATTGCAAAAGAGCATTTAGAGAGAAGAGGGAAGGGACTGGTAGTCATTAGCAGCAAAATAAGTCAGAAGTTTTTGTGGGAGAGGGAGTGCTGGAAAGTGATTTGGCCTCTTTTGCTTCCAGCAGACTAGATGATGTTATTCTACATTATAAAAATGGACTTAATGACCAGGCATTTTCCTTTAATTCAGCTTAATTCCTGCCTGTTGTGTTCAGCCCTTGCTGCCATGGCAGCACATTTCCACCCACGAAGCACCAGAGTCATTGATAGCAAACACCATCGATGGTGCATATTGCAACTGTCCCCTTTGCTTTCTAGAATACTGTTCCCCACAGAAGACACATTCTGGATTTTGTCTTGATTGGCATGGCATGATGGGTCCTGCAAAGGAATCAGAAATTTCCTACACAACTTTCTGAGATCCTTTCTAGCTCTGTTTTTCTACGGCTAGGCTTTCTGTTTCATAGTCCCAGGTGAACTTTGGGGTGAGCTTGCTCTTTTGCATTTCCCAAGACAGGAAGTCTGTCGAGGGAGTTGCTGTCCAGGACCCAAAGGTTCGGGGAGCTCGGCCTCCAGAAGACCTTTTAGAGCACAAAACACCAGCCAAGCCCATGGATCTCACTCTGCTTGTCTTTGTGGTAGTTTACCTGCCTGTTTTGTCTCAGACGGTCTTGGATTTATGAAGTTTTACAATGCGCATGTATAACAACTATAGATTTTTGAGTGGGTGAAGGCAAAGCCGTTTATGTATCATTTACACTATTCATTTTCCTTCCTGAAATCCTCATTTGAAACATGGCAAACAACAGAATGGTACCTTACTGCATTGCACTCTGAAGAAGTTCTGTGAACTAACAGTTGCTAATATAGCCCTGCATTCATTTTTTCCAGCAGATAAAAATGCAGCAGAACAAAAATTCATGGGATGTGGAGCCCACAAATCCTTTTTGTTTGCATAAGCTTTTGGGAACAGAAGATTTTGTTTTCCCTGCACATCTGACTTTACATGAATTTTGCTTTTTAGGAAGAAAGGACATTCTGTGGTTTGGTCTGCAGATGGCTAAATGGATGATCGTCCCTGTGGGCTTTATAAACCAGGCTTTTGGCTTGGGTGGGAATACCTTCTTAGGAGATTGATGCCAGTTTTTTTTTCCCCTCTACTGTGCATGGTGCTCTGCTGATCTGTCTTTGGAACAAGTCACTGCCAGTTGCTTGAGAAAAGAGATCTATTGGTAACTGACATTACAAAGAGTCCACAGAAGATTAAAAGAATATTGTTCTTTCTTCTGCTCTTCTTTTATCTTCCTCTCTTCTCTCAGAGCTTTTGTAAGTTCATTTAGTAGGCAGAGATATAGTATGTAATAAATAAGGGTATTTTATAACAGCTTCTGGCAAAAAATATACTGGACTTACTGATACTTGATGAAATATGAAAGAAAGAAAGTGACAAATGTACAGTAATATTTGGCTAGGTATAGACATTGATAGACATTATTTGTTGAAATTACTTCTCAAGATCAGGAAACAATTGGAAATGATCAGAAATCATTAGGATTGATGCTGTTCCAATATTAATATATTTCCTATCTGTTAAAATTTTATTAAGCCTTTCTCCCTATTATGTAGAAACTACATAAATGTAAATCTTATTCACTGTGCATGACCAATAAACAAATTAGCCAAAGATAACCTTCAGTCTTATCCCTTTTCCCTGAAGAAATTTAAATTAATAGGCTGCTTTTAATATGATGTTAAAGGGAGAAAAAAAAAAGGAAAAAAAAAAATCCCTATTATATAGCTTCGGGACAGGATAGCTTGAGAATTTTTTTCCAGTAGTGACATACTGCCATGTAGTGGTACCTTATCTCAATAATTACTTCTTATTTTGTTTAACAAACGTGATTTTTTTTCCTTCAGTCAATCATGACTGGTAAGCAGATGTTGCTTTAAATAGTACAACCAAAAATGAATTGGGTGCTAGAGGCTCGGAAGGCTGTTCTGCTTTCAGAAACTGGAAAGCCCATTTCTGATTTGGGAGCATGCACAGTCAGTATGAGGTCAGAGTTGGAGACAAGTTGTGTTCTGCAGCGTTATTGTCTTCCTGACATGTCCTGCTTCATGCTGGTGTTGCAGGGCCTCTCTCTGTTGCAGTACAAGTGGTCAGGATGATGAGTCGGAGTTGTGGTTTACTGCAAGAGGGTTATAGGGATGTCAAAGCCCACTGCTGTCTTTGAGACATTCGTAAAGAGTCAGTTGCTGCTGTAGCATGTTAATACACAGCCATTTAACACAGGAACACCTTTTGAGAAGTTTTGCAGCTTTCCTTCCAAAAATGACTTTGCCTGCTTAGCTGGAAATTTTTTTATATGTGCAGTCACTTTGAATTTTTTCCCTATTTTATTTTCTTACAAAGGTACAGCTGACCTCACATATTTACAAGCAATAGGTAAAAATACTTGGATAATAATTAAGGACATAATTTATCTTCTATAAACTGGCTTTGTTTGATTTTAATAAGTGCTGAACTTGATCCATATGGAAGTGAGGACCTAGTTCCTTCTAACAGATAAACACACTAGAGACTTTGTGAAGCTAAGATGTCTGCAATTTTTTATTACCTAGCAGAAAGGCTGGGTTTTTTTAACATAGTTAACACTGAAAATATGATCTGATTCATTTGGTGCTCAGCTTAAAGGAGAAGTGCAAATTCTAAACTACAGTCTTTGTTAAGGCTTTCTAATTCCATTCCAAGTATTATGGAAGTCTGATGTTTGAATAAGGCCAAGTCATCTTTTAATTCCTAAACTGACTCCAATAAAAGGCTAGAAAGTCTTTGATCTATGTAAAAGAGAAGATCACCAGGGAGATGCCTCTGCTTCTGTTTGTCCAAATGTTGCAAGCAGAGTCTCTAGGCTATAGCTAGCAACTCAAATTATATTTGTTTGTGTCTTAGACAGACTTGTTGATTTGCATATAAAAGGGATTTCAACAGCAATATCAGCTCTTTCATGGGATTTGCAATGGAGGAAAAAGGCTAGTTATTTAATAGACTGGCCTGCAATGACGTCATGTAATTAGTGTCTAGTGGTGCAGATTTTGTGTGATGTCATATTTCTAAAGTTATCTGGTATGTACTTACCAAGGCCAATAAAGGCCATACAAAACTGGGGGACAGAAACTTTTCCAAAATGAGGCTAAAGGCATGGAAATAGGCCAGAAGAGAACAGAACAGAACAGAACAGAACAGAACAGAACAGAACAGAATAGAATAGAATAGAATAGAATAGAATAGAATAGAATAGAATAGAATAGAATAGAATAGAATAGAATAGAAGTTTTCCAGAAAGGAAGAAAATCTCTGGAAAGCTTATTCTAGGAGGAATAAGGGAAATTCAGCCTCAATAGATGTGTAAAGTTCGTAGAATATGGTTTCTAGCAAGGTCTCCTGAATTTTTTTCATTGGTCATTGTAGAGGTAAATGGAAAGTACAGAACTAGGCTGAAGAGCAGGTCTGATTATTTAATAGGGAACAATATAAAGGAAATATAAGACTTGCAAAGAAGGCTACATGAATCAGCTTATGTTGATGGCATCTAGTTTTATTTTGAGTGAGGTTGGAGGTACAGTGCCATGCAACAGCACTCTTGTCTGCCTTGTGACTGAAGTGGTTATAGTTCTCGTAAGCAGAAAGGTTATTTATAATCACTTGTAAAAATTGCCTACAAGTAATTTTTCTGCATAGCACAGTCCTGTAATGACCTTCTTTTTCCAAGGAAGGCCAAAGATAGGTTCATGAATAAACCTTCCCAGTTTTCTCCCTTCCATTAATAGCCTCAGTTGGGGGCTTGGGTAGGAAGGAAGAATTGTTCTTGCAACACAGACCTTGCTGTTCTCTTCTAGAGGGATGCACAGGCAATGAGTAGTTGTCACAACCAAGTGCACATGTGAGAGGTTGTCCTACAGAAGGGTGATCAGCAACCATGTGATCAGACTAGGCTGGTGCTTATCTCTTCATGTCACTAGAGTCCTTGACCACGTGTTAAGGATGATACTTGAATTCTCAACATTATTCCCATTTGACCATTATCTTATTTCCCTTTTAATGACAGGAAAAAAAATGATAATTAAGCTCACATGAATGAACTTTATCCCTTGAAGCCTTATGTCTTCCTTCTCAGTGTGAAATATAGCAACTGTGGAGGTAAATGTACATTTTTAACTGGAACAGTGAAGATGCTAACTAGATTAGAATTTGTTTCTGGTATTAAATACGATGCTTCAGCATGTTAACTTTTACTGTTTCCATAAGAATGATGTAACATCATGACCTTATAGTAAAAGCTAGTGCAAAGTACATCTGCTCTTCTCCAACTGGCAACTTAGTCCATTTAAACAACGGGAATGTGTTGTTTTCCTGTCTGCTATTCTCAGAAAGGCACATGTGCCTCAAATCTTTTTAGACTGATACAGATGGAAAAGGATGTCATCTCTTCCTGCAAACTTTGCCTTCATTATCTATATAATGAATAATTGTTAGAATAAAAGGTCTGGGTAATCTTAATGACATCTGAAGAGTTCAAAGGAAAGTCTATAAACTTTGTCGTCACTGCTTAAGTTGTCAAAGCACAGAAAATAGTCCTGGAAAAGACCTCAAGAGGTCATGAAGTCCCTAAACTAAGATCAGCTATATCTTTTTTCCTAGAAGATGTTTGTCTAACCTTTTCCAGTGATGGAAATTTCGTGACCTTCCCAGAAAATCTATTCCAAAGCTCTTTCTTAATGTTTAACCTTTGATGCTGTCACTACTTGTTCTTTCCACCATAAGCAAGTAGAACAGATGATTTTCTTCTTCTTGACAAAAGCCTTTCATGTAACTGAAGGATGCTATGATCTTTCCCCTCTTTGCCAGAAAACTATTTTTCTGTTTTTGTGTTTTCTAATCTCTAACCATTTTCTTTGCTCTTTTCTGGAGAGGTGATGAAGCAAAAAGATATGATATCCTTCTTCTAACCTTGTTACCCTCCTTTCAATCTTCCTGTTAGTCTAGCGAGGAAAATACAGATAAGACTCTTTGGATCATCGTGTTCTCTCCCAGGCTACCTGAGGGATTTTTTCCAGTGTTGTTGACTATTTTTACTTTAATTTAGTTAGGTCTATGCTTTCGTTGCTGTTTTTTAAATGTTTCTATGTTGAATATAAAATCATTGATGTGACTTCAAAAAAATTATTCTTCAAAAAAGTTTTGTCACTTCTTGTCTTGCAGAACACATTTCCATATGCCTGAGTAGGACAAGTTAGACCTGCCCCTTTGCATTGAAAGCTTTGGTTACCTTGGTTTCTATATGGTCTGCATCTGTAGTTAACTGTATTAGTTAACTTTGATTAAAATAGCATCACCAAGGCTCTGATTTAAACCATTACCATAAACAAAGCCATTATTTTTAGGGGATGTCATTAGGGACATCATATCCCTTTGGTTCCTGCAGTCAGTTTTTTTCTAAGACATTTTGCCTTGTTTAGAGCTCCAGAATCACCTTTGTATTGAAACTTTACAGTTACTTAGCAGCAAGGTTTTTGGTTCATTTTGTGTCTGCACTTTGTCTATTGACTGAACTCCACCCATTTCCACTATGATGTGCGGGTCACTGCTTTTGTCTTTTTCACTAAGCAGCTGTCCTTCTGGCAGTCCTTGTGGTGAACTTCTTCCAGGTTTGTTTCAGTCCTTGAACTCTACAGGACTGAGCCAAAAACTTTGTGTCATATAAGTCCCATTAATAATCATCTGTTTCTCAGCCTCATGGGATCAGTCTTCTGTTATGTGCTCTCACTGGAAACTCCCAAAGCCACACCTGATGGGTGATTTCCTTGTAACATCTGTTCTGGGACTGTGCTGGTAAGTCATTGTCAATTGACGTGTCATTGCCTTGCTAATGCAACCCTTAGACAAGAGATTAGCTGGAACTGGTAAATGTAAAACTGAAAGTTTAGTGTTTGGGCTTTGGAGACGTGTGGCACAGTATCAAAAGTATGTCTCAAAAATGGATGTCTAAATTAGACATTGAAATAAATTCTCCCCCCCTCCCTGCGGGTGCATTACTCACCCATGACACCCCCCAATAAAGTTAAGTAACACTTGCTACTTGCATGACTTTGTGACAGAGAGAAAAATTATTTCTTTTAAGCTTACTTTGTGGTCGTATTTATTCTGTGTGGTTCCAGCTGAAAACTGAGAGCATATCCAAGCTGTATTTACCTGGTCAGTCAGGCACCAGATTAACTGTGTGCCCATGGGCAGACTTGCTTACATTCAACAAACCAGTCGCTGCCTAGCTATATAGGCTTGCACTGAGCTCTGAATCAGTCCTCTGGAAAACCTTAAATCCAAGCACAGTGCTTCAGCATGAGCTGAGGATCATCTTCGAGCAGTCTGAATAAACTGGTTTTTGATAAGGACCAAGCCAGCTGCTGCCTAGTCTAGAGTGGCACTTCTTAAGCACAGCGTTCTTGTGACCTTGTTGCTAGCTGTGTGCATGGTGGCTGGGCCAGCATATAAATATATTTTACATATATATATATGTGCACATTTTTATATATATAAACTACCAACCATTTTTTGGACTTCTGAGTTAGGCAGAGCACTTTGGAGCATTTTGTTGCTCTGAATCCCTCACTTGTGGCACCTATTGGAACACACTAGTCCTGGGCAGGTGTGTTGGACTTCCTTCCATACATAAATGTGGCTATGTGACTCAAAATAGCTTTGTGCATAAAAGAGCATAAAAATAAAATTTTAAAGAACTTAAGTCAGATAACAGCCTGGGGATTTGAAATTGCTTTAGCCTGGAAAATCAGCTTCCGGTCTTGAAAAAACCTTTCATGTGGCTGTCAAAATTAGCTACCAGTCCTTAAGGATGTCTGTGTGACTCTTGTGAGGACCCTTTCTGATTTTTCATGAGCCTTGTCTGGAAGTAAAGGCAATAAGTGCTTTCTCCTCCCCCTTCCCAATGCCTTTGGAGATGCAAGTGTTCATGCATGCATCACCACAGTACTGAAGTCCAAGAAAGCAAAGCCTTGAGACCAGGGGCTTTGAGAAATGTCAGTAAAGCCATATATACATCGTGATTTTATATGTGGAAAAAAATAATGGTTTCCTCTCATATTTGAATTTGAGGGGGAAAGAGAATTTTCAAAGGCATGAAAGAGTTCAGTCTTCTGAGCATGAATATCTAAGCAAGATGTGATCCTAAAATGACAAGGAGTCAACATCTGGGTATGTTTTCCCACATTAGCAACTGCTGGCCTAAACTATGCTGTTCTATGTGATGTTAAACAGCTGCTCAGTTTCACCCCAGAGGTAAGAATATTCTATATCTCACTTACATTTTGTTTTTTTAGAACTTTTGAGATGAAAAGCTCTCAGAGAACATGTAAAGTAGTAGCACTGAAACTGCACTGTACTTGGTACCTAAAAATCATGTTTTAATTCAATAAAAAGCTGCTAATATATTATAATGCTTGTTCTTGGCACTACCGTATTATATTATCCAACCACCGTTTTTCATCATTATCTACATACCAAATTGTTCAGGTCAGTAATTTGAGTCTGTCCCTACCATATACTAGTGAAATACCATACAATTAGCTGCCACAAATATTAACAGCTGATTCCAAGGTGCTGTTGCCTTTGTCTACAATTTACAGTAAGAATGAAATGTATCCTACCAACAGCATCAACCCATCCCACATGCTGAAATGCCTGGTGGCTTTTCAAGCTGTATGTGCAAGTAGAGTTTCTTAGCAATCTGCTTTTTGGGGAAGAAAAAGGGTTGTATAGGGTCAGGGAGTTGGGAGTTGTTCATATTTGATAAAATTACACTCAGGAAGTTTAGAATGGATAAAAAAGGTGAAGGTTTTGTAAACTACGCAGGCGTTCTTCCTGTAGTGATTATACACAGGATACTGAAATGTAGCATGCCAGTGCCTGTGGTTTTTGTCTTCATTTCTGTGTCTTAAATGAGATGAATCATGCTACTATAAAGAAAAGGCATGACTGTAACACACCTGCACTGAGTGGGACTTTCACATCCGTAATTCCCCAAAACCTTCATGACTTTGTGTAAACATGTTTGTAACAAAGCAGAAATACAATTTTGTATGTACTTACATACAGAAATAAGATGCAATGGTGGTCTCTTACAGAAAAATTGCTAAAGTCAGAATTACGGGTGTTGCTTCTTTCAAAAGTTTCATAGTAAAAGTTTCTTTTGAAGGTGACCTTGTTTTCTGAGTCAAGCTGGAAACAGTTAATCACTTTCCTGATTTTAAGACCAAACTTAGCTCTAAGTGCACTTGCAAAATCAGTGGCTCTGCAGCTAACTTTCTGTTAACTAATGTAGTTCAAACCAATCCTTTGTGCAATTATGTAATTTTTTTCCTTCAAAATGAGCTCATAACTTTATTCTGTAAGAGGGTATTGTGAGATGCTGCTTTCCAGTTTGTCTGAACTGTATTACTGCGAAGGATCTGGCTTGCAGTGTGAGAATTGTGAAGAATACTCTAAATATTCTTTCAAGTATATATCTGTAGGTATTTCTCTCCTAAAATCTATGGAAGAACATGACTGAAAGTGGTATGGAGACATTTATGCTACTTATTAACTACGTTGTGTCTGAATCATTGCCATAAAAGAAAAATCAAAGGCTGGATTCAAAACGAGATTATTGTGGTAGCTGGAGGTATATTTTGAGCTGGTGGAACCCACTGAGTATACTAGGGCTGAAAAAGTGTCTTGTCCAGCCACTTTTGCCCTCTTTTTCCTCAGCCTTGTTCGAGCAAAAACATGTGAGTGCTCTCACAGTGAACCAGACAGGGCAAAGGTTCACTTATTTACTGCTTTAAAATAACAAAATAATCTGCAAAAAAGCATAATTTATCTGATATGCATATTAGTGAATTCTTCTCTACTGGGCTGTTTCAGTCATTGTAGACACTTTTGGAATTGCAGTTCAGTGCTGTAAGTCTTACTCCACAGTGAGCAGTACTTTTAGAGTCACAAGAAAGTCCTACAAAGTGTTCTCTCCCCCTTGAGGAATATTACTCTGTATTCACCTCACATAACACGGCCTCTTTACAGACTACAAACGTCATTCAAGTCAAACCAGTCTGGTAGTGAGTCTCCTCTAAATAAACTTTCTTTTATTCCCCTGGTCTTAAAGTCTGTTCACTGTCTATTTATTTTCTTTGCTCTTTTGTGTGCAGCTAAGATTTATAGGGACTGCTGTTACAAGTTATACGTTTTCTTACATCAGTCCTTTTGGTCTCAAGACTTTGGAACAGAGAATTTACAGTGGCCATAAAATGGACCCCCCAAAAATACAACCCACCTTTGCAAATGTTCTGAATTTGACATAGAAAAACTAATGGGATGAAAAGCTGTTCCCATTATTCTCCATGCAGAAAACCAGCTCCTGACTACCATTAAAATTAGTGAGGAGTTTACACCAACTCTCTTTTTAGAAGTTAGAGGAAATTCTCACCACTGTAAGAGTCTTCGTCTGTACCTTTGTAGAGAGCCAAGCTGGCTTGAGATCTGAGAAACTTTCATCTTCAGGAAAATTCAAGCACGGCTCCCAGACTTATGCTTAGGCCCATGTCTAAGGGAGCTGTGTTTCTTCATGGAACGTAATGGAATATTCTAAACAAAATATGAAAACCTGATATAAATAAACCTAATTAAGCATTTTCAGATGAATAAACAGTAGTTTTATAACCCTTGCTATGAAATCTCATAATCTTATAATGAAATCCATGTTTAATATAAAAATGGCAGTTTGATGGAGTTGCTTTGAGGATTAAATAGGGAAATGTACCACATGCAGTTTTCCTGCTCCGTGCGCTACAGATTTTACATGGGAATGACATCACACTAAATAAAAAGACTGGTCATCTATCACCTGGAGAACGTGTGCTAAATAATGACGAACGTGGTACCTTGCGTATAATTTTCTTTTTTCAGAACTGAGTTCCCAAAAGTTCTCTTTGTTCACATTTCCCAATTGGTCATCTCAGTCTGAAGCAGCATCTGTACAGTCTATGAAAGGTAAGAAAGTGAAAATCAGACTTTGGTTTGCTTAGGATGTATTCCAAGCTTATATGACTTGTGTGAGGTATGTTTCCCACTGTTACTAACAGGCTGGATGAGATCTTAATTGATCTCTTGTTCTTTCTTTTCTGGGCAGAATTAAGTCTTTGAAGATGAATACTGGCTCATAAACTAAATGCTTTCAGCTGTTGTTGCTGAACATAACAATTCCTAAGAAGATTTTTGTCAGTTGCTTAGAGATTTCTTTGTTTTTATGGACAAGAAAAGGTTGTCATTTAACCCTTCAACAACTCCTGGATAACATTACAAGTTAGACTATATGTCTACAGTAGAAATTTAACAGCTGGAGAAGGGAAGGATGCTTTAGTAAGGCAGAGCATTTAGAAATGTGAACACATAACTAGATGACAGATTTAGTATGGCCTGTTATACAGGAGGTCATATTCATTGATTAAATTGGTCTACTCTGTACTTAAAGACCACGAATGAATAAACTTAAATAGACTTAAATATTACCACTATGTGTATATGTAGTAGCTAGGTGAGAAAAGGTTGCAGGACAAGACCAACATACAGCATGCTGACACAACACAAAGTAGTATCCATCTTTCAGAGAAAGCCGTTTCAAGCCTTTTCTTTCCTTTCTTCCAGAAAGGAGTGACATGCTACATGGTGCAGCTGGCAGATTGGCTTGGCTTGATAATGCGTGATCAGAGCCTCATGAAACGGTTTAGTTGGAAACCCCCTGGTACATAAAATATGCTAAATCAGAAGCAGAAGCACAGTGGGGTGAGGAGTATGTTTGGGAGTCAGGCATGCCTGAGTTGAAATCCTCCCGTAGCAGAGCCTCACCTCTCTGCCTTTCTCTCACCACAGAGAAGCAGGGCATAATATTCTCTGTCTGCCTGCCTTGTTGGAGTAACTGATGACAATCAGTGCGTTACTTAGTATATCTACTGGCAAGTTGTAGTTATCGGTTAGTGTTTGTCTTTGTGTCGAAGTATGTTATTAACATGAAGGCATTTATTCATCTAAATAGGGGCAAGACTCCAAGTAAAGTTTACAGGTAACTTGCTGTACAACCAGTCCACTACTCTATCAATCATCATCTTTATGTCTTCCACCCTTCTGTCATGCATTTAGAACCACACACCCACCACCTACCTCTCCTGTTCTTCTACTGAAGCCCCAAACCCATTCTCTATGTAATTTCAGCTGCATACCCACCCTTTTTCATATTTTTTTTTTCTCACTTGCCATAGTTCACTCGTTTTATCCTCTTCACCAAGACAGCAGATCACTTCAGGTACCTTTCAGCCCTACACACATCATGTTAACCTTGCCTTTGGGCAGCAAGAGGCCGGGGAGCAGCTGATAGGGGATAACTGGAGTATGGGAGCCTTGTGACTGCTGTCTGGAGTTACTGCAGGGTCCACAACCAGGGGGAAGGGAAAGGTGAAACTGGGATCTCCAATATAACTGTGGTTGGACCCAAAACTCACTTTACTGTACAAACTGTTGTGGACAAAATAAGATCTGAAGCCTCCATTTTATTGTGTGTTTGCACCCTCTGGAAGTCTTCTCTGTTGGGAAACCACTTGAGCAGCCATTGAAAGTTTTGGATGAAGTGGGAGAATGAATATCTAGTTAGCTAAAGTAGGATAAAAGAGAAATCCATATGGAGAATGTGGAACAAGTAGTGAAAGCTGGGGCAGGTCTGGGAACAGCAGGAGAAAAAGGCCTGTCACATCTAGGGGGCTTGCCCAGGTGCTGAGAAGTACCTGAGGTTCCCCACTCTCACTGTTCCTCTTCTGACAGCAGACATCTCCGCCACTTCTTGACCAAACTTCAGGTTTTGTCCCCTCTGTCTGGTGTACATAACAACTGACAACCCATTACTGTTACCAGCTGTAGCTCAGACAGTTTGTGCTGTGGACTGAGGAATTCTTACCCTGATAAAACGCTTTTTAAGAATTCACAGGAAAGATTTTTTTTTTCTTATGTAGATTTAACAGCTCCCCTGTCTGCAGCAGGTAAATCACATACATGAGATTGCCTTTGGGTGCAAAATCATGCAGCTGTAAAACAGAAAATAGCAGAACTAAGGGTATTTGTTTGTTTGTTTGTTTTCCAAAATTAATTTAATCCTCCAGTGGTTTGCTTTTAGATTATCTGTAACTTCTGTGATCATGTACTTCTTTCCTGCAAGATCCCTGCCTCATTCAGTGCAGAGATTACTTACTTAATGAGAAACTACTTAATATTTTCTCCTCTTTATGTTTCTCCTAGCCTTGCTGTTTACTACCTTGCTATAAAAACCACACTAGTAATTTCATGGTGTGTTCTGTAAGACTCACCACTTAGGATTTTCTTTTTAAAGCACTTTAAAAATTCTATTTTTTTCCAATTCCTGTGAGATAGATTAATTTTATCAGGATTTGCTAGAAAGTATGAATCCAAACTTCAAAATACTAACGTATTTTTTTTGTAAAAGTAGCCCATTCATTTTGGATACCCGGTTCCAGGCTCATAACTTGAACACAAAGTGATAAGCAGCTTCCATCAAGTGAACAGTTAGGATGAACGTGAATAACACACCTTGCTGAGCAACACCTAGGACCTTCGGGACAGGTTGAATTGAAATGGCTAGGACATGCAGGGTTGAGATCAGGAAGGCCAAGGCACAGATGGAACAGAAATTGGCAAAGGATGTGATGATTAATAAGAAGGGGTTCTATAAGTACATGAGTCAGAAAAGAAAGGCCAAGGAGAGTGTCCCCCCTCTGATAGACATGAATGGTGAACTGGTAACAATAGATTTGGAGAAGGCTGAGGTGCTCATGAATTCCTCATCTCAGTCTTCACTGGCAGCCAGGCTCCCTGCACCTACCAGGTACTGGAACCTCTAGGAGAGGGCTGGGGGAGCAAAGGCCCTCTCACTGTAAGCAAATAGCAAGTTCAAGACCACCTGATAAAACTAAACAAACATAAGTCTATGGGACCTGATGACATACATCCCAGGGTCCTAAGGGAACTGGCTGATGTAGTTGCAAGACCACTCTCCATCATATTTGAAAAGTCGTGGCAGTCAGGTGAGGTCCCCAGTGACTGGAAAAAGGGTAACATCACCCCTATTTTTAAAAAGGGTAGGAAGGAGGACCCGGGGAATTACAGACCAGTGAGCCTCACCTCTGTGCCTGGGAAGATCACCTAATGGATCCTCATGGAAGCAATGTTAAGGCACATGCAAGACAAGGAGGTGATCTGAGTAAGCCAGCATGGATTCACCAGGGGCAAATCATGCCTGACCAATGTGGTAGCCTTCTATGATGGAGTTACTGCAACAGTCGACAAGGCAAGACCGATTGATGTCATCTACCTAGAATTCTGTAAAGCCTTTGACACAGTCCCACATGACATCTTTATTTCTAAATTAGAGAGATATGGATTTGAAGGGTGAACTATTCAATGGATAAGGAATTGGCTGGATGGACGCATCCAGAGAGTTGCGGTCAATGGCTCTATGTCCAGGTGGAGACTGGTGATAAGTGGTGTCCCTCAAGGCTCTGTCTTGGGATGGGTGCTTTTCAATATCTTTATGAATGACATGGACAGTGGGATAGAGTGCACCCTCAGCAAGTTTGCAGATGACACGAAGCTGACTGGTGCAGCTGACACACCTGAAGGATAGGATGCCATCCAGGGGGACCTGGATAAGCTGGAGAAGTGGGCCCATATGAACCGAATGAGGTTCAGCAAGTCCAAGCGTCAGGTTCTGCACCTGGGTTGAGGCAATCCCAGACATGAGTACAGGCTGAGAGAAGAACTCATTGAGAGCAGCCACGCAGAGAAGGACTTGGGGGTCCTGGTGGATGAAAAGCTGGACATGAGCCAGCAATGTGCACTCGCAGCCCAGAAGGCCAGCCATATCCTGGGCTGCATCAGAAGACACATGGCCAGCAGGTCGAGGGAGGTGGTTCTCCCCCTCCGCTCTGGCCTCCTGAGACCCCACCTAGAGTACTGCATCCACTCTGGAGCCCTCAACATAAGAAAGATGTGGACCTTTTAGAATGGGTCCAGAGGAGGGCCACTAAGATGATCAGAGGGCTGGAGCACCTCTGCTATGAAGACAGGCTGAGGGAATTGGGGTTGTTCAGCCTGGAGAAGAGAAGATTCCGGAGAGACCTTATAGTGGTCTTCCAATACTTAAAGGGGACTTATATAAAAGAAGGGGAGAGACTCTTTATAAGGGCAGATAGTGATAGGACAAGGAGAAATGGTTTCAAACTGAAAGAGGGGAAATTTAAATCAGATGTTAGGAAAAAATTCTTTACTCAGAGTGTGGTGAGGCACTGGAACAGGTTGCCCAGAGAGGCTGTGGATGCCTCGTCCCTGGCAGTGTTCAAGGCCAGGTTGGATGAGGCCCTGAGCAACCTGGTCTAGTGGGTGGCAACTGGAGTTAGATGATCTTTAAGGTTCCTTCCAGCCCAAGCCATTCTATGAGTTTATGAATCTACTTGTTCAGAGGGCACAAATGTAACTTACCATGAGCACAATATCTTTCACAACACTTTACTATACCATGCCTTGTGTTTCTTTCAATTTCTGCAGCAAGCAGAGGTCTTGCAAGAAATAGGTACCTATATTCAAATTAGTCCTGGGTGATGATCTGATGATCTGCTCTGCTCAGTCAATTGGACAGAAGCCCTCAAGAAAAAATAGTACATTACAGTCTTTAATTTCACAGTCCCTTGAATGTACTTGCAGAAGGATGCTAGCTTACAGCTATGTGGGCAGTCTTATCATTGACTTCTCTTAATTGTTGCAACCTTACATTTTTTTGTATTTTTTTTTTTATGAATTTCTCTTCTTTTCAAGATGTTTGCTAAATTAAGTATGACTTTGGAAGTCGAAGGAAATGTTCTGTTTTAATTCCCCTATGTTTTCTTATATGTTTGTAAATACTTTCTTGTACAACAATATGAAACAAACTCTTAGAACTTAGAATATCTCCACCGCCTCATAATTATGTTTAGTGCTTCAGTTCTCCTGCATAATGCTTTCATGAGAGTTGAGGCAGAAGTAGGAATGGAACATTTTTTAGTAACTATAACTGGAATAAAATAAGATCCTAGTGTGCTATGTTGACATTTTTCCTGCTACAATTAGCTTTAACACATGACACTACACTAAATTTGTGGAGTGTTTGACCAGTATGTACTGCTAATATATTGGAGAATATGCTGAAGATGTCAATTCTGTACTTATTTGCGAAACTTCTGGCAGTTCATAACCAGTGCTTTGCCTTAGATGTCACAAAATGAAATCCTTATTATATCCCATGAGTTCCATATTTGACTGGAATTCCAATGGAAATTCACGAGGGACTTTCTGTCTGCGGGGTTTTGTAATGTGGCTATGAATACCACCAAGAATGTTTTTCTTAAAAGCTGGATATCCACACATGCCCTATCGGTAAACCACTGGGTTGCTGAATTAAGATTTTTATTTACCACTGGAATAAATATACTACCCAGTATACACATAGTCAGGAACCACATATGGGAACCGTTCGTGGGCTATATCAACATCAGTTAAGTTGTTTGCTGCATTTAGTGCTGTACATTAGCATTGGGAAGTATGTATTTAAAATCATTAACTTTGCTAGTTAAGCTCTTCATTTCTTCCTTTGAGCATCTTGGTCCTTCTGAACTTGGAAGTATTTTGCTGTCCAGTCAATCATGCTTTGAACCTGTTTTTAAAGAAAATTCTACCATCTTACTTGGATGAGGTTTTTTGTTTGTTTGTTTGTTTTTGCTTAGTGTGATATTTGCGTCAATGTTCATGCTGTCAAAACAGATTTTGAAAACTTAAGATTTTCATAAAAGACAGACATACACAAGGCAGAGATGTGCTGTATTTTATTGAACTCTCTTATTTGACAAAAAGTAATTATACTGCTCTTAAGCGTTTTTTTTTTCCTCCCACAAGAATCTATTACCATGCACTATGTCTAACTTCTGGAAAAAGGAGTAAAATGCATTGGCCTCACTTAGCGTTTTACTTCTAATTTGTTACCTGATGATACGGGTAATGAGAAATGACCCTCTGAATAAAACATTTTTCCTGAATATTTTAATAAGCCATTTACAATTTTTCCAGCTTATTTATGGCCATAACCATTTGATACTATATATTTTTTAAAAAGTTGATTGTTGGCACTAGCTGATACACCTGTCATAATATCTATTTACAATATATACATCCTCTCTGCCAAGTTAGGTCATAGTTTACAATGTGGTTAGTACTGAATTCACAACATGGCACGGTTCTGTACAACAATCTGAACTTGTGAAACCAACTAAATGGTGGTAATCTTATAGGGAGTTTTATTAAGCTGCAGCTACACATGGGGATATTGGAAATATGTTGCCGAAGTGAAACTAAAATTTATATAATTAATCATTTTTAAAAGAATTTTCTTCTCTGTGTGTGTATTTTTGTTCAGGATAATTAGCTAACCACAGTTTGTTTATATAAGGTGTGTGTAATCTGTTTATAGAGCATGGCAGCTGACATAATGTAGCTCTTGGCGAGCTGCGACATTCCCTTCCCACAAGTAACATTTGAAATGATAAAACAACATTCAGATGAATAACTCCCCACCAGGTAAAAATCATTACAGCCCACATTCTCCAATAATATTTTCAATCCACCTTGTTAAACCTTTCCACAGGAGCAAACACAGGTACAACCCCATTTGCTGTAACTGTAGAGCAATTCTTTGGCCAGCCCGGGGCCCCACCAATGTGTCTGAAGTAAGTTTACTGTTACTGAGAAGTGTGTTTGTTGTAGACCAAAATGTTATTATATGATCCAGACAAACAGAATGAGATTTGATTAAGGGATTAGAAACATGAACACAAGTCTCATGTCATTCAGATGGAAATATGACGTATTAGGCCATGGGGAATTTGAGCCAAAGTACTTACCATCACTGAGACTCACATCATTGTGCCTGGGCTTTGCAAAGGCTCTCTCGAAGATCACCCCATGCTGCTCAGAGGAGAGCTTTCAGAAACCCCAAGATATCTAACTTCTCTTTCTGAAGGCCCCAAAAATATGCATATTTTTTGGATGAGGATCCATGTGAATGTCTTCTTTCTGGACTGGTGTATTTTTCCCTGCAGAATGGTAAAGCAGGGACCATATAAATATTATTGTGGGATCTGCTCTGCATGGAAGTGTCTGTGCGAAGATGGACCATGGACATACTGCCTGCAGCTTCTGGGAGGGAGGCCATGCCAACAGGAGTTAGAGCTGATGTGAACGGCTCTAGCTTTGATTTGCAGAACACTGATCTCTTTTGTAGGGATAGACTACACTTCAGCAGGCCCATATTTGATGGAGCCAAACCCCTGGGGGAAAGGTAAACTCGCAAAAGTGATGACTGTTGAGGATCAAATTCACTGGCCCCCAAACAGCATAAACACATGTAGTGGGAGAATCTGAACTAGAAGAAATTATCCAGTGAAACAGTCTGGCAAGGGTCCGAGTGCTGAGCTGTGAACACCTCCTTCCTTCAGTCTGCAGTGGTAAAGCCAAGGATGAAGAAGAAAGGACAAGCAACCATATTGACAAAAGAGTGCGGAGAAACATTGCCTTTTCTTGTGCAGTGTCTTTTCCCTCTAGATAAAGGTGCTTTCAGTTCTTCATACTTTCAGTCTGGCTCTCAGGACACAACAACAAAGCAAGGAGACAAAGAAATGTTGCTGGCTTTTGTTAGAGATTTCTGTCAATGAGATCCTCCTCCCACCCTGAAGGAAAGTCATTGCCGTATAGCATGTCCCAGTATTGAAGAGGCACTGGTGTATGTATGCAAACGCAGATGTTTGATCTGGAATCTGTACGCTCTCCAGCTTGTGGAGCCTCTCACAGTCACCCCATTGCACAGCCTGCAGGGTCTTTCTGACTTGGAAATTCAATTTGCAGTATCCACTAATGCTACTCCTACCCATCTGTGGATTTTTTTACATTATGGCTTGATCTTACAACTGCTGGTTACTGGTGACAGCACCTCTTTTATATTACTTTGGTAGCACAGCCCCCCCATTTTTCTACAAATGAACTAGGTGTTTGCCCCTTTGCCAGGTCTGAGCTGCAAATTCTGTCAGCATGCCCAAACTATCCATTTCTGCAGAACTGTGCCTCCAGTTGAAAAGCCAAAAGAGAGCGGAAAGGATCATGTTCTGCAAATGAGTGAGCTTAGTGCTGAATTCTATAATGGTAGTAAAAGTGGGTGAGTGACTGCAGTTAGCTTTCCCATTGCCATACTGCTGCAATTCAAGACCCAGCAGGCACAGGTGAAATGGGACAGTGACAGTTTTCTTTTGCCGGAAAGATAGGTCAGGAAAGATCCTTGGCTGGTACTGGGCGTACCTTGAAGTGAATTGAGACTTATGTGCAATTGAGGATCTACTCCAAGGAGAAAAGTTCCAGCTTTATTGAAGTAATTGGAAATTTTACTATTAAATTCAGTGAGACAGGCTGTCAGTCCCAATTCCTTGGGACATAGGAAGACTGTAACATGAGACTAGAAGGTGTGTATTTTTCTTACTGCAGGTATGGTTAGGATACATGTAGGAATGAGGTAGAAGGGCCAGGTGGAAGGAGAAGAGGTCATTCTTTCAATAGTTTGGACTGTGAGATGCTTACCAAGCACCTGATATACTGTACAGTATATATAGCTAGGTGCAAATGCTCTTCCTGCTGAAAACAAGCTGCTATGGTAATGATACAGGAGGTAGTGCATGTTGGTTTCTCTGTGAATAGGATGTCCTCATACTCCTCTTTAGTATAAACCTGTGACTATTCAGTCCTCTGACTACTAGGTGGACACTGAAGGCTTCCCCATGGCGTATTTCATGCAAGAGTGGCAGATATTTTCTTGCTAATACCTTCACTTTGTAGATATGTGTGCCTGAAATATTTCCTAGTTCCTTTAGCCTTTTGGGAGGTATTTGTTGTGCATGTACTCTGTCTTCCGGAAATGTCCAGTATTTGACCAGAATATTGAGAGAGGGAATAGGACATGACCCACAGATTTATTTCTGGGAACATTCCTGCACGATAGCCATGTTTACACCAAATGTGTATCCTCAAGACCACACTTAAAATGTAGATCAAACAATATTGCCAACATGTATTTTTCCTTATTGAGAGTTTCTCCAAATATGGAGTAATATTTGCTGTTCTGCCAGTATTCTTGCAGCAGTGTCTGTTTTATATTTATGTGCAATTCCTCTTGTTAAAGAAAGAAAGCAAAGCATAATGGCCAATGTCTGACTGAAAGGTGCAATGAGAGTACTGACTCTATCATTATTTGAGATGGGTAAATGATAAATAAATATGTAAGGAGCATGCAGTGATGAAGCCTTGGGTATAATGTTGCTATTCTACCATTTCTAATACGTTCAGGTGACACTAAGATAGTCAGGTAATGGCAGCAAATAGAAATGTGGCATTTAAGTATTCTGCTCTCAAGCTATTTAATATGCAATGTACTGCTCAGAATCCTGCTACGGCAGCGACGCAGATAAATAGCTAGGTCTTGCATGTTTCATTCATAGTTTGTTAATAATACGTGAGCAGTTAAACAGCACAGAATGAATACATAAAATTATTTAATTATTTAGAAATCACAAAATCTGCTAAATGATAGGGTAAGGAAAATTGAATTTGTTCAGCTCTTTGTCATCACAGAACACTCCAAGCTAGCCTTTCATTTTCATTGTTGGGTCAAGTTACAATGTCAAGTCTACTTCATGGGCATTTATGAAAGGCATATTTAACAATCTTCATTAGGAAAAATGCTCTGATTTTTCCTGAAGGCTCATAAGAAATTGCACAAAGAATGAAATAATCTTAGGCCACTGATCTGGAAAGCACTTTCTTTTTTGGCATTCTTTATACCATAAAAGGGCAAAAGCCCATATCTGTGATGTGACTCAGTTCAGTATATTTCATCCTCTTCAAAAGACTTCATCTCTCTGGACAACCAAAACCATTAATCTAGGGAAAAAGAGTCAGCACTTAATAATAGAATGTAACTTTATTGAGCACTTACACTGTGGCCAGGAAAAGCAAATACACTCTGAATCCACTCAGTGCAGTGAAGTGGAATATAAATGTTGCAGAGCTTATCTATGGAAGCATGTTGTCATTTTTCGAGGTTTCTATCAAACTTTTAATCAAAACCATAGCTGAAATTGGCCCACATTACTGTGATCATTTTTGAATGTTCTGTTCTGTAAAGTCTAGCACACAGATTTATAACGTTTGAACACTAGTACTGTTGCCAAAAGTCACAAGAAAGTTGCAGGCTTCAGGCACACATCATCAGTACATGTTATATATCTACTTCAGAAGCAAAGGGAAGTCCATTGGAGATGGCCACAAATGCACTCCAGTGGCTAGAACCAACGATGCTGATAAAGTTGCAAGATGATCTGGGAAATGTATTACTTTAACGAATAAGGAGGAATGTATTCATAAAGACCAGCTGCAGACTAGGTAGGCTAAAGGCCTGTATTAGCTCCTGTAAAAGTCAGTTTGGAATACCTATAGTTAGAGTTCAGCTCTGAATTGCCCTACAGAATGGCAGCACTGATTTAATATATTGCTTAGTAACATGTGGTTTTTCTATTCATCTACTTTTCTTAGCACAGCTGGTCATTGTGCCTCTTACCTTTCCTACATACGGCAGTAATATGAGAATCATACCAATATATATGAACATAATCTCCATATATGGTCCATAATGCCCATTGCACATACCTGAAGTTCACGTTTAAAACTTGTTCAGGTAGAAGGATCATAGTACTGCCATGAGCTTTATTTTAGGTTTGCTCCTTGTTTTGTTGTCTTCAGAGCATAAAAACAAGCACTTGCTTATGTGTTCTGATAGACCATGGAGGCAGACTTGCCTGTTAGCAATAGGCAAGTTTCTTTTACCTGATAATGCATCTACTAGAATAGCTATTAATCTTGTGATTTCATATAGCACTTGATTTTATATACAGATGTCAAAAAACACATATCTCATATTTCAGCTATCTTTGGTTTATATTAGAAACACAGAAATGAACACAAGAGCCTAAACGAAAACCAGAAGAGAGGTTTACCTAATGCCACAGCTGATACTTTTGTGCAGATCTTAATACCATAAAAATGTTGTAAGAAGTATCAAAAGAAAGAATAAATACATGTAGATAACTATATAATGTTAATGAAGTGCTTATTTGGTAAATTATAATAGTTAACCATTCCCTTGTTAAAAAGTTTTGAGAAATATAGGTTGATCAGAAAATAAAAAACATTATAGAGTATAAATTAAGGAAAGGAGATACTATGATTATCATGTATTGATACTTATTTTTTCAAACAGAACATTGTATGTTGTGTTTTGATAATGGAGTAGGTGTGAAGAACTAACTTCACGATTAGAAGTAATGAATGTAAAATATTGGGTTTTTTTACTAGTGGGTTGACAAGTTAGTTGTTTGCTTTTAATTAACAAAAGTTAGAAAATATAAAGAATATGTATATGATGATAAGATGAAATATTGAATTAATTTTGGAAGGCATACCAAATTTGGAAAAATGTAATTCAATTGGTTCTCTTTTTCCTGAACTGCTATCTCATTGGGCAGTGGCTTTGGAGTAACTCCATCCTGTACTCAGTTTTCAAAGAATTTCCATCTGGTTTCATGATATTGGCCCAGTGTTTGAAAGGTAAATAGGCATTCAAGCACGCAAGATACTTTGCAGAGTAAACCGACCACGATCAGGGCTTTTTGAGACAGTCACATAGTCAATTGGGGGAAAAACTGACTCATTTATATGAAGCATCCAGCTTCATTTTCCTTCATGTAGCCAAGACCCCAAATTACCCTGATGTGCTTGGCTGATTATGTGATGAATAGGTTGGCTAGAGGAAGGAACTGGTACTGTCTATATTTTCCATGTACCTCTGGGAGGTCTATGTGAGGAAATCTCAAATAATAATTTGAAGACTCTTCACATGAAATAGTTTGGGATTATTATTTTTCTATTTTTTGAAAAAAATTGCATAAAGTGCTTTGGACAGTAGGACTAGAAAATGATGAAAATCGCTTCAAAACAGTACACTGTTTCCTGCCTAACACATACTTCTTCTCTTTTAATCCTTACCAGGCTCCTCTCCCTGTAGCATCTGAACAACTTAAGTCTGTCGTGCCTCTGTTTGACAGCAGCCCTGTAAGTTAAGGGAATAGTGGTGTTTACATCTAAATGGCTGGATGAAGGGGCCCTTGCAGGCTCCTGAGTCCTTGGTGAGACCCTACTGTGCACCAGGGTTTCTGGAGAAAGAAAACCCAGAGGCTCTGGCTAGAAGGACTCTGCAATGACCACCACCCTTGTCCAAGCCAAGCTGTGGTACATGCCATGACCCTGTCAGTCTAGATGCTGCCACAATTGCCAACTGCAGTTACTCCTTATAAAACTTCCTGGAGGGATAAAGGGAAATAAAACAAGTTAGTGAGTAGGGTAACCTTTAGAAAACCCGTTAGTAGTAAAACTATTTACATATTCAAAATAGCAAAGGACACACTGTTTACAAATAATATATGTTTTGTGTTTACAGCATCCATTGAAAATCATTAGGTAGCAGGGATCACAAAACTGCTTCCAGCTAAGCCAGAAATACAAGAGTCAGCTGTTACTAATAGACTCTCATTTCAATTGATTGAATAATTATTTTATTCAGCCAGTTTTCTTTTGAAAATGGTTACATCAAATAGTTTGGAAACTGTTCCAGATGTCAGTTGTTCTTTTACATTGGGAATGCATGAGCAAATGGAAGATAGGTCATTTGATCAATAAAAATAACATACATAAGTATGACCCTGTATTCTATCTTAATATATCTGATGAGCAATTTCACTCCTAACAAAACTAAACCTGAGAGTTCTTTTCCTAATTTAGACAAGAATTCAACTGTGATTCTGTCTGTAATCAAAGAATACACTCCTATGTCCCTTCCAGCAATGAGTACCTCTGGATGTTTGACAGTGAAAGCTTTAATGTTGATACAGGTTCATCCTTCCTGATACCATTTATGTTACTGTTAGGGTTTACTGAAAGTCTTCAGTCAAAACTATTACGAACACATTGGGTTTTGATTGAATTACTCTTTTGTGAATCACACTGTTTCCTGTAGAAAATGTTGACTCTTGGTTGAAATTGCCGGAAAACCAAAAGTGCTACCTTGGAAGTACTTTCTCCATTCTTCCTATCCCCACTTGCTTCTGTGTCCAGCCTCCTAGGTCAGATTACATCGCCTGTAAAGCATTTAAATGCCTCTTAGAGCAGTGAGATACAATGCACTGTGGGGGCAGAGAGGACAAAATGTCAGAGCAAAAAATTTACAAACAATTGTCTTTCTTCCCTCTTCTCCTGGCTCTGAGATCTGTTACTTTGAAATACTGATTTACAGCAAGATCATGTTACTTGTTAACATATTAGTCATACTTTTGACAGCTTAATAAGATTCAATAGCACATTTTAAAAAGCTGACAAACATTTCAAAATATGATTCCTGACATGTCATTAAAAATAATTGTATTCTAAGGTACAGCACTTCCTTTAAAAAAAACAAAACCAAAACAAAACTTAAAACCAAACAACAACAATTCATCATGCTATTTTAGGGCTTAAAATAGTGAATTTTTTTCACCAAGGTTTCAGGAGTTCTGAGACAGTAAATAAAGCAGCGATTTATAATGTCTTTCTGTGGCTTGTAAGGAAGTAGATACAATGAATACTGTAGTTTACGCAGACCAGCCACACAGAAGTGTTAATTTATGAAGACTAATGAGCTCTATCACGTAGATTTGCTCCTTAGAAACAAAAAGTTCTGGATAAAATCCTGGGTACCCTGAACTTAGTGGGACTTTAATCACTGACTTCAATAGCTTTGGCTATACCAGTAAATAAAAAATGCTTGGGACTCTTCTCTGCACAGCTGCATTCAAGTTGCCTACTGGGACTAGCTCCATGCCGCCTCCAGAGCCCTGCACAGGGGTCGTGTGGGAGAGGACTAATTGGCCCAGTCCAAAGTCACGCCAAGGACTCTTCTGGTGATGAGCAATACAAACTAACATAGCCATGGCCAGCAAGGCTAGAATTTCACCTTCTCCATCTAGTGTCTTTTAACTAAAGTATATTTGTCCCTTGTTTCTCTGTTCCTCCCATAATTTCAATAGCTGGAAGATCAGTTCATAAATATAAGCATCGCCTGATTTTTTTTCCGGTACAGTTCAAAGAGACCAAGAGGCTTTCTAGCAAAGTAGCTACCCCCCGTCTCAAGAAAAAAAAATATCTGTGGAGTAATAAAATTTTAAGTGTCCTTAAAACTGTAAATGTTAAGCAACTATTTTATTTAATTGCATACCATATGCCACATTTGGCACACATGAAAATCTGCAGGTTTTTTATGTGTTTCTTACTGCTCAGTAACTAGTGCTTAGTTAAATATTTAATCTAAAACTTCTTAAATACAGAAGTAGCCTACATGAGTTTATAGTGTCCTGTCATGCAAGAAAGGAAAAGTTAAAAATCTGTAACTCTTTAAAGCTTTAGAGAGTCAAAAAACATATATAATCAATAGACATCACCTCCCTGCTGGATCACTGAAACTTAGCTCATATGCTCCATCTAACATTACATAATTTTTACAAATTAAATCGTCCTACAGTGCAAGCTTAATGTATCCCCCTATCTACCATGTCTCTGCTTGAAAACAAACATTTAATTTGCGTGTGTAAATACATGCTCTTTCAGGCAGGGAAGCCTAAAAATGTTTCCCCTAAATCTGTAATTAAGCATTTAAATGAATTTTCTGTTTTTCAAAAGTCTTTAATGTGAATTATCTCCTATTGACATCTGTTGTGTATCTTCTTCCCTCAAATATGACTCCAAAGAGTTGAAAATAAGGCTTTGTCCTGTATTTTAGAGTACTGATGTTTTTTCACAGTAAGAAATCATATAAGATCCTGAAGGCAGAAAGGGCTCTACCACATGCTAAATCACATTAAAATTTATTACAATTAATTTTTGTAGCTTTTTTTAAAAGAAAATTGTTGCCAGAAGGAAGAATTTTAGACCACATAGAGGAAGAATTGCTTGCTTTTTATTCCCTCTCTGAGGTTGCAATGCCATAAATAAATATTTTGGGGGTGGAATGAGAGTAGAAATATTCACCTAATGACACCAGTTTAAAAACAACAAAAAACAAAAATACAGCCACAGTTTGCTGGAAGCTAAAGGACTAAAAACTCAGAACCTCTTCTACTCTATCTTTCCTCCATAATGACAGGAGATTTTCATAGGTGAGATGCAAAACTATGGCAAATTTTTCACTTATATTTTGCCTCAACCACTTGCATTTTTTTTCTTGAAAGTGACTCCACTGGAAGTATGGAAGCACATGGAAATAAAAGTGAGATTTTTGCTGGAAAATTAATAAACCACAAAGCAAATGTTAGTTCTTGGGTGTCTTCCCAAGGTACAATGGAAAAGGTGTCTTTCTCCAGAGTTTCTTTTTTTTTTATTTTTTAGGATGGATTGAAATTACAAAGCTTTTATTTTGTTAACAGCAGTCCCTCCCAAAGTCTTCCTCAACTCTGATTACATATGGCGTGCTTTAACTTTTAGTCTCTCTGATCACCAGAAGCATTAAATCAAACCATGATCTAGAGTCATTAAAGGCATAATGTACCATGAAAAGATGAAGTTAATTCAATTTCAATAACTTTATTGGCACTATATGGTGCCCAGGTACAGTAGAAGTTAATCAAGACAATGAATATCAGACATCTGTTCACTGAAAATAATTTAGTATTAATTTAGTGTGGATTTTACACACAGAGAGCTAACTTCTGCGCTAAAACATCAGCTGTTTTTAATGCTGCTTAATATGCAAAATCAGCACATTAGTTTGGCACAGATTTCTAATGGAACAGTCCTGACCTTGTATCAGATACTAAAACTGTGATTATGCACAGAAGATAATTATCTTCAGAAAGTTTGACATTCTCTGACGATAACTTTTAAAACTGTGGTGAGTTTATCACTGGGAAAAGGGTCACTTGAAACTCAGAATTTGTTCCCTTCCTGTTCACATTTTATTCTTGAACAGAACAAAGTATTCTTGATTTTTTATTTGTGGTTCCAAATTGTTGCAAACAGATACTCATCTGCTGTATAGTTTACTTATCAAGAAACTCAGCTGAAAGCTGAAGCTTCAGGTGATTGTACTGACCTTGCAGCATAGAATATTTCCTTCTCATTGAAAAGAGTAAAGACTAAATGCTTTTAATTGAGACTGTAATGAAACAGATAGTGTTTCCCATTTCAGTTGGTTCGTTCTATAATTTTTAAAACTTTCTTGAAAGCCATCTTAATGAAGCATTCCTCCCAGTGAACTGGTTTGTTAAAATATTTGTGCAAACCAAACATCTGAAGAGGCATGTTGCAAACATGAGTCAAATGGAAACTGAGGTTTTAAAGTGTGTTTGAAAAAAGTATTATTTGGAAGTTATATTCCATTTTTTGTTCAGGATGTTCCATCAACATCAGAATTTCTGGAAGGATAATATCCAGGAAGAATTCAAAGCCAGTTGTTTCACATAAACTATCTTCTGTTAGCTAATGGCAGACTCTTTTCACTAGCTTCTAGTAGCGCATTAATTAATGTTTAGGAAACAGAGTGAAAGAACTCAGATAGTCAGCATCATGTAAATCCAATATGTACTGGAGTTTTAGCAAAATAAAGTATTTGTCAAAAAGGTAGCAATGAGAGAGAATCTGCAGATATGTCTAAAACTGCTTCTGTAAGGCTTTGAGAAAATTTATGTTAACAAGTCCTTTCCTTTCTATAATGGCAAAGGCATGAAAGACAGTGCATCAATATTTTGTCAATGGTAGATGGGCTGCTTTATTATTAATTAAGTGTTAGTGCTGCAATTATTTACATTTAGTGGTAGCCTTAGGAAAGACACAGTTTACTTTTTTCTTTCAGCTCTACTGCAATTGCTTTCTTACCCATTAATTCCTGAAGAGTCATGAGCACTGCAGCTCTTATAACTGACTGGGGTAACAGGCTCAGGAGCCAGGCAGGTGTAAATCCCATTTCTTAGATGTCTTCTGCGGTGCTGACAAACCTGCTGTCAGGAACACTACAGTAGTATAACTGTGGATGAGCTTCAGCCTTTCTACTTAATGACACGTATTGCTTGTATGCAAATATGCAATGGAAACCGAGCCATGTGTGTGATTTTGTGTGTTTTAGTTTTTAATGCAGTTGATAAATACCAGATTAATTTCTCTGTACAAACCTATTCAGTTAGCCAGATCTGTAAATAATACATTAAATCTTATTCTGAATTTCCTAATAAAGCACGTTGAACCTTTCCTTTTAATATTGCTATTATGACTTAATATAAGAAACAAGTATTACTTTTCTCCCAAAGGGGAAGTCAAAGATTAACACAGCCTCAAGTGGAATCTTTGTGGTAAGAAGGAGGAGTAGAAGTCTGAAGGGTGACCTTAAATTACCCCAGCAGCAATTAGGTTTCAGAAGTTCAGATTCACCAGTCCACTGTCAAAAGACTAAGTCTACTCAAAGAGCAGGCAGTGTCATGTCTGTAAATAGCATAAAATGCAATGGATTGGTCAGTTAGAAAGAAATTGCTGATTTGCTAGCAGAATTAAAGAATGTCCTTTGCAAAAAAAGATATTGTTCTTGGATTAAAGTTAAAGACTTGGATTTTAACGTGGGATCAGAAAAAGGAAATCAGACTCTAATTCCTGATACATGGTTCTTCCAGTCTATTTCCAGAAGATTTTTGTAGCTAGGAGTGATAGGCAGCTGAGGAATGATTTTCTAATTATTATTTGTCTTAGCAGACCTACAAACTGAGCTTTGACCTGAAGACTGAGATTCCAAAGACCCATTCTTCTTGGAACCATGAAGCTAAAGAAACACAGACAAAGTCATGAACAAGTGCAACTTTTTTTAGCTGTTATGAGGAGAATAAATCTTTTATCATCGTTAATAATAAATGACTACAACAGTTATTGCTTTCAGTGTAAGAAGCTGCAAGATCAAGGTAATAGACCTTTCTGGAAAGGCATACAATTGGGAGTAAAAGCACTATTATAGCACAGTGAAACAGAAATTCTTACCAAAATGGTGGTCATCCATTTTAAACTGAATGATACTCAAGGAAAGAAAAAGACCATAGTTGGGCTTTTTTGAGGCATTATAATCACAGTCAGCTGAAAGCTCTGAGTAATGAACCAGATGATACTGTGTGAGTTTGTCCGTCTAAGCTTCCCAGCAGTTAGGAATTTACTATAACAATTTATGGACTTTGGTTCCCATGGAAGGAAATATGCATATGCCTTTCCTGATGCAACTGAAAGTAAAAGCTGAAAGATAAAGTAATTGTTCCCAGGGCTTTTCACATTAGACTTGATTTCTGCATTAATCATCTCTATCACAAACAGTCCTTGGCTGTAGTCCACGAAGACAAGGGAATGATTTCACAAAGCAAAGGGAAACATTTTTCATTTACTTGTGGATGTCCTCACTCTGAAAGGTAATCTTTCAATAACAGAGAAGTTTAACGTGAAAGCAATGCTATTGACAAGTAAGGTTAAATGTACTGAAGGAATGTCAAGTTTCACTTCAGATCCTAAGTAAAGGCACTTGTCTTTGTGCCCAATATGTTTGCAGCTTTGAATCCTAGAAATGTTAAGGCTAATCTTAACTTCCTTTTCTTTCCCTTGCCCTTCCTGAAAATTGCCGAACTGTGTAAACCAATCATGATGCTTATTGTGTCACTTAAATGGTTTCCCACAAAACTTAAAAGGTTTTCTACAAAAAAAAGAGACGATTTCACAAGTAAAAGGTCTGAGAAGTACCAGTCTGTATTAATGTGCAATGTAATTCACAGTCTTCTCATCCACAGCTGGCTGCTGATATGCTCAAAGCCTGGAACTACACACACACTAAAGCCATGTAAACTCATGCCTGAAGTCAAAGACAGCTGATACAAAGTCAGAATTTCTTTCAATAAAGAATTCTGTAGGAATGACTGTTTAGGCAGAACGCATAGGGATTTTTTTTCCTGTTTCCAGTGGGAACATTTTGCTCTGTGAAGCTGAAACAATTCTGAGTTTGGGCCATTGCCTTAGCCCTGTTTCCCACAGCATTCTTGGGTGCAAGGTGGCCTAGCAGGACATTCAGCAATGGTCAGCTGCAGGGCTTGGAGCAGGCTTCCCAGATCTGCCCATCCACTGGGACATCTGTGGCATAAGGAGTGCTCCTGTTGCAGACAGGGAAATACTGGGAGCCCAGGAGGTGAGCTGGCAAGAATTTAGACAAAATGTCTAATAGAACTCATTTTTCACCCAAAGTTTACCTGACTGGCCTAATATCACAAATTATTTTGATGATTATGTTTTTCAGAATAAACCCCTTTCATTGTAAGTTTCCAATCAACTTCAGTAAGTGGCAGTGTTGCCATGTCACGTAGCTTCTCTTTTATCTTTTCTTTTGTGCCATGGAAACCTTAGCATTTCTGTACTTCATGGAAGGGTTGTGATCAAGAACGCTTTTCAAGTGCTATATAATGTACCTGAATTGACATATTTTCCTCTGCAAGATGAGGGTATAGAGCTGATGAACTAAAGTTCTTGGTTGGTTTCTTTTTTGGTGGAGAGGGCTGAAAGCAGAATAATTTTGGGACCTCTGGACATCATAACTTCACAGTTAGACAAGGTTGCTCAGGGCTTATTCAGCGAAGTTTTGAAAATCTCCAAGGATGGAGATTTGACAGCCTTTCTTAGGCAACCTGCTGTTTTTCCCTTGCTGCAGCTTGTGTCTGTTGCCTCTTGTAATATCACTGTGTGTCTCTGGCTCCATGTTCTCTCTAACAACTTGGCAGGTAGTTGAAGGCTACAATACTCCTACCTCTAACCTTCTCCTCTTCAGATTGAACAACCCCTGTTCTGTCAGTTCTTTTTCATACACCGTATGCTCCAGCCCCCTCATCATCTTCGTGGCCCTCCACTGGACTTGCTCCAGTTTGTCAATAGTACTAGGGAGCCCAAAGCTGGAGGCATTACTCCAAATGTGGTCTCACTAGTGCTGAATATAGGAGAACAAACAGTCCTCTTGACCTGCTAGCAAGAGTATGCTCTAGCTAATGCAGCCCAGTAAGTGAGGGTCCTTCATCCCTGCAGAGGTATACTGCTGGGTCTCACTCATCAAGACCCCTAGCTCCTTATCTTCAAAGCTTTCTCTCCCATCAATGCCAAGTCTTTACTGTTGCATGCTGTTCTTCCATCCCAGATACAGGACTTTGCATGTGTCCTTGACTTGGGAAATACTGGATCTGTAAGTGCATTCTTCTCCAACATGCTTTAAAACCCAGTTTGCAGTGATTGACATATTACTTGAGTAATACAATCCAAATACTGTTGTAGTCTCTAAGTACTTATAGCTGTTACTGGTTTCAGCCACAATGTATGGTAGGGAAAAACAACAAAAAACAGGCTCTAGAGATAATAATTTAGCTTTCTGATGTGAATGTTGTGTGTGTAGGTTGAAAAATGTATCCCTTAGGATAATGTTTTTTCAGTGGGGGTTTCATTTTAGCACCCAAAAGCTATAAATACTAAATACACATCCATGTTTATTGCAAATGTTACTGTGCATGTATTTGGACAGCTATATACTTAGCTATGCTTGAATGAGATACAAAATCATTATTTGCCTAAGTAAGCACCACTAAAATTCCTGCCACATATTCAGGCGCTGGATCTTAGTGAAGGCTTCCAAGACATGGTCAGCAGCTTCTGGGCTTAGATCCCTTTGCGGACTCAGCATTCAAAGAAACAGGATGAAGAAAGAGTCTTTGCCAGATAAGAGAAGGGAAAGTATTTTGTTATTAGGATGCACAGATGGGCAATTTTGCAACTGCATTTGTATAAAACCACAATCTGAGTAAGCCTGGGTAAGGGTTGGCAGGTGTATCCAACAAACCAGCCTTTGAAAATGTGTCCCTATAAACCCGACTGATGACTTGCAGCAAACTGAAGGAAAAAAAAAAAAAGGTTGTGATGGCTTTCCTGCCACCTCTCCAGTGCACCATAAGGGAGGGGCCAAAAGGCTGCAGCACATAAATCCTATTACAAATCATTTGCTCTTCTTATTCTTGCTTAGCTTCTACCTTTTCTTGCATTTAAGACAGTAGTTGGGATGAAATCTTAGGAGAATTGAAATCAGTAGGCATTTTCAGTGTGGATTTTCACTCCAAGGATGGAATCAACACTTCGACTCTAACTTATGCAGTTTAAAACTGACTTGTCTTTTCCAAGATAGGCATCTGGACTCTTCTGTTCCCAGTGGTGAGAATAGAAGTAGCTAATGCGCAGGTTATTCCAGCTGGTTAGATACCTACCTTGGGGACCTACCCTGCTTGTTTCAGTTTTCCATTTTGGAGACAAATTCTACAGCTACATATAGACTTCTAAAAGTGCTTGATTAACACTTAATATAATTTTGTGGACTTTAAGCTTAAAATATGCATGCAGGAGCTAGGTACTACAGATACGGAATGTGATTTTTTGCTCTACAATGAAATCATAATGGTTTAATAGGGAGGCAAGTTAAGGTCTGCATCTACTCTGTTTCACTGCTTAATCTCATCGCTCAGTTTCGGTTTATCACAAAGTTCAGGAAAAGAGCTATTAGAATAGGGGATGTGTGTGTGTGTGTTAGAATTTTCCTTGGATCTGATGTTATTTTGAATCTGATGAGGTTGCTTTACTGCCTAGTGGAAAGGATTAATATTGGGCACTCAAAACTGTTAACAACGGCAAAAAATTTGACTGTAAAAAGTTTTGCATGCACAAATTGAACTGGTAAAAAGCCAAATATTTTCTGAACTCTTTCTGTATTTGAAATAGTTCACACAGTTGTTTTATTATACAAAATGCTTTGCTGTGGAGTTGGAAATTCCTTGTGCTGCTCCTTTTTTCTTGTGTAAGTCTGTAGTAATTCTTTTGATAGTGGAGATCCAAGGCAAGTACAACCAGGAATCAGGCCCAGAACTTTTTCACTAGAATCATCAGAGCTTTTAAAAATTAGTTTTGCTAGGAATTCTTAACAATAATAATAATAGTAATTTAGTTAATTTTTTTTTCTATTATTTTTAAAGTGAGCTCAGAAACACAGGCTGCAGAACTCCAGTACCAGCCCTACCTCTTGGTCATCAGCTGAAAATGAACTTTATAAAGAACCAAAAACCTAAAAATCCTGGGAACTTGGCAGGTCATAGGTTTGCACTTTGTTTCAATGGCTACTTTTGATCTCATAGTGCAACTGTGGTGAGTGTTAGTAGATCAGAAAGAGAGAAGTTAAAAATAATAAGCAGGGTGCTTTATTCTGCACAATAAAAGCAAATTTCTTTAGGCACTGGAGAACTCCAGCTGACTTACTGTAGCTGGAAGTCTCTAGAAAGCTTTAAAATGGCTATGCAATAGCCATGGTGATCTGTGTAAGGCAGAACAAAATACGTGACCATTTATCACATACATACCCTGCTAGCCACGAAACTTTTGCAGGACTGGGTGTACGAAACAACTAGTGAGCAAAGCAGTCAAGTAAACCTGGATGTTTCACTCTGGGGATAAAAGGCAGTGCTTTCAAGCCATTGTCTTTTATATTTTATGTTTCCAGAGCCAAAAACTCATGAGAGAACTAAACTGTGGGAAACCAAAAGCAGATAATATGTTTGCATATTTCAAACACCTTCCCCCTGTCCTTCCCAATGACCGTCTTGGCTTCCTCAGCACTGAGCCATCCCACTGCTGTTCAAGCACCAGTACATCATATCTCTGGCCTGGCTGACAGGGTATGATGTTGTTGGATAACAATGCAAAGTGCCTGAGTGATTAGGGGTTGGCCCAGTGCCGAGGGCAGACCCGTGATGTATGCACTGATTCCAGGCTCAGGATTCCCAGATGGGAGCGCAGCGGTGAAGCGGTGCTCCACGGATGGGATAAGTGCCCTCATTATTCACACTCTGGACAGCATAAGTGCCTCCATTATTCACATGTGGGTCCATTGTATATTGAGGAAAATATGTATCTTCATTGTTTACTCAGTCACAGTGCAGCACTTTATCAAGTTTAATGTCGCTGAATTAAGTATGCAAGCACATGACCTTTTTAACCTTTTTTAAAGCTGCTCCTATCATGCTGGTAGGTGATTGAAGAACTAAAAATAGAATGACATCTTATATCACCAAGGCAAATGCTGTGCCAGTGCAGGATTTACGTCCTTTAGTGGGGGACGAATCAGATATAATCAGATGGAATTACACTTGATCATAACAAAATGAAACTACTACCCCGTACATTTGATTCTTTTCTAATGGTGTTCCTAATCTGAAGGCCAAAATTGAAGAAATACAAATGAAAGTAACACCGTTTGAATATAAGATAGAGTACAAAAGCAATATATAAATATTTTGAAAGGTTGTAAGAGATGAAGGGCGTTTATTTTCTTAAATAATACTGTGTCACAAATGGTATACAGCCACCTATTTTACTGTTATAGAGTACTGATGAAAGTTTTTATAACAGCCCAAGTATATCACTTTTACTTGATATTTGTCAAAAGAAAATAGTCTGTATTCAGACCCCAAAATACATCACTGAAGCTGTTTAAATCATTTTTTGTATATAACACAAATTTTGAAAGCTTTCTGAGAGAAGGCAGAGGGTAAGTGAAAAGTCCCTTTGCAGCTGTTCACATCACATGTCATGCCAATGGGGACACTGAGGACTGAGCGGCACTCACAAGCATTGCTTGGTTAGAAATGGTGCTCAAAAAGTTACAAATTAACATTCACTAGACCAGAAAGAAGTAAGATGAAGAAGGGCAGGACATCAGCAAAACAACTGAGGGACTGATCTTCTGCAGAATAGTACCACAAATCAAAAAGCCGTTCACAGACAACTTACCCAATGGGCAATAAGGAGATGTTAATTTGAGTGCGAGAGCTGGCACCTTTAAAAAATTACTACCAAATTGTTGGGGGAAGAGAGATGTGTCTTCCTTTCATTAAATTTAACCCAAAATTTCTAGAAGCCATTTCAATAGCACTTAAAAGTTAATTCAAGTTAAAAAGCCCCTTGAGGAATTACTTCATGACGTAACTCTATCCATTTTGGCATGGCCAAATCCTGTTCAGTGCTGTTACCCTGATCATGGGCAAAACCTGTGGAAATGACTGGCTGTGTTTTCTGCTTTTACTTTGAAAATGGAGCAGGAAATCTACCTGAAATGACTGATGTATCTGCTAGAATGATAGAGTGGTAGCAGCTTAAACAGCCTCTCTTCTGCTACCAACAACTTCATTCAGACTGGTCATGTGCAGAGATATATGTAATTTTTTTTCCATTTCTAGCTTCAGTCAGTGGAAAGATTTGCAGCCAGGTGGGATGTGGAACACCTCCAAATTTAGTGCAGGCAGTTTACACTGACTGAATATGCAGACAGTCTGGGGGGAAGTGAGGATGCTTAAAGTCGAGAGGATTTATTTTGCAGCAAACAAACAACTATTTAGATGAGTTCGCTTAAGAGGTAAAGCACAAAAGTGGATATTTGAGCCTCTGGTGTTCTGTATAGCCTGTGTCCCCATCTTGCTGTGTGGCTTGCCTTGAGCTATTTAGACCTTGCCTCAGTACCCTGCCTGCACAATGGAGAAATACTCACTATCCTTCTCTGAAGCCCTGTTAAACACTCTGATACCTTTAGATGGAAAAGAGGCTATGTGAGAACACTTTCTTATGATATGAATGCCAATTTCTTGCTAACTTAGTATTTGTCTCAGATGCCCCTGGATTTTTAAGCCTGTCAAAGTCCCCTGGACCAGGCACAGATTTATTGGAAAGTCTAACAGACCACATGAGAATATTCTCATTGCTGAATTTCTGTTTAATAACTCAACTTTTCTTTTTATTTATGCACAATATCAGGTACAATGCACAAATCAGAACTTAATATCACTGTGTTAGGTGCAATTCTTAACACAGAGGCAGTGGCATTACCCATAGACCCAAAAAATAGCCTTTCCTGCCCTCCCCCCTTCAGTCTGTATCAGGGTTGCATCCGACTCTGTTCCTGCCAACAAACAAGGCTGGGTAATCTCGGTGCTCGTCTTTCTGCTGATTGGTATTGATTACTCCTCTCACCTGAACATGAAAAGAAGTCTGCATTTCCTTATTGAGCTCACAAGGCCAGATGCTGAGAATACAAACATCCTCTGCTACCCCTGAAGTAGTAATAAACATTCAAAATAAGATAAGCTAAAGCACAGACCTGTTTCAACCCATTTAGAGAGATGACTAGATAACTGCCCACAACACATTTAAAGCAGTGTTCAAACTGGTGACAAATGGAGAATTACTGTCTGCAGAGCGCAGGCAGTGCCGGGGCTCATATGGAGAAGTACTGCAGCTCCACTCAGGAATATAAAGCAGAAGCACTCAAAGGCAGCTTGACTGTCTCTAGCAATCTGTCATGCAGTTTGTCCCAATTTACTAATGTAAATTAGTAGCTGACCTGACCAAAATGTATCCTTTCATGATATTCTAGGTCACTTAGTTTACAGGCAGAATTTTTCTTTCTACCCATCCTCAACTGTGTCCTGTATAGACAGGTGCAAAATAAGGAATCCTATCACCAGCATAAAAGAGAGTATATATTTTCCTCAGTGTTTCATTCTCTGGGAGGAAAGGAAACTAAGAATTAAGTGATGAGTGAACTGCCAGCTAACTGAAAATGCTGGTTATATTTCAACAATAAAACAATTATACAGAAAGCTATAAAATTTAGGTATTGAATTCACCCTATACTTTTACAGTTGGAGGCTTATAAATTTCTTCTACTGGGAAATATTAATCATGGCTGATCTTCCTCAGCAAAGCTGACAGAGGGTAATAAATGCAAGGGAAGAGAAACATGAAGCCTAAAACTTGAGCTGGCTCAAGTCGCTTGTTTTATATTGCTTTTAAACAGCCAAGTTACCTTCATTTACAATCTTGTACCTTGCATCTTAATTTCTCCTTAAGAACAGCCAAGGCTGATGTCTCTGTTGATGCTGTAGGTATTGGCAATTTTTCTATCTTGGTTTGTCACTCTGAGGAGTTAATTGGAGCCATCTCTTCTTCATGCACATTTCTAAGCAGAATCCCACAGTGCTCCAAAGTCGACCTTCCTTGTGTTGTCTGCATTGTTAACTGTCCTGGACGGGACCTTACTGGTTCTTTTCACAATTATAGCAGCTCCCTCTTCTTTCATCTGCACACATATAAGTTGTTTTCGTTTTATACAATTTCCCTAGCAATTTCAGTTTCCTCAAATCCTTGTCTTCAGTTGTCCCCACATACAGACAGCTAGTTTGAAAATTGTAACTGTCTTGTTTTCACAACTTTTCCCTTCGTAATTACCTGAATGAATCAATTAGCTGAATGAATCACATCCTTCATTTTTAATGCAGCCTTGAATCTTTATTTTCTTTATTTTCCCTTGGTTTTTTTTTTTTTTTTGCACAAGCCTCGCTGTGTCTTTGCCAATTTTCTTTCTCTGTATAGTGCACTCCTCTAACTTGTGATCTGATACCTTTGATACCTTCCAGAAAGAAAGCAAGTGTTTGTGGCTAGGCAACATGGCATTTGGGCAATGCTGACTTCATTTTCAGGTGCTTTGGAACGACGATGTCTGGCAGATTGAATTGTGTGTTAACATGGTTTTGTTACCATTACTCTTCTGTATCCTCCCCACTTTCCCTATTTTCATTACATTTATTTGTCACATCTTCATTGAAATAATGTTGTATGGTATCCATAGCAGGGAGTATCTCTGCTGCAGCAATAGTAACAGCAGGTAGCAAAATTATGCTTGATCCTGACTGGGACCTGTGGTTGCAGTGCAATAGAAGTAAAGGTTTTAACTAATTTTCAGTGTTTGAATGCTGAGAAAGCTTGGGTTCAGCTCATTAGGGGTGGCTAGCTTCCCCAGTTACAGGTTGACATGTTCTCTTCCAATTCCAGGCACAGTATTTTCTCCCCTCCTCCTTTTCAGCAGAACATTTCTACCTCTACACTTACACATATGCATCATTTGTGGTGCAGTACTGAGGCTAACTTGGCACATAGAGAGGCAAATGGATAGAGGCAGGGGAGAGAGAGTTTCATCATAAGTACCACAATTTATAGTTTGTAGTTTCATTTAAATAGAAGAGCACTTGCTTATATGATATCATCCCTTTGAAGGGATAGCTAGTATCATAGGCACAGACATCTCTGAGCTGTTTTGATATGGATGTAAAATTTTGATATGGATGTAAAATTTGTCCCTCGATTCTAGCTTAGCAAAATTCTTGAGTTTCAAGTAGTTTTAGATCTTGTTACACACTTATTACATTTTACACACATCTGCTCTGTGGACTTGGAATTTTATATGTTATTTTCCAGAAAAGTAGAAAATTTTAATCCAGGCTGATATTTATGTTTTGACTGATATATGATCATTGCAGCAAGCAGCGCAACTAAAATTCAAATATCCTAAAATTCAAGGAAGTTGCCTTGCAATGCTGCTGTCTCGTAAACAGCATGTCAGTACCGTCAGGTATATCTAATGTATCTATGACCAATGGTTCCATCAAAGGGGCCTGATTTTGGCTCATAATATGAATTTTCCAGTTTTAAGTTTGGGTGAAATTCTGACTCTTCTTGCCAGAAGCATAGATTTGAACACCTTTACTTATTGTTAAATGCCCATAGGGAGATCTGTCAAAATAAAGTAGTCAGAATGGTATGTTAGTTGGCTTGTGCCAGCCTCACTTTCCAGCAATCTGTTTTTCCTCTAACAAAGATCAAAATTGCACCCATTGGATTAATGCATATGTGCTTGTAAAATTTGTTTTTAACACCAGGACAATGAAATTGGAGGTGAGCCCATTAATAATTGCTATATAATAAGTTTGCACCAGCTGGTCTGAGCAGAAATCAGGCTTTTCATGGAATTAGTGATGATGCACAGTAACTAGATATGCTTGGAAGGAAGCAGGATTTGGAGCGTGAGCAGAGAGGTGTCTGGAAAGTGCTTCATCAGAATGGGACTAGAAATGGATATGGGATAAGGAAGTTAGGGGGATACCCCACTTGCATGGTTTCCCAGATTATGAAAGGATTCAGCATGAATTGGCTTTGGTCCACTGTTCTCAAGGGCATATCAACGGATGTTGATGATGGCTCCAGAAATGGTGGAGATCCTCTCACACAGTGTAGGCCAGGATGTGCATCTCACCACTCTCTGCTTAGTAGGGTCCCATTGTCATCTTATCCCTCAACAAAGGGAGGCTGGCTGTAAGGGAGACCCTGATGGAAACCTTTGCAAAGGTTTCAATCAGGGAAACAGAAAAAAAGGAAAGAACAGGGATCTGTAATAACAACTTGTGAGAATAAAAGTGAATGATGCAGTACCCTGAAGAAAGCATACAGTCAATTGGATAGTAATCCTTTTGGACCAGGGACCCTAAGGAAAAGGCAAAGAGAAGAAAGTCTAATGTAAATTGTAACAATGATTTAATAACCCTTCTCCTGGACATATCTGGTTAGGCTTTTGATTTTTTTCTTCCTGTTGTCCAGGTCAAGTCGTTGGAATACTTCATTTACATGCATGGTTCAGATGGACAGAGGGTGTCTGGTTTCCATTTTCTGAAATTAGAGTTCCTCAGGGGCACTTTAAATCAAGCTGAAAAGCTGAACCACTCCATATCACTGATCACTTTGCAAAACAAAGGCTTCAGTGTTTCAACAAGGACAAATGCAGAGCCCTGCACCTCACTAACCCCTGCATCAGGCTGGGTCTGGGTACTGACTGGGTAGCAGCTATGCTGAAAAGGACCTGGGATCCTGGTGGACAAGGACGAGTAGGTTAAGAATGAGCCAGGACTGTGTTCCTGCAAGTGGTTAAGGCATACTGGGCTATATTCACCAGGAGTGTAGTCTGAAGGGAAGTGATTATTCTGCTTTATCCACCACTTGCGAGACTACATCTTGCATACTGGGTCCAGTTTTGGGTTCCCTAGTTACAGGAGAGATACCAAAAAACTACAGCAGGTTCAGCAAAGGGCTCCCAGGAGCCTGGATCGTGGGAGAGCCTGCCCTGTGATGAGAGGCTGAGGGACCTGGGCTTGTTCAGCCTAGAGAATAGACAGTTTTGGGACCTACAAGGATGTAATCAAAAAGATAAATCCAGGCCCTTCACGGTGATACAAGGTGGGAAAATGAGAGGCAATAACTATAAATTGAAATGGGGGAGATCCCAGCTGAATATACGGAAATAATTTTTCACTATGAGGATGAAGACCCATTGAAACATGCTGGCTGGGGAGGCCATGGCATTTCTGTCCATGGAGGTTTTCTAGTCCCAGCTAGAGCAACCTGGTCTGAATTCAGTGTTGACCCTGCTTTGAGTAGAAGGTTAAACTGAAGACCTCTTGAGGTCCCTTCCAGCCTGATTGTTCCTATGTTCCTATTGTATGATAAGGAATTCTGAACTTTAACCTCTTCTTTTTGTCTTTTCTCCTGGAGGCCTTTCATTGTAATCCAGAGCTTTGTCCTAAGCTATTTCATCCAAAGTCATATCAGAACATTTTGGGATAACACTGATTTATTGCAGGACTACTATGAGAGAAGCATGCATTTTCACATGTGTCTGCAGCTTCCCAGTGTGTAGATGAGTTTGAGAAAAATTGTGTGGAAAATGCATAACAGAGACCACAGCTTGCCTGTTTTTCTTCCTGGTGACAAGGACCAGATTTTTTTATTAGGAAATTAGTACAGAAGTATTATACATTTGCCCCACATGTTCAATTTTTATTGTGAAATTTTTAAATGAGATGTTTTGGGGCAGGGGTGTACACTGGTTCATTCTTGAGAAACTGTTGCGCTTGGTTGCTTTGACCTGGAATACTCTGTTTTGGTCCAGCTTCCTCTTATTTTCTTACCGTAGCTTTTTGTTTCATTAGAAGTTGTACTTCAAATACCTTTTCTCTCTTACAGTCCGGACTCCTTGGAATACTATGTCCCCTTCCTAGCCCAAGCACAAGAAGCACTTCTGCAGTTACATGGCTGGGGCTTCAACAGTAATTCACTTTTCCAGAAACTCTCTTCTTAGAATAGAGTTCATGTTAACAAGCAGTGATTCTAGGACAGAGGCAATGCTTTGATGAGTGCAAATGGAAACTATTGCTGCACTGAAGAGGTGTTTTCTTCTTTAAAATGTAGGGATTATTGTGCCATATCATATACCATGTTGTAACTTTCTTAAGCTAATGATGATTTTCAAAGATCTGAATTATAAGCCTCATTTAAAAAAGGAAACAAAGAAGAAAGGAAAGGGATAATGAATGCAGAAAAAATGTCTGATCTCTTATATTTAAAGCCACATGCTTATTGCAAGACTCCAAGGCTTCCCACTGACTCTAGCACTTAATGTCAAGTAACACACCACCTCTTCTGTCATCTGAACTGCAACACTTACCTAAATTAAGAGGAAGTTTGTGAAAATGATGGATATTGTCTCCTCTCTAATGTTACCCATGAACCTCTAAGGAATTGCAGTAATCCAGTCTGAGAAGAGCATTGGAATCCAATGCAAGTTGATTTAATGAAAATGTTAAATCTGATCTAGTAAAAATATTAAATCCTGGAAATATTTTTTTAATTAGGATTGTGAAAAAATTATTTATTGATCATCTTTGAGATCATAATTCATTAAACTGTTGGAAAAATTGCTCCAGGATTCTAATTTTTAGGAGTGGAGGTACAAGTTTGCATTGGCAGGTAGTTGGGAGGAGAAGTTGGCATCATTTGATGTTTTCCCTCTCATAACTAGTAAACGCAAACTGTATCACTTTGCATTTCTCTTCTCCAACTCAGCTTATGGCTATATTCATCCTTTTGTTATTTCTTATCTAAGAAATAATGTCTCGACTGTAAAACAGCATACTTCAGAGTGGAAAACTACCGTTAGAAAGAACTGGTTTTCTACTGAATGTGTATATTGTGCCACTGTTCTACTAAATAAAGAAGAGACACTACTTAAGTATAAAAGTCAGAAGGAGATTTTTCTGGTTTCTGTATCTTCCAAAGAAAACTAAGGCATCAGTCATTTTCCCGTTTTACTTGCTAGCAGTATGTATGGGGCAGTATGTATGCAGTAAGCAGCATTCTTATTCACTTCACAGATTGTCAGTCAGAAGAATTCCACTGTGTATTAAAAACGTGAATGTGAATATACAGGATTGTGCAACTATAAATTGAAGTGATTTGATGTGTCAATAAAATAATAATGGCAAGCACTAAAATCCTTTGGCTGTGAGTCAAGTGTGATGTAAGAGTTTCAAAGAATGACATGGTCCATTTTTCTTGCCTGTTTATTGCATTAACCCCTGAGGCTGCAGTTACCAGATGTTACTGATGTCTGAGGTACTCAGACACTAATAGATAGATGTAAAAATCTCAATATTTCTGCCTTTCACTTGTGAACTTTCTATTCAGGAGTTAGTGCTGCATTAAAAAATGTACATGTTTATGAGGACTATTAGTGCCACTAAAAGTAAATAAAACAATCACTATCCCTAAGTTTTGCTGTTTTGCATAATCCAAACAGACACTTTAAGTAAAATATGTGTAAAAAAGCCCTGTAGTTAAAGCAATTCTTTCCTCGTATAATTTGTTTTTTTAATACAGTAATTCCCTAAAGGCCCTCAAACAGCCTTACTCTGTCCTAGGGCATCCTTTGTGAAATGATCTGAATTGAGGCACTAAACTTTCAATGTGACCTTTCTACATCTAGTTCCTGAATCTCTCCATCTTCATCTAATTCCTACAGACTAAGAAGGTTTAATTCTTCTCAACTGCACATGTATTCTCCGTTTTTCAAAGATGCAAAGCTTCCCATTAGAGTACTGTCTAACTGACAAGTTCTCCCAGTGTAGATCTGCTTGAAGAGGGTGAGAGGTTAAGCACCAAGTTAATGTGATGACATGCAAGCAACAAACAACTGGAGTAAGTGTAGGTTGTTAAAAGTCTGTTGACCCGCAAGGTGTTTTCAGAGTTGCACTTCTTCTTGATGACAGGTAGCAATGGTTCCAATGAGCTGGAGGCTGGCATGCTCTTAATTTAATAGCTCATACCAATTAGATTATTTCTGTAGACCACATTGGCAATAAGAGGTTATTAAAGATAAGTGTGGCTGACAAACAAATCTGCACCAGAAATTGTTTACGTGAGTGGTCAGGTCATCTTGTCAGATGCGCTTACCAGCACCTTTCTTCTGTCAACAGTGTTACCAGTTGCTGTGGCATTGGTTCGCTCTTTTATTCTACATGACACCCTGCTCAGAGACTATAACAATTAAATTGTTATGCCCATCTGAGAAATATTTTAAATTAAATGGATCTTAAGACTTAGGGCATTTAATTTGGTATTATTCATAGGTTCTACATGACCTTAATGAAGCTTTAAGGGAATGAACAACCTGACTTCAGACACCTGAATGAAGTGTTTTAGTGCCAGTTCACTTATCGGGGCTTGTTCAACAGTCAAATGTCTTACCCTAGAATTATTTTAGAAAGTGTTTAATTAGGAGTTCCTAATGGTATGTGAATCGGTGTCCTAAGTTTTCTCAATTCATTTTGCGATATCTATCAAAAATGTAGCTGGAATGCTGCATACGTCTCTCCCTCAGACAAGGCTTGGTAGAAACACTGAAGAGGTGCTATCAGATGTTATTGCATGTACTGATCACTCCTCCACTGCTTTATTCAGCCTTGGAGTCCCTTGTCTTGTTGCTGTTGGTTGAGTCTTGCTTTTGCTGTCACTAAGCCAGATAAATCCCACTTTTTGAATTCCAAAATAAAACTTTCATTTGCAGTTTATTTTTCAAGGACATAAGAATGGCTGCATACAGATGTGTGAGTATCATGAGTAATACAGCCCCTACAGTTTTCCTCCCTTTACTGTCCACTGATATGATTTACTGCTTTCTCTAGGGAGAGACCCTGCTTTTCTCACTGTCTAGGATTTGCTTGGGATGAATTTTCATGTGTTGCCTATTCACAAAAAGGCAAATGAATGTGCCATATCTTTTTGATGGTCCTGTGTAAACATGAGAGTACACAGCTAAGTAACAGTATTTTACCAAGTCATTGTGAAATATTTGGGTAACCAGGTAGCCTTCTTCAACTCTTATCTTTTCCTTCCACCCCAGTTCCTTCAAACTGCCTCTGCTGCCATCTCCTGCTCAGAGCATGTCCAGGGACAAGGAGTTCATGTTGCCAGGTGGCAACAGGAACAGCCTCCATCCATCCGAAAGGCTGGGTGTACTATGGCTTTGGCTCTTAATTGTGCTAAGACCCTCCTGAAGAGTGCACTTGCCTCCTACCTGGAACAGGGAGAGGTAGCCTCTCTAAGTGCATCATCATCTTAGAAAGGCCACTCAAGTGGAGGAGCTAAAGAAAAAGTGGAGATACAGAGACACAAAAACACTGGCTGTAACTGCTCCCCTGTCAAATCGTGTTCTGACTTTCATGAGCCAGAAAACCAGCATGTTTGGCCAAAAATCCCAGATGCAAAGAACAAGCAATAAAGATACATACTCTCTTGTTGCAAGAAATCATGAGTTATTTAAGATGGAGATCCTTCTCCAATACTGGGCATTTGTCCACTGCAAAATCTCCCATCTTTCTGTATCACTTGTGCTATGAAACCAGGCTTATAATTTTTGTGTGTGTTTAGAGATCAAGTTGAGGTGAAAGGAAATAAATGAAAATTGGCTTTATATAGCTAAAAGCAGATAAAGCTTTAAGCTGGTTTTTTTGGGTGTAAGACATCTATTATGGGTGTGGAAAGAAAATACAGTACAGTTAGTTCAAAGATAAACTGTGTTGTACTAATGAAAAAAGTTTGTTTAAGAGAATTTAGTTCTTGGGGACTTGAGGATCCAGTAGGCTATTAAACTAACCAACCTACCTTCCTTCTTTCCTTCCTTCCTTCCTTCCTTCCTTCCTTCCTTCCTTCCTTCCTTCCTTCCTTCCTTCCTTCCTTCCTCTTTCTTTCTTTCTTTCTTTCTTTCTTTCTTTCTTTCTTTCTTTCTTTCTTTTTTTCTTTCTTTCTTTCTTTCTTTCTTTCTTTCTCTTTCTTTCTCTTTCTTTCTTTCTTTCTTTCTTTCTTTCTTTCTTTCTTTCTTTCTTTCTTTCTTTCTTTCTTTCTTTCTTTCTTTCTTTCTTTCTTTCTTTCTTTCTCTTTCTTTCTTTCTTTCTTTCTTTCTTTCTTTCTTTCTTTCTTTCTTTCTTTCTTTCTTTCTTTCTTTCTTTCTTTCTTTCTTTCTTTCTTTCTTTCTTTCTTTCTTTCTTTCTTTCTTTCTTTCTTTCTTTCTTTCTTTCTTTCTTTCTTCTTTTCACTCTCTGTCTTTCTCTCTTTATCTCTTTTGAAAAAGACAGCTGCAGATTGAAAAATTCCTGGCTTGAAAAATGCTAATGAAAAATTGACCATTTATCAAATCTGGAAAATGTTTGCTTTTGTAGAAAATATTTTTAAAATAGAATTTAAATTTTTTTGGCAGTTCACTTTTAAAATGGGCTATTTATTCTATAATTGTGCAGCACACAGTTTATTGCAGTTTATATGGTTATACTGAAATTACATGAACTGGGGCACCTAAGGGAATGTTTATATTTCAGGAAAAAAAATTGGGCTGGATTGAAATTCAGCATGAATCATAAGAGAAGTTTAGAAGCACATGAAGATGAATGTGTCCCTAGTGACTCAGCAGAGAACATCTGGTAGGTGAGATGCTGTATAAATAAATACCTGAAAGGACCTTGGATTTAACAAATATCAGTAAAGCATGAAAATGTACTCTAAAAAACTGAAAAATGTATATTATTTTATTAATTTAGGAAGGATAAAATATATTGTGTATTTGTCTGATCATGCTGGGAGATTCATGGAGCTGACAGAACAGCTAGCTGGGATGAAGTCACTCCAGAAACTCAAGGTCAGCTCTGTAGAGGAATACTGGTGCAGTGCAGCTGTATGGCACACATCTAAAGTTTGGGCACATGGCAGCCACACTGACAACTGGAATCCTTCTCTGGGAATCTCCTCTCAGGGGATGGTTTTAGGGTGGGCATACAAGTAGTTGAAGCCAAAGAGCTGTCCTGAAAGTGTGGTGGGACCTTCCCTTCTCACCTGGCTCCACCTCGTTTCTGGCCTCCACTCTTTGGTCCTGCCAAGTCTAGTTTCCAGCTAGGAGGTGGAAGCACTCAGGGGCATGCTGAAGGAGGGCACTTGCTCAACTCCCAAGATCCTTTCCAAGACTGTCTATTTGAAGAAAGGTCGATTATTGAACCAGCAGATTTTAACCTGATTACAGTTTGCAAGACTGTTCACTGGAAGCCAGTTACAGACAGATAACTCAAATTCAAACCCAGATTTCCCTATAAAATATTTTATCTCCTTAGTTGGGAGTTATTTTCTATACCTATCACTACACAGAAAGAAACATAAGATTCACAGGGCCTGGAAAGAGAGAAAATTTGGATTTTTGATCTGGCACTTGACTGATAGCAAGAAGATTTTAGTTCTGATCCCCACTTCAGGGATTTCTTAATGTTTATTTTGCAATAAACAACCATTGAATAAAATGCACAAACATTTCATGGAACAGAAATAAGAGCTACAGGCAGTGTCTATTCTAGGAAATTAGATGTGCCTGGAACTGTTCGCTGGCACAGAGGCCAAATGGCACAAGAATGGCCCATATTCATACTACTAAATACTCTTACCCTCAAAACAGGGTAGCCACATCCAAACTGCCTTGTGGGAATTGTTTCTGGCACACATTAACTCCCAAACCATGTCCAGGATCTGTTTGGAGGAGAGCAAATTGGCTGGTGCCAAAACCATCCCAGAGCATGCTCTGACAGTGCAATAGTGTGGACACTCCAGCACCAGTGCCCGGGAATGCTGCCTGGTATGGGTTAGCTTACTGGCATATGCAGAACTAAAACCTTCTTCCTCACAGGTGGGTTTCTCTGGGACAAGAACGCTATGGTCTTTTTTTTCCTTTTTTTAAAACACACAAAGATAAAATGGCTCACCACCACCACCACACACACACACGCACCGTGGCAGTCTCCATCCAAAAGTGCTCTCTTGAATGAGATCTGTAGATCTGAACCCTTCTGAGCTGATGAAGCCTCTTTCACTGGAGCCACTGTCTCCTCTTCTGACTGGTTTTACTTTTATAGTTTGTTTTTTTTTTTATACACATCAATCTTGTCTTGATAATCATACAATGAAAACCCAGCTCTCTGTTCTTACCTGCACTTCCTTTTAGCACAAACTCGTTTAATCTTGTGGTGCTGTGCTCTTGCCCTCTTCTGCATCCCACTCTGAGTCCCACTGGGAGACGCCTGCTGACCCTTCTTTCATGCCTGACCTTGTCCTCATGTGAGTGACTATGTGGGTTCGTTCTGGGAATTGATCCAGCCAAAACTTGAAGTCTCTAAGTTTTCAGCCAGATCATTTCCCAGAAGTGGCTTGCTGCTAGTGTTCATGTGAAAGAAGAGGTAGGAATAAACGCTTGTAGGCAGCTCTTAATTATACAGACATAAGCTCAAATGGAACTTTTGCAGTAGGTAGGCAAGAAGAACGACACCAAATCAGGATTTCATGGGAGAAAGAAACTCAGCTGCTCTGCCCTCCAGGGTGAAAATTGCTGAAGCATGCACCGAACCAAAAGCTGAGGCACTTAAAAATCTTTGTATCAAAACCTCTCCTGCCTGCAACCTTTAAACACACCAGAGGTTACTGATGGATTTCAGTACGATACTTTAGGAAACAGGCATATAACTGTTACCTATCACCAACTTCAGGTGTCTATCTTTTCTGAATGTAGGCCTAAATTCTTCATAAGGAAACCCACTTCCCAAGCATTCTGAACCCCATAATTTTTCTGAAGGTCTCTTCGAGAAAGTGAGGTCTTCCCAGACAAGCTATTGCAAATTATGTAGTGTGTTTTATAGTAAGTTATTTAAGCAGTGCTTTTCAATATAAACAAAACATTCAATATTTTAGTTGATGTGAGGTCTTAATTTCTTTTTCTTTTTTTGTAAAAGTGCCTGATATTGCGCAATTGATCTTAAGCTGTGTGTTCCATCACCAGGAAACAGAGAAAAAGACATGATCTATTGTGTGATTTACTTAGCTGGGTACGTAAGCAGCAGGTTTTTTATGTGTGAAGCTAAAAGAGAAATGAAGCATATAATATTTGCATATTTAAGGAATTGAAGACTATATTTGGGGTGTCTTATGTTCATCAGCCACCTAGTTTATTTGTATAGCATGTTCAGGTCTAGTAACCTGAAGAGATACACTAAATCCTTTTACCTACAGAGTCTGAAAGACTTCTGTTTATTGACCAAAATGAAAGGAAAAATCCTCCAATTTTTTTGATCCTTATCAAAATAAGCTCTATCCATGTTAATTCACAACGTTAGTCCATAAACATTTTATTAAGCTGTAAGGGAGGGAACACACACACACACAAGTATTCAGCACAAAAATACTGTGGGTACACTTTTCTGTAAACATTAATCCCTTAATCACATGAAACTCCTTCATGCAAATCCAAAAGAACTGTCTGGGCAGATACTACCATTTTCTTTTCCATAAATAATTGAGGTTTTTTTTTTTTTAACAAATTCATTCTGGCTCTATTAATGGCTGTTCTATATTTTCTTTGTGTCAAAATTCAGACAAATGCTCTTATTGTCCAGCAAGTTGGCAGAAACACTGAATATTGAAGAAAAATGCCATGTGACCTATAATTCCAATCAAAACGAATACTACCACTCAAACAGGGCCAATCCAAAGCCTATTTTAAGTCAGTGGGAGATTTTCCATCAACTTCAATAGGCTTTGGACGAAGTCCATGCTGCATACTGGCAACAAACAGCTCATTCACAAACTACAGACCACTGCTTGTTTGCTGAAATTTTGGAATGAATAATTTTGAATAATAAAGAAAAAATCCTCAAAATTGTAAGCAGCTCATGGGCAACTTATGCTCATGAAGGTGAGGGGAATTCTCTGAAAACAGTTGCTGTACATTAGTAGGCTTACTTTGATACAACAAAAGTGCAGCAGTGAACTACTTGATGGCTGATATCTAAACTCAGTGAGCATCTGTCAGGTGATATGAAACATTGGGGTTTAGGTTTTGATTCACTTATTTTCCATGCTACCTTACATATGTTTCACACAGAGCTTTAGAACAAGCTTGTGAAATAGTTGGTGGCTCCTGCAGCTGGCAACTATTTAGTGGTAGTACTTCCTACCACCAGCATCACTACTGCAGCTCACTAAACCACTTCTGGTCTTTTGCAGCTTCCTTCTGTTCCTGTTTGATTAAACTATTCCCACCCATCAATCTTATAAGCTTATAGTTTAGTCATTACATAATTATAGCAGGCAGACTGAAGCCAGTAGAGTGTCATAGAGTCCTAGCATGTATAAGGCTAGAAGACACCTCTTAGGTATTCTGACCAAACCCTCAGCTCAAAACAGGGCCAGTTTATTCCAGTTTGCTGACAGTCATGTCTGGTTCAGTCTTGAATATCTCCAAGGCTGGAGATTCCACAATCTCTCTGGGCATCTTGGGAACCCTGTTCTAATCAAGGGGTACTCTCATGGTTTAAATTTTCTTTCCCTGGTACCGAATCAGGATTTTCGTTGCTGCATCTTGTGCCTGTGGCCTTTTGTCCGGTCACCGTGTAACTACAAGGGCAGCCTGCCTCTGTTTTTTTTCTACAACTTCCCATTAGGTCACTGAAGACCTTCAAGACCTCAGCCTTCTCTTTTTAAGACTGTCCCTATATGCTGTATTCTGCAGGTGCCTAACTACCTGTTGGCCTTCCACTGGACTCGCTCCAGTCTTGTATCAGGGGCTCAGAACTGGACACAATACTCCAAATGCAATGTCTCAAGTGCTGAACAGAGGGGAAAAATCATCTGCTGGCAATGTTTATACTGTTCTTGAACCTCATGAGGTTCCTGTCAGGCTGTCAAGGTCCTTCATATCTCTCCACCTAAAATAAGGCATCAAAATGCAGCCAAGTAAAGCAAATGGCATATTTTCTGCTGATGAAGACCATATGGGATCCATTTATTGCTGGTTACATGGTTAAGAGTCTGCCAGAAAATGATACCTGCTTTCTGTCTAGCTTTTTGCTGTTGATTGCCAGGTCACCAGGACTTCACCAGTAAAAATATGGCAATAATATGGCAATGAAGTCCTATAATGTCTAAAGCAGCTTAGCAGATCCTGTTGTGTCTACTGATACAATGTGCCAAGAGTAATTACATCTCTGAATAACTTGCTTGTTACCTGTAAGACTAGCTCAGAAATCTTTGACTGATTCTGGCCAGTCTGGTATTTTTTGTGCATTTCACATTTAAAGATTATCAAGCTTGGTTTGCCAAACCCCAGTCATTATAACAAGTAAAACTTGTCAACTCCATCCATATATGCATGCAAGAAATACTGTAGTTTCAGCTTGGTTATGAGTAGGTACTGCAATATCCCTGAAAAGACTTAGAACTCTGTACTGCCTTGCCTCCTTAATACTCTTTCCTGGGCTGATCTCTTTTCAGGATAGAGAGGAATGTATATATTGCATAAAACAATAAATTCAAAATGTTTCCTTAAACAAGGGGGGGGGGGGCGGGAAATCCATTAAGGATCTTGCAATTCATCTTTTTTAAGAGTTAATTAGATTCTCAGATGTGATGACCACACCTTCATTTCAGGATGATTTAGGAAGCTGACTGAACTGTGTGTGATTACTTTTGCTGTCATCTAATTTGGAGAAAACTTGTGAAATTCTTTAAAATGCCTAGACATTCTGTGAACTGCTTATAATGCAAAGCTTTGTCAGTCAAAGCTGAAAGTACAATTGGTTGATAACAAAGCCAAAAGGTGACATTTTCTTCTGAGCTGACTATTTCTCCACAAGACCCAAAGTGCTGTGATATGAAAGGTTTCAGCCTGCCATAAGTCTAGACTTTTCCCTAAAGCGTATATTATAGAGCAAGTAAAAAGATGGAGGTTCTCCTGTGCAGAAAAGTGTAATTTGGGGTACTCTTGAGGTGGAAAATCTGGGTCCACACTTCTATCAACATTGTTTACTTCAGAGCTGTTGAAAAATAATTATTTTGCTTACTTTAGGTAGACACAACTGTTACCTAGTGATGACTCTAGTTAATTTTGCTCACACTCATGAAAACCATAAAGAAAGCAGGGGCTATGATTCACAGAGACAATGAAACTTTGTATTTTGTCTAAACAGCTGTATTAACTTACTTGCTTTCTACCTAAACTATTTTTTGGACAACTGGCTTTCTTAAAAATTTAGTGCCTCTTCTCTTCATTCAAAACCAGAGAAGATTAAACAATGTCGTTTTGGGAGACAGATTTCTTTCTTCCTTCCTTTGTTTTGATAGTAATATTTGACTTCTAAAGACATACGTTGGCTGGTAATTTCACTTTCTGTTCTGTGGAATGCCACTGTCACAATTTATGAGGTTTCAGCTTTATTTCAGTGCTTCCTCACTGTCCTGACTATTAAGTCCCATTTGTTTGGGTTTCTTACTGGTTTTCTTAAAGCTCTTCACTTGTGTCAATATCTTATTTAACCAGGCTCTGAAAACACCTTTGCATATAAATATCACTGTTATTTTCAGCTGGAGCTGTGTTATGAATTTTTATGAGATGTCCATATATATTTTGGTCAATTGCATGCATCTGATCAGAAACTTAGTAGATTGACTGTCTATGCTTTAAGTGTTTTAGAGAGAAACATTGTTCTATCTTTAGGCATGTGCATACTATAATTAGTATTTCTGCCTATGCAGACATATTTGTCCAAAAGTTGGTTGAGTATCCCATAATTCTACTGATTTCCCATAATCTCTTCTGTACCACAGTCAACTAAATAGTGCACAAGAATTGTTATTGTGGACAGTTATATTGCTTGATTTCATAATAGACCTCAAACATATATTTCATACTTTCCTTGGGATGGGCTAGGGAATCATGACTAAACAGAGGTGAGCACACTTAAGCCTGTCAGTGAAGGATGTCTCATTTGCTGGTTCATTTGTGTACTGTTCATTGCCCTCTGCTGGATGTGGCTTGGCATTTATTTGGGCAAGATCTGAACAAATTGTGCTGGTGTCTCAAACATAAGAATAACAACACCAAAAGAAGTGCAACAGGTCCCAGTGACGTGGTTCAGAGAGTTTGTGTTATGTGCCTAGGCAGCATGCATCTTCTCGAGGCAAAATGAGTTACCTTCAAAGAACAATTCACAACACTGGAGAGGATTTGATTGCTCATTGTGGAGCTACTTAGAGCTATCTTGCATGAAGTGCCTCTATGAACATAATAACATGTTTAAATTTCTCTGTCATTAAATCTTGCACATCATATGATTCCATCCAGTCACTGTCTAGGACAGGGCCCCACTGTTGGTAGGATGGCATCTAGTGAAGTCTTCAAAACACAGTTGGGAGAGGAGGAGAAAAGACCAATCTTCCATACATAGTTTGTCTAATAAGCCCAGTGGTGAGAATATTCAAAAGGGAAACCTGAAAGTGACACTTGGCTGAATACCTGGAAATTGGGGAATGTGGATTAGACTGCACCAGGAACTGCCTCTTTGGACGACAGGGGTACTCAACTGGGAAAGAGGCACATTCTTGTTCATCATGGGAAAAAAAACCAAACCCAACAAACCCCACACTGCTTTTGTGGGAGCCTGAATTCAAAGACTTAAACCAGGAGAACTTTAAGGACAAAAGCAAAGTGTTTACTGACTTTTTTTTCTTGTTGGGGTTACTTTTTCCAGATATTTTTTGTGAAACTGGAGCCTACATCCTACCTAAGTGACCACCTAACTTCTGAGGCTAGCACTTCAGCCTTGCATGCATCTGGAAGGTATGACTTATATAATGGAAAGATAACTGATTTTCTTTTCTGTTTTGTATATTTTTTTATATCTTCAAGTGTTAAGAACATGATTCTAACTTCTCCACTGAATGATACTTGCGGTTTAGCTCTCCATCTTGGTGTCTGTCATCATATAATTGGGGATTATGTGGCAATAAAATGGCATTTGATCTTAGATCTTCAAAATAGAAGATCTTCATGCCAAATCTCTTCTCAGTCCTTACCCCATCATTCAAAGAGCTTTGCTGCTTCATTGCCAACTTGTCTTTCAACATAATGAGATGTGATTGAAGTGAGTTATAATTCCCTTCCTCTTCTTTTCTACCACACTGTCAAATACTACCAATGAAGGAGTGAATGTCATGAGATGCTGACTACCTAAGTTAAATTCAGACCTTTTAGCAATAATAAGGCTATTACATGAAATATTAGATCACTTCCTGTTACACTAGGCAGCAGCCTTTTCCAGAAAAGAAAACATTTATATTTCCAGCATAAAGAAGTGCTCACAACATTTTCATTTAGTCTCACGGTATTGCAAATACAGCACTAGACTGACAGATGAGCCTACGAAATAGCACCTGGCCACCTACCTTAACTCATAAACCAGCAAACTGCAAGCATTAAAAATGCCATCGCCTTGCTCTCCTGGCTTGAGCTGTGAAAATTGTAATTATGTGGGAGCCAGACCAGTCAGGTTGGATGATGTCATTTTGTAGAAAAGGAGACTGTAGTAGGATAGTTCTGCCAGTTCTCTTTACAGCCATTCTAGTGCATGATTTGCATGTAAAATGAGTGCTTCATAATTAATAGAGTAGTATAGGTTGGGATATCTGGGACCATAAGGGAAAGTGGTGCATTAGGCATGTAGACATGCCAAAGCTGTGTTTCAATGTGCTTAAAGAAGAAACAACAAAAATCTTACAACATATGAGGCCAGCTGAATAGGGGATTGCAGTCATTTGTTTATGTTACAGTTATGTCTCTTCTAGAATAAAGGTCTGCTTTCACCGAGGCACAGGAGTTGCTTCAGTGAAAGCACCAAGAATGAATGTGCTTTGTTCAGTATAGCCATGTTGCTGTTTTATCTCGTTTGCGCTTTTCCATATTGTGACATCTGCCTTTTAGATATCATCTCCTCCATGGTACATACTGCAGCCTCCTACAGCAATGCCTTCTGAGAGATTCTGCTGAGGTAATTCTGAGGTAATTTAGGCATGTTTTGGAGAGTTATGGGAAATTCTGAGATAAAGTAGTATCCATAGTTTTTGGAAAACTTGTTAATTTCCTCAAGAGCTTGTACAATTTTCCTTCCTGGAAAAAAATTCCTATTCTTTTTTCCAAAGTGAATTCCAGGTTGGAGACATGACTCTCAGTTCTTCCACTGCTACATGGGCTTTGCTAGAACTATTGAAAAGCATTGTTGAATATTTGGGGAGATATACAGTAAGAAAAATCACTGGCAAAATTCATCATGACCATCTTCTCTCTTGTGCAGATAGGATCTGTGTAAAGGTAGTGTTAACTGAAATAACTTTTGTTTTGTTGGACCACTAATGTCTTTCATTTTGCCTGAGACAAGGGAACCATAGAGTGGGAAGACCTGTGATATGCTTTTTTTTAAATTATGTGTACATGCAGAACCCTGGTAGGTTGCATCATTCTCTCATTCTTGTTCCCAGGTATGTCCTCTTAATACAGAAGGACTTCACATCTCATGTAGCTATAAACAGCTTTTTAACTCAGAGCTCATGGCAGTACATGAAATGAGTAAGATCTGTCCATGGTCCTCACAGTTAGCTCTTTCCAAGGATGGTTTAACTTGTAAAACAACCAACATGCTCCTGCAAAGCAGTCTCTGGTTTTAGCTTTGAAATCAAATGTTCTCCATCAGATGATAAGAGGTAATACTGTCACTTACATTTCAGTGAGATGTACAAGGAGAATTCCTGCAATGCTTGCATGTCAATGAAGAGAAGAACGTAATACAGTACAACATCCACTGGAAACGAGTGCAGTAGTTATGAGATGGTGTACGTATGACTTTCATCAGGGTAGTCCTACTAGCATGGCTAAGCCCATGAAAGGTCATTGAAAAGCTTCCATCCTCACCACAGCTCTACGGTTGACTAAGAACTGTTACTGAAGGAAAGAAAAGTATTCTTATTCTTAGGATGGATGTCAGAATGTAAAAGACATCAATACACAAAACATAGCTACTGTGTGGTTAAAGGAACAGAAATCCTGGTTCAGACATAATTCTAAGTGAAAATATGTGAATTGGATAATGCCTACTGCTAATACTACCATGAAAAACGCGTTTGCTTTGAAGTTATAAATGCAATTAAGTTTTGATTGCATCGCATGGTCTGTGGTGGCTGTTAGAGACTGACCAATTTTCCACAGACATGATTTTTATTAATTTACTTGGAGCTAGAAAGGAATAGATAGCTAGACAAAAAGGGTAAAGTTACTCACTATGTACTGCTGGAAGACATACCAGGCTTACTACAGAATACAGAATAAAGACCCAGAAACACGAGTTGACCTGAATATGTTGGAGCTCCTCTACATCATGAAGTATTCCAAATGTTTTTGCAATTGCTTACTTTGATAAGCTTGTTGGCAATACCTAGTTGATTAAAATCCAGTGACAGTTTGCTTATGGTGACTCCCAAAATAAACCCAAACTCAACTATGGTGTAATTTACATGCGACTATCAATCAAAATTTTTTGCTTTCTTTATATGAAATTAATTCATATTTCATTGTTCTACTGCCTGTGAGTGAAAAAGAAAGGTGATTTCACTTAGTGTGAATTAATTAGTTCAGGAAAAATGCAGGGAGAATACAGGCTCTCTCTATAAAATTATTCAGACTGTACTGACTTCAAGAAGCTAATACAATACAATACAATACAATACAATACAATAAATCAAACCTATACTTTCTATTTCCTTTACAGAAACATCTCTATAGAGAAACTAGGTTTCTTTCTCCCATAAGAGCTTCCCCTTTAAGGTTCTTCTTGTTTTCTGAGAGTTTCCAGTTGCCTGAGTTAGTTATAGCATACTCACTGTGAATATGAATTCTTCATGTTGCAGTTAAAGTTACTTTTCTCAGTTTCATTCATGAGACACAACAGAAAGCCAATGATGACTCCAGCCATTTAGTTTGTTTTTCTTTGGAGTGAGTTCGTGTTATTTTACATTGGAGAATAAGAAAAGAAAATTACGTTTGTTTCATTGACAATCAAAACCAAAGACATTGAAAAAGAGCATATCTGAATGACAAGATACTAAATACATGGAAAATGTCTTCTAATCAGTTATAAATTATGTATCCATTCAAACTCAACTCATTTTACTCTTCCCTCTACAAGAGGTGAATGACACAGCAGTGGTAGATCAGTGTAGGTGCTGAGTAGAAGTTTTTGACAGTGATATTCCACTCTCCAGATTTTTGGTTTAGTGTTAAATGAGAGCATCCTTAAAGGTGGGGTTTTAATGCTCATTATTCATTATAATGAAAAGCAGTATGTTTAACATTTAACTCAGTTGATGTCATGAATCTTCTTTTGTTTTGTTTCATTTTAAAAATAAGAAAGATTTTTATATTCTAAGACAATGTTTTTACACTATTAAATGAGTATCCTAGCTTTCGACTCTGACTGTGGCTATTTAACTGAAAAATAAAGAGACTCAATAAAGTCACATAGAATAATTCATGGTAAAAGAAGCTTCTGTGTCCATTCTGAAAACAAAAAAGACCATCAATTTAGCAGGATTAGAGAAATATAGAGAACGGCTGTTTATATAGCTAAACATATTACCCATAGTTGCGACACGAGATTTTTTTAATGCTAAGGTTTTTGAAAGGGATATGAAACCTTATGTGTCAGGGTATAACTCAGCCTCTAGTTAGCAGCATTTAGAAAAAAAATCTTACTGGCAAGTTACTTCATAACTGTCACAGAAATTAAGTAGACATGCATATACACCTACACTAATCTCCTCAGGCCTGTTCATGCAATCTCACCACCATCAGTGGTAAGTTCTTTCCTCAATTTTTCTTCAGGAAATTCTCATATTAGAAGGGCTATGATCATAATATAGTTCTTATGTATTTGAATATGGATATTTAAAATTCTTCCTGCTAGTGGAAAGATACATCAGGTTTGGGCTTTTTCTGAAATAACTGCATATGTCTTTATTTGGTTTTATCTTCAATGACATCAATAAATCTATTGTGCACTTCTATTTTGTACTTAGGATGTATGAAGAATATATAGGAAATATAAGTACATACAGGACATACAAGGATGTGTACTGTAGAACAGTCCAGTGATGCCATAATTATTTCCCCTATCTAATCCCTTGTTGTTCTCTGTCCCTGTTTCTGACCTATCTTTCTAAAGTTGAGGTGAATTTCCTGTGTACCACTGTCAATAACCTGAATTGTTCTGTTCCTTGGACTCCTGTCTGTGCTTCTCCACAAAGTTATGAGGTGTCATAACTTTCTTTATAATTTATTGGTTTGCATTCAATGGTCCTCTGGAAAATTTTCTCATGTAAGTACCACTTTGAACTGCCTTATATTTTGACTGGGCATGCTTGGATGATGACTGGCTTAACTAAACAAAACCAAATTAACTAGATATTCTTTCAGACTCCCAAAGAGATAGGTAAGAAAAGAATCAGAGACAAGAAACTATGAAGAAGGGAAGAGGCAAACCCTACTTATAAGCATCATTCTTTTTAGGTGTTTGGTGCCACTCCACCCAAGCTACCAGTTCTAGTGCTGACAATCCATCTCATGACTGTTTGTGTTCCTCTCAAGCGTTTTTGTAAAACTGCCTCTGAAGTGTGTCATTCACTAACTCTACTAATTTGCCTTTTATGGTACAGCTGCTTGCTGAGTTTACTCCTGCACCAGTAAGCGAAAACAATGCTGCAGTTTGATTCATTCTGTGCAAAAAGGAAGAAATTATATTGAGAATCTTGTTGAACTGAATTTGAACAAAAAACTATTTATTGACATTCCTAAGTGATCTGAAGGATTAATTAGTGGGAAAATGGTGCATACAAATTATAAATAAGAGAAAGGCTTCATTTCAGCTTATAGGCTATAATACTTTTATTTCCACTTCTAAAAGAAGCTTCTGTAAGGAATTAACCTTTGTATTGACATTTTTCAGTCCACAAATAGGTTTTAGGTTACACTTAAATGAGGCTTGCATTGCTGACTCTGGAAGTTAACTAGTGAATGAGCAATTCAGCAGAAATTCATAAACATGAATGTTACAAGTTCCAGGTATCATATTTTTGTTAGAAAAACCTCAGTACTTACAATTTCTCCAGAACATTTTTTCCATAATTGACCTTTAAAATCATGACAGGGGAACAAAGCATTGGCTGACATTTAAGGTGAAATAGGAGGATTTCCTCATATTTTATTACTACATTTGTTTTTCTTTTATTGCAGACTATGGGAGGAATAATTTGTGTCTGTTTTTAATCAACCAGTATCAGCATGGAAAATTACTAAGGGTGTCACTTCACTGGAAGTGGAAACTGTTTGTTTCCTTTTGAAAAAAGCCATAATATTTTATAATTTTCAGACAGGCACTCAGAGAATGATATGATAGCAGTGATCTACTCTTTTTTCATAACCTCAGAATTGCTCCATCCATGTGTGTGCCTATTTGAGGATGAAAGGAGAACTTGTGGCTCAGTTTTGTGCCTTCCAGTTGTATTTGCTCATTTTCTTTTGGGAAATGGTCTGTTCTAGAGTTATGTAAGGATTCCCAGATTTGGCACTCTTGTCCAAAGACGGTGTAAGAAAAAGCTGGAAGTAAAAATTGTGACAAGTTAGGCAGACAGTATGAACATTTAGTCCTGGCTCTCAGGTCACAGGTAAAACTAGTCCTTTGGGTAGCAGCATTACTTATATGTGCTATCGAAATCTCATTTATGGGACTCTCAGTCGTAAGACCGACTCATGAGTTATTTCCTACTAATCCAGTTCTCAGTGTCTGGGCTGCTGGTGCACATAGGCAGGAAACAAATCACCTAAACAGTCCATGTGGAATGAATTGAAGAATAAAAGCATGTAACAATAAACATGGTAGTCTAAACATCTCAGCAAAAGAGTAAGATTTAAGAGTACAGTTAGCTGATGGTTGCTTAGACAAAAAGCAGTAAATTAGAGACTGTAAATAACAGAACAGTTACAGGCTTTATAATAACGTGCTGTAACACAATTTCGGAGGCAGTGGTTTACTGTTATTACCTCTAATGACCAGACTCTCTATAAAGAGGAAAAACTGAAAAGCACACTATACCTATAAATTTAATGAAGAACATTTAGTCTACAAACACACACACACACATATGTAAATGGCCATTTTATGTATATTAAAACAAGGAAAACAGAGAAGTCCCAAGACTGAAGAATGAATCCAAAGCTGAAGTCTGACATACTTGAGTTTATTACAACTCCCCTTTGTGCTTGTCTCACTGATAACACGTGCTGCCACCTGAACCTGGAGATAACTAATTCACTCACAGAAGCTCATCTCTTTCTTTCTGGAGTTTACCAGTTAGATTTCATTCCTGAAGTTGGGCCTGTATGTGTGCATACGTGTGTGTGTGGTAAGGTTTCCTCTTTTCCTGGTCCTCAGAGGATTTTAAGTATTGCAGATCCTAGTTGCAGATTCTTCACCCTTTATCTCAAGTTGTACCGGCTAATATTCTTCTCTCCAGAGTTTTCTGCTTTGTGGTGCCCAGAAATGACTACAGTTTTGACAGCAGGTTTGACACCACTGCCCAAGTTAAGATTTTCTCTTCCCAAAGAATTTAGTATCTCCATGGATCTGTGGCCAGGAAAATGGTTCATATTACACCTTCAGTTGCTTTCCAGTTCAGAGGCTCACCTGGCAGCTTATAAGACATCTCAATTTCTTTTTTTACTGAATATATGAGGCTCCTTGCACTGTTTTATGTGATGAAGTGATAACGTCTACTGGTGGCTCCATGACTGAAATGCTCCTGTGTGTCAGCTGAGAAGGCTCACGGCATGGAGCCACGTGCTAGGGAGCAGCCAGGGCATGAAGGCTGGTGGGAAATGTACGCTGTCCCGTGGATGCTGAGCAGTGCCGTAGTCCCACTTCTGCTCTGGGACCTGACCAAGTCAGGTGTGTAGAGTCGGTGGGTCTGTGCCTGGGAGATGGAAAGAGGCTGCAACATATTCCAGGGAACAACCAGGTATTGTTCGCAGCTGAGAGAGGTCTGAAAGGGCTGTGTAAAGTGATGGGGGAAAAAAAGCTGCTCCCAGGGAGACAAATGTGGTCTCCAAGAAAAGCTTACAAGAAGTTACAACTCAGAGCAAACATGGGGCAGTTTCCCCAGAGAAGCTACAGATCCAGCAAGGAAGGACTGATTTTCTGGGCAACACTTCTCCCTTAGTATGTTTTAGTCAGTGTTTTGAAACACAGCTACTATCCTTTAGGTACAATTGGTCATGATGATGTCTTGCATTGCCAGTGTCTTGCTGAAATGAGCTGATGATCTCACTCAGTGACCATAGCTAATACAGCAGGACAACTGCCCATGTTGGGCTTCTTTAGCTTTAAAATGGAATCCTATGAAACATGGAAAGAGTTGATGTAAAATATAGCTTTGTGCCTTGCCTTCTGTATTTAAGACACAGTATAAACAGATGGTTTAAATATGGATAATGCAGTAATTCTGGGTATATTTATCAGTGTGCTTTATTGAGGGAGTGCATTTTTATATTGTTTGCATGTGATCCTCAGAATGGCAAAGTTGTCTTCTCTTTATACAAATCATGGGATCTCTGACAACTTGTCAGAGACATCCGCTTCTTTAAAACCTCTGCTTTCTCTGTGCACATGAGTTCCAAGATGTGGTGCAATTCAATGGTATAAACACTTTTGTTTATTTTATAGAGCCAGTGACATCACAGGATCTGAATTGTTTTCCTTTTGAAATGAAAAATTCCCAACTTTCTTTCAGCTCTGTTACAGTAAATTGTTCCTTAAGTGCCAAGGTTACAATAGATGCCTGAACATTTATGGGAAGATGCTGTGTTCTAAGTACGTACATTCCTGAGTGGGAGGAGATTAACATAAACACCAGCAGCTTATCACTGCATTATTCTATTGTAGAATAATTTTTTTTTTTTTTATACTGACAAATATTATAGGGAGAATGAAAGCCAGATGGCAACATTTCAATTTAGTCAAGAGAAGATTTCCCATAACCATTTATTTAAATATTTTGTTTGATGCAAGGAAATTATTAATTGTTCCCTAAGTAATGAGCTTCAACATTAATTGCTTTGTAAAATCTGTCTTTGATTTTCCAAGAAATTATGTTAACATAAAACAATATATTTTATTTTATTTTCCATTATACAAAATCATGATTTAAGCATTACTGGTTTCTTTATTTTTAACTTGATTTTAAAACTTCCAGATTATAAAACTTGTACAAAGAAATTACTGACTTTACAGAAAGGTAACTTAGTTGGTTACAATTTAATTGGTTCAATGAGACAATTTTTCCATTAACTTTGAAGGCAGCTTGAAATGGTGCCTGCATAGTACCTGCTCCGGAATGACAGGAACTCAGCACGTGAAGTGCTCCAGGACCAGAACATCTCTTCTGTTTCTTTACCAGGCTGAAGGTAGTTTTTCTGCTTCCCTACCTTCAGCAACCTCCACCATTCTCTGAGAAGGGGCTGTGTAAAGCGGGAGCAGAGAGGAAAGAGGGAGGAGAAGGGAAGGTTTTGCCTGCTCTCACACCTTCCCTTCTGCCCTGACTGTATGACACCTTGGCAAATGTAGCAGCCCTTTCCCAGACTATGGCTCAAATATATTTTCATTTTAAAATACAGATAGTTGGGAAATTGCATCATAGAGCCCAGGGGGCAACCTCAGGTTCTTGGGAGCAGCAAGAATTTGTATCTTGGAGCATGACTAGCTAGTTTTCTAAGCGCGTCTCTGCTTTCCTGGAGACCTAGGTCTTGACAAGAGCAAATCTATAAACATTTTAAGCAACAGAGAGAAATCTGTAGATTTAGATGTGTGTGTAACTTCATCACAAGTTGTCACCAGTGTTTAAGTGAGGATGGGGAGCTCTGAGAGGTCAGTTTGCAAAAAGACCATGAGAAGCCACCTTGCTAGCTTAACACCCTCCCCCCGCCGAGTAAATTCTTGCAGACTGAGAGATCCTAACTATATATTCTTATCCCTGCTGGAGAGCACATTCAGAAGCTGAGTGGAAAGTACTAGTTATTGGTTATTTGTTTTGGAAGTGTTTGTCCTATACAGGACCAAAAAAACCCAATCTGCTGTTATTTTATTGCTTTTTTTTTGGTGGGGTATGTGTCTGTGTATGAAGTACTCCTTGTGCATTTCCACTTAAGCGCAGTGCTTCAAAAGCATTCTCCACCTTAAAATTCACCCTTTGAATTGTTTGTGTTTTTTTAAAAACGAAACCACTCTGTGACAATGTGGGTGGCTGGCTATGTCATAATCCTGTCATGCACTTGGGTGCTCAGACTGCAAAGAATCTCTTAATTTTCAAGCAGGCAGGAGAATTTCTTTACCTGAATGGAAAGCAGGCTGCCTCCTTGGCTCTGGAAGATGCCACCCAAGTAGGCTGAGAGGAACAGGCCAGTAAGCCTCTCCTTTTAAATCAAAATTGCCTCTTGACGAACCATTTGATTTTGACTTGTATCGTATTGTTGTGGTATTTCTGTTCCAGAATATGGAATACTGTGCTGTTATTAAAAACATGTTAGCAGAACCCAGCAGTTGATGGTACAGGGGAAACAGTAAGCAGAGCAGGCTATCAAAGAACACTCTGAAAGTCAAAATGTGCTATGGAAAATAGGCGTGTTTGAGTATGTGATCCTAGGGAGTCTGCTGGGCTGCTAGACAGTTTGGGGAGCAAGAAATGATGGGTAAGCTGATGGGAGGCAGACTTTGACTGCTACTAAGTGAGTTGATCCAGATGAGTGAAAATCCATTTGGCTGATAAGATTTAACATGTGTGACAACAGTATGGCAAACTTGCTGGAAAAAAGCCTGCAAGGATGTCTTATAGTATCAGCCTACAAACTCTTTTTTGTTCAAAGCCAAGAAAAATTTGCCTGTATATTCCAGCAGGACTGTATCTTGTCTGGGGCTTGACTGTGAGAAATCTAAGCTATTGAAGTTGAAAAAGTATTTTTTAGTATTTCTCTTTCAATAGTAAAGGAAGGCTAAAAGCTGTGTGATGGCTGTGTAGGTGGATAAATCTTTGTCAGGTGGATAAGGTGGCTGGTAGTTCTCTATGTTTTGAAGAAAGCATTGTTAAGTGTCAGTAATTGTTTAGATATTCTTTTTTTGACTCCATTAGTTCTGAGGAGCAGAAGTAGCTCTCAGAGCAATAGGCCAGGTAGTTTTTATAGGTTCTGGTCTTCTCTTTTGGTGGTCAGCTCAAGTTCCTCTAAGTTAGATAAAGTGAGTGGCTTTCCTAGTTTTCTGGCTGATAATGGTCTCAGAGATTTACTGTTTGTATTTTATTTACAAAGAAAGATGAGAGCCATTTGAACTGACTGGTACTTCAGTGAGAAATGGATCCAATGAATTAACTGACATGGTTACACAGATTTATCCAAATTGAAGGAGTTTTAACAATATACTTGAATTCTGTAGCGTGACAGTGAGTTATGCATTCATTGTATCTGAGCAGTTTCTTGCCTCTTCGGCACTGTGCTTCTTTGTGTCCATTTTGCATTGCTATTTTTCTTGACTGAAGACAGACAGACCTTGCAATAAAATATCTGTCATGGCTGATTCTTTTCAATCCTTTGCTTCATTATGCCCCCCATTATAAAGACTGGTGCTGATTTGACAGAGCTGTGACTTTACTACAAGTGGGGAGCTGTCGGACAGCTATAGTTTGTCTGTGTCTACAAAATAGGATCATGTCACTTAAGTTTACCAGTTCTATGGTAGATATTCCCCATTAACAAACTATTATTTCTCTGAACTTCTAAACAACAGTCAGATAACCTTTCTTGTATTTTGCTGTTTGTTTGCAGCTGAAATGTTATCCCATGTGTCATTTTAACATGCATCTGGAAGTCTCAAATATTTTCAAAGAAAGCCAAGTTGGAGCATGATGGAATGTCATTAAAAAGTGAGTTTTCATTCCACTGCTGAGACAAACCTATTCACTTCTGAATACTCCTCGTAGACATGGAGCAGCACGGAATGAGACAGGCAAACCTGAAGCAACAGCAAAACACAACCTTTATGATAAATGTAGAATTGAAACCCACTGGAATACAGTGCCAAATTGTGGTTTATGTTGCATTGTGACAGAACACTATGAAGCAGGGTAATATTGCCAAGCATTAGCAACAGTCAATTCCTATGTGAGGAATTAAAAGTTACGTTGAGAAATTGTTCACATCTGTTCAACATTCTGTATATTAATACAGCATTTTGTCTTTCAGATATAGTATGGCAGTATTTTCACTTAAAAATTCAGCTAATTTTTCAACATATGAATTGTGTGTGTTGTCATCGGTGTTATTAGACATGGACAGATAAAAACAAATTTAAAAATGGTCATTCATTTTGACCAATATTACAGCCTTTTTTTGACTGCTAACGACATAATTTAACTGCCAAGAAATTAGTGGATACTAGATATTTTTTAAGCAGCGGGCACAAGTATTAGAACTAGAGATGATTCTTCACTTTCATGATCATGAAACACAGAAGCAATAGCTTTACAATTTTTATAGTCAATCACAACTTGGACACTCAATTTGAAATGAAGATTTCTGTAATCAGTTCAGAAAATAAAGTATTAGAATATACTAACTGAATAACTGAAATAGATAGAGTTAAGGTAATTGTAAGGTGGGAAGAAAAATTACTGAGAAAAGTAGCTTTGGGGAAAGCTAGGTACTACCGTGAGATCAGCGAGTTATACAGCACAGTGGAAAAGGAAATTTGAGTGGACTCTGGAAGATAACGTTTGTAAAGATCCCTTCCCATTTAGGAATGCCTAATGAGTAAAGGGGAAGGGGAAGAAGACAGACAAGGAGACATGCCTCAAAAGCTGCAAAGGATCAAGGGAGATAGGGAGAAGAAGGAAAGCAGATAAATAATCTTTGACAGCCATTTAAAAAAATGCATTAGGGGATAGATGAGTGGGGCATGGCGGTAAGCATTTTGGCACAATGCTGCATTGGAAGTCCTGGAAACTGTTGAGAGTGTGAGGGAGAAAAGTAAGAAAGCATTAAACTGATAATGAGGGAGTGAGTTTTGAAAACAAGATGGATAACAACATCGGTATTTGGCGCAGAAATGGGAAGTGGTAGACAGAAAACAGGAGCAAAACAAGCAGCTTTGTAAGGTGACAGTGGTACGTTTGTAAGACAACTGAAAACATGGGATTAAACATAGTGCACAAAGTGACTCATAAAGTAGCAGCAAATGTGGTAGCTGAAACTCCGATAAATTAACAAGATGGTATTGATGAAGAGCTGACAAGAGAAGAGGGGATAATCTATGATTCTCATCTTGAAGGATTCTATTGCAGTAAGGCAAATAAAGAGTCTTGAGGGTCATGAAAGGGGACAGGCTAAAAATCAGCCTTAAGCACCCATAGAGAGTAAGAGATAAAACCAAGTAAATAATAGGAGACCATTTGTGACATTTACTTTGCTTGTAAAATCAGTAATTTTTTTAAGGTAGTGAATGTGTTGCCTACAGTAAGCAGTAATATTAGTCTCCTGAGTCTTGTGGCTATTTTGACGAGCTAAAATGTTTATTTTAAAATTACTATTATTTACTTTAAACGGCAGTGTATTCTGTCTTTCTCTTTAGATGACTTGAACATTTTCAGTCTGAGGTAAGTACAATCTGTATCATAACATTTATTTTTTACATGAATCCTTTTTGCGTTGTTTCATGACATTTCGGGGGATCAGGCTCAGCCAGCATGGGTTTATGAAAGGGAGATCCTGTCTCACTAACATAGTCTCCTTCTATGACAAGGTGACCCGCTTAGTGGATGAGGGGAAGGCTGTGGATGTTGTCTACTTGGACTTTAGTAAGGCCTTTGACACACCATTCTCCTGGAGAAGCTGGCTGCTCATGGCTTAGATAAATGCACTCTGTGCTGGGTTAAAAACTGGCTGGATGGCCAAGCCCAGAGAGTGGTGGTGAATGGAGTCAAATCCAGTTGGCGGCCAGTCACAAGTGGTGTTCCCCAGGGCTCAGTGTTGGGGCCGGTCCTGTTCAACATCTTTATCGATGATCTGGATGAGGGGATTGAGTGCACCCTCAGTAAGTTTGCAGAAGACACCAAGTTGGGTGGAAGTGTCGATCTGCTGGAGGATAGGAAGGCCCTGCAGAGGGACCCGGACAGGCTGGATACAGTGGGCCGGGGCCAACTGTATGAGATTCAACAAGGCTAATTGCTGGGTCCTGCACTTGGGTCACAACAACCCCATGCAACGCTACAGGCTTGGGGAGGAGTGGCTGGAGAGCTGCCTGGCAGAAAAGGACCTGGGGGTGTTGGCTGACAGCTGCCTGAACATGGGCCAGCAGTGTGCTCAGGTGGCCAAGAGGGCCAATAGCATCCTGGCTTGTATCAGGAATAGTGTGGCCAGCAGGACCAGGGAGGTGATAGTGCCCCTGTACTCGGCATCGGTGAGGCTGCACCTCGAGTACTGTGTTCAGTTTTGGGCCCCTCACTACAAGAAGGACATTGAGGTGCTGGAGCATGTCCAAAGAAGGGCAATGAAGTTGGTGAAGGGTCTAGAGCACAAGTCTTGTGAGGAGCAGCTGAGGGAACTGGGGTTGTTTAGTCTGGAGAAGGGGAGGCTGAGGGGAGACCTTCTTGCTCTCTACAACTACCTGAAAGGAGGTTGTAGCGAGGTGGGGGTCTGTCTCTTCTCCCAAGTAACAAGCGATAGGACGAGAGGAAACGGCCTCAAGCTGCACCAGGGGAAGTTTAGGTTGGATATTGGGAAAAACTTCTTCACGGAAAGGGTAGTCAGGCATTGGAAGAGGCTGCCCAGGGAAGTGGTTGAGTCTCCATCCCTGGAGGTGTTTAAAAGAAGGGTAGACGTGGTGCTTGAGGACATGGTTTAGTGGTGGACTTGGCAGTGCTAGGTTAACAGTTGGACTTGGTGATCTTAAGGGTCTTTTCCAACCTTAACGATTCTATGATTCTATGAATCCCTGCAGTAATGATCGCAATGAAGATCATATTTCTACTACAATGACCTCTATTACAGAAAAAACAAAGTTTAACATTTAAAATTCTCCATTCCAAAAAACATTACGTGGTTGAATGTATGTCTAAGTGGTGAAATACTATTTTCAGTTGCAGATTATATATCCCAAATTACATTAACTTAATTTTTAATTCTTGTAACTAATGCTACTAAAGCAGTCTAAAAGACAAAGATTGTGGTACTCCTCGTTAGTATCATTAATATTGCTTTCGCTGTAGAATAAAGACATTAGAAAAAATTAAGCCTTGGTGAAAACAGGTCCTATTCCACTGTTCTGTTGATCCTAAAATGACTTTAGGTTCGCTTAGACCAAAGCTTAATTTGATCTATTGATATAAATGTTTTTATGGAGTGAAACGCACAGGAACCGGAAAAACTAAGCATGGATGCCAAAAGTATGGCAACCTTCACTGGGTGCATTGGTATCCAGAATGATATCATGGTAGTGAGTACATAAGAAACACCTAGTTAACTGATATAAACTAACTAACACTGCATGAGACTAGCATATTATATAGTGTGAAGCCAATGGAATGATGTAATAAAGGATCAAGTTTAGATAAAAATATTGACTTGACTGTGGAGATATTTGCAACATTACCAAACTCAAATGCTCAGAATGACTGTTTTGAATTTGACTTGATCATGATATGTTTTTTAAGAAATGCACACTGTATTTCTAAAAATATTTTTATTTTTAAGGCTGGGGTTTTTTTCTGAGTTTTTGTGTTTAGTAAGAACAGGCCACATTTGGAAGTTTTTCTGTGCAATCATTACAGACTTAAAATGTCATTAAAAAAAGGACAAGATTCTTCTAGAACCCCAAGACTCTCAGAGCAAGGACTTCAGGTAAACAGTGAAATGTTATGAAACTTGCCATAAAATCTTGAAAGCTTGCAGAACCACTTGTGAGAGACATTGTTTTTCATATATGCATTCAACATTTAAAAGTATGATAATACCAACTTCAAGGCTGGTAGTACAAGCCCTGCAAGCAGGGACATGTTGTATCAAAAAATCTAATAACCTCTGAATACAGTTGAGGGTAAAATTAGGCAATGGAAGTCAGTGGAATCTTGTTCATGCTTTGTGGCTTGATTGGACAGTCAAGGCAATATGTAATATGATATATTGTTATGCCTGGGATTATCTCTATTTTACTGTCTGTTCAAATTAAACCTCTGCAACTTCACTTTTTTATGTCACTTGTTCTAGTCAAGCCCAAACAGAAGAGACTTAATCTAATTGACACATATACTAAAAGCACATACTGAAAGAAAAAATAGACAGTCAGCATTAATATTACTGATTTACAAACTCTTGTGCTCTGTCCCATACTAGATCCCATGGAAATCTCTGTAAAGGACTCTGGGTAAAGAAATATTTAGAAAACACATTACAGAAGTTGCCAAGAGGGTGGGATGTACCCAACATTTAATTGTCATTTTCAGTAAATTTCCATTTTATCGTAGTGCCCACAATTCTACCAGGGCTCTGAGTGTAATGTAACCACAAGGAAATCCACAGAGACATGCAGTGAGGTTTTGGGGTTTTTTTTTGTGTTGAACTTTTTTGTTACGTGAATATTTGAAAAGCACATTGAATTCATTATACGCTTTAGTAAACAAATTTCAGTCCAAGAAGGAAAACTTCAAAATACCTGGCCATTTTATTGTTAAACAACATAACCTGCAGGAAGTAGAGGGGGTTGGAAAAGAGCTTTTGACAATGGAGCAGAACAAGGAAAACCCAAGAATATTGCATGCTTTTACCACCAGGGCTAGCCACAAGATACTAAAGGATCAGTGAGTGCACATTTGACCACCTCTCACCTAGGCAGGGAGTTACTGCCAGGCAGAATCTACCTCATCCAGCTAAAAGCCATAGAAATGCAGACTTGCACAATTTCTCTAGGATTCCTTCACTCTAAAGTGTTGAGATTGCTAGTACTGAATCACAGGCTGTTACCACTGCGAGGAAGAGGATAATTTAATTGGCAATACAGTTATAAGTCCTGTGAGTTGGCTTCTAGAGAGATGAAGGATAAAGGGATAATGAATCTAGTACAGTTTTATATTATTCACATGTAAATAAGGGAAAAAAGATGGAGTTCATTCAGGCATGGTTTATTAGGGGGAACACAAGGACAACTGTTCATTCCTCTCTCTTCTCTAGAGGACAAATGCCATAAAGAGAGGATCCCTGAAGGAACACTTCTGGAGGGTATGTGGCTTTATTCAGTGAGGAAAGACGCTAGTCGCAGAAACTGTGATCAAGAGAAAGGACTCTGAGGTAGCAACATTTTAATATTATGCCAGTGATTTTAATCAAAGAAGTCTCTAGTGCAGGCCATTTGCTTCAGGAGTCCGAAAGTTCAGTCCTGTAACAGCTTAATAGACAGATAACAACTTCAGAAAATGCCTTTTATTTCTTTCTCTGTTCTTGGTGGTCTTGAGGGTAGAAGCACACTGACTTTTGATGCCTCCAATGCTGCTGTAACTGTTTAATGGCAAAATAACACGCTTTACTTTCCATGATAGCCAGTGCAGCTCACAAGAGTACATTTGTGCTTAGAAGTCCCTGCCAGCTAGGGAATGTGGCTCACATTGGTAAGAATGATGATAGTCAAAGTAAAAAACTGAATACAACCTGGATTTGGATTTTTAATGTATTTTTTAATGAAAAGAAAGAATTCTTTCTGCTTCATCATCTGCATAGTCAAAATCTGGGATTTATTAAGCCATTATCTATGAACTGGGGTTTTTTTGTTCAACATTTTTTCCCTACTATTTCCATTACTCTTCAGAATAAAAGGCATCCTAAGGTTGTTCAAAATTGAGAAATTATGGAGTAAGGAGATTAATATTTAGCATGCGGGTGGAAGCAACTAATATAGTGCTTCTTAATTGCATGTATATTTATAAAAAACAACAAAAGTACTCTGAATGAACTACAAAAACATTCCCTTGGCCTGTTTATTAAAGATAAAGTTCTGTGTTTAAGAACCACACATTAAGAGCCAGACATTGGGTTTTATTTCTGCAAGAGCTGGTCCAGTTATTTCTGATTAGTTGCTGAGACATAGAAACTATCAGATATATTTATCCAACATTGCTTGGCTGACTCTCAAGGAGAGAATCAAGAAAGGAAATGGAGAACACCAGTGATAAACTATTCCCAGGAACATTGTGAAGCTGGCAAACTCTCAAAATCACGTTTTACTGAGATTCAGATGAACTGCATGTTATGTACAATCTTTGGAAAATGAGCTAGATTAATGCATTCTGTGCTGTTGTCCCTGAGTTTAAGATGAAACGTGTACTGAATCTGCCATGCTTTCTGTCGTTTTATTTGCTGGTAAGCAGGCATAGCGTAAGATGGCTCCAAACAAATTTGTGAAATTAAAAGCCATACTTCTTCTGGATGTATGAAGAACACACTGAATCACCTGAGCGTGCTTGGCTTATTGAAAAAGGCTGGCTCGATATCTACTTGCATAATTCTGATTTTTCTATTTATTGATAACTTACCTTGTAGTATTAACATAAGAGATAACATCATTTTTATTGCTAGTATATATGTAAATTTTCTTTCAAGAATGTCTTACTAAAGTTGTTTTAGTAAATTGCTTGTAGCTAAGTATTCAAAAAATCTGCCTTTCTCCATATACCCAAATGCTAGTCACCTGTTTCAGATAAATTACTTCTTCACCTTGCCTCCACAGAAATGTTCTGATGGTATGCTTAATTCATATTTTGCTACCAGATGCCCACTAAGTGGGTAGAAATGTGACACTAGGGAGAAATTCCTGTTGCACTTATTGCACAACAGATAATATAGTTTCAACTAGAACTATGACTAGTGACAACAGAATGGCATCTACAGAAAAAATATTAGGAAAAATTGTCATTAAGTAGAAAAGCATCTATTTTATCTACTTCATAGCAAAATTATTTTAATCACTAATAAAATCTGTAACATAATCTCTAACATAGTCAGTGATATGAAAGAGATATAAAACAAAGCGCAGCTCCACCACTGTCAAAATCTCAAGTAAAAGGGAGAATCATGAAGTTTAAGACTAGCTTCATCCAAATGCTATGTGCTATTTACAATATCAGACCCACTTAAAAGAGCTGGCAGATTATATGTTGCAATTAATTTTCAATTAACTTTAGTTAATATATAAATGAGCTGCTTGGTTGTTACAGCAAGTTATTTATGCAAGCTAAAATTATAAAACAGAAAAGCCAGAATTTGCCATGAACTAGTAAGTAAAATTTTCTATGCTGTTATTCAGCAAAGAGAAGGCTTTAAGTAAAACACTTTATTAAGACAGGCACATTTCATTGCTGAGCTGTCAGTATGGAAATTATTATGTTTGACAAAATAATCACCCTCACTGGTTTTTCTTTTCTACAAATTTCTTACTGCTCTTGAGAGGTACCCAGAAGCAAAAGCAGTGGCATTTCAACAGATCATTACTGTAACACTATGCTGTTTAAGAGGTTACAGGTATGTGCATATTGTGGATGGGAGAACAACTATAGAATAGATGAGCATGATATAAACAGACAGATAGAAAGCAGAGATATCTTTGGCAAAATGCAGCTCATGACATAAGGAAAGCCCAGAAGACTGGTCACTCATAAGGGAGATACAGTGCATTCAGTTTTGTGAGATTCCTGTTGATTTCATTGTTCTTTGTGTAAAAAAAAGCAATACTGCAAATAATATCTGTGCAAACTATTGAATTTTGGAGTGGATTAGAATCATAAAAAAAAATAAAATGCTTCTTTTTTGATGTGTGGAAAAGGAATTTCTATGTTTTTCTATGGTGGGATCCTCATGAAGAATCAAAAAAGTCTGCACATATCTGGCTTTGGGTTTTGCCAACACACACTGTGTCTCCAACCCCTTCCTAAACCTATCAGCAGCTTAAATGCATATCTTGCACCCAAGCCCTCTGAAGTCAAACTATGTCTCTGTTTCCATCTGGGATTTCACCAGGAAGTGCTTCAAGTACCAAGCTGTAGGCTGATACTATGAGATTTGCAGACCTGAGAAATTCAGATAAGCCCATACAAGCTTTGAACCTCTAAACCTTTTGAAGTTTGCCTGTCACGAAGTGTAACTCCACTGATGTCTGCAGACAACACTGAAACATGAATGGAAACAGATCTCTATTTTGAAAAGCTCCTGTGGGTGGCTTAAGGACAAACGAATAAATACAACTATATATGGAAATATAAAGTCTTTCAGAGAAGCACTCTATCTCTTTGCACCCTTGAATATTTCCCTGCATCCATGATGACAACAAAAGCTCATAAAATGACTTGATTTCCTGCTCACCCCTGCATTTTCATTGCGGTTGATCTAATGCAGTGATGTGTTCTTTAAACAACCATTTCTCTATTTACACAGTCAAGCTGTTGTTACCATTTTCCCATTAAGCTCATCAAGGGTGTATATTTGAGGGAAAATCCAGCAGTATCCAGAAGCTGCTGCAGTAGAAGGAAGAGTGAATAAATGAAAGGCATTGGGAGGGACTATGTGTAGAGCAGAGCATGCACTCAGCCCATGAGCCAATGCCAATTTTTCTAAAGTCTGTCAGCTCTGACTGTTATGCATAAAGGCATAGAGTATCATGAGACCTGCTGTCCAGAGTTAGACTAGCACCCTGTTTTTAACTATGACAAATAGCAGATAATTTGGGAAAGTATACAAGGATCGGGAAAGTTTAGAGTGATATTTCCTCTTGCAAACCTTCCCAGATTCTAATAGTCTTTGAAAAAGTATTTGCTAAACTAAATGTTGCATGGACATTACATAGACATGTTTAAAGCTCCTATAGATATCTTCACAAATCGTGGGTTCAAAAGCCTATTTCTAGGACACAAAATCATATGGCAATTAATTCTGCAAAGTCTGAAATTGTCTGCAATTATACATCATCTACAACTATATATTTTCTGGGGAAAAGAAGTGGTTAACCTTTTTTTTTATAAGCTTTTTGTTTAAAAGTTTTATTTGCTGCCTTTTGTGTTATGAGAAACACTGAGCAATCATTATCTGTCTTCTCCATGAATGTCACCATTTTACTGACTCAAGACTGAAGAAAAAGTTTCAGGTAGACCTAAATAGCAACCTTCCAATACCTAAGAGGAGGTCATCAAGAAGACAGAGCCAGGCTCTTCACAATGGGAGGTCAAGAGATGATGGACATATGTTGAAACAAGAAATTGTCATATGTGTTATAAGGAAAAGCTTTTATACCATGAGGACAGTGAAGCAGTGTAAGAGGCTGCTCAGAGAGGCTGTGCAGTTTCCATCTTTGGAGATTTTTCAAGATCCAACTGGATAAACCTCAGAGGTCACCCTATTTGAATACGTGGTTGGATTAGAGACCTCCTGAGGTCTCTTCCTAACTGAATTTTCCTATGATCCTGTATGATACTCTCTGCTAGTTTTCTCTTTTCCAGACAGAAAAGTCCTTCCTCCTACAGAAAACATTGGCTACCTTTGATCATTTTTGTTGCACTTCTACATTTTACTGTGTCCTTCTTGATACAGGGCAACCAGAACTGCACACTCTTTTCAGGAGACTGTGTGCTGAAGATTAATGAAATGCACAGAGACGTTTACTGTCTATGTTCCTTAGTCCTTCAGTAGTATTTTTGTCCTAATCTGTTTGCTTTTTTGACTGGACCTCACTATGGAGTTGGTATTTTCAGAGGATTATATACAATAATCCAATAGCTGTGGGTAGATGAAGACCTGTCAAATGGTCACAGCAAATTTAGAACCCATCATTCTGTAGATACGATTAAATCTGGTTTTGCTCGTGTGTATTTCTTTGCATGTATTGACCCTGGTTTTTGTCTGTAGTTCAATGTCTGATATTGTTAACTCCTCTTGCAGTATTTTCAGTCAAGATAGTTTTGAACTAATCTGAATTTTTTTGTATCATATGAAAGTTTCACTACAGAGTGAACAACAATGCAAATTACATATTTGTTTTATATTATGTTTTTGTCTGTTTTCAAGGCACCTTAAAATCTATTAGAAAATGAAAACTCACCAGCTAGCATGTAGAATGAAGATATGAAGTTTTATCACTAGCGTCCATGCTTTTCTTCTTTTAAATACGTTGTTCATTGTTATGGTTTTAGACCTAACTTGCAAGAGCTAAGGCTAATTTCTTTTTATTCTAGTTGGATGTGGCTTCTATTTCTGTGGGATGACTGTTCTATTAGCCTCCTTTACTCTGACATTTAACTTTGATGTTGTTATATTCCTCCTTTCAAGGTTATTTGGCTTGATCGAATGTTTATTTAAAACCTCTGTTGTCATATGTATCCATATCTTCTGGCTATTCCTAATAAATTTCCATTAATAAAGTTTCTAGTGTAGTTTAATAACTACATATTAGACCAAGTCACATATATCTCAGGATGATCTCAAGAATTGCTTCTCCTTTTGAGTATTCTCTAATTTGTTGTTCATAGAGGAAATAATTTATGGCATCTAAAACCACAGCTTTTGTGTGAGGTTTTCATGACATCTACTTAACCCACCCAACAGACTGAATTCTTCCTTCAGCTTTCACAGTCTCTCCACTGCTGTGGCTGTGTGGCTAGTTGTATGTACTTATTATGGAACCTGTGATGGGTTGTGAAGGGAAGGGTTGCAAGATTCAAGCTACTGGGGAAAACTGGCTGCTTTTCTAAAGGAAGATTTGACCATGTCAGGAGTGCTTGCATCATTTTGATCCCTCAGTGGTTCCTGATGGTCTATTAATGTGGCATTTCTTCATTAAAGGCTTATGTTTAAGACTGGTAATGTAATACAGCAAACAATCTGTAAACACTTTATTTCTGCATTATCATTGTTTTAATAAGCACGGGGTTGACATTTGGGTTTGTTTTTTTTCCTGACTGAAGCTCTGAAACCGTTCAGCTGTTTTCAGAGCCCAGAATGTTGACACCAGAATGTAAGCCCCAAAGCTAGAAGGCTTCAAGAGAAAAACACTAATCAGTAGGGAAAGGGAAAATTACTTCTTAAGTTTCATTTACATAAATTACAGCTTTGTTCAGAAAAGCTTTTTCCAGTGTTTTCAGTTATGTTTTTTTGGAATGTGTTTGTATTCTGGCTGTGGAAACACAGAGTCATTACTGCGTATGCAGGTACAGATGTTCATGGAAAGGGAAAAAAGTTGCAAGAGAGAGGTCCTCAGGCGCTTGTGCATTCATAGCACTAAAATGTAAAAAGTAACTACCACATTGTTCTGGACTGTAAAAACTATCCAGATGAGAAGATGAAAAGAATGACCATAGCCAGATGGAGCTGAATGTCTTTCATTCCAAACCACAAGAAAAAAAAATATCCACCTACCAAGGAAAGTTCCTTCAAGCTGAGGCCTTGAATGAGTCTTGCAAAATGATGTGAATTTTGTTAGATCAGAGCCTGTAAAGCCATGCAGTGCTGCAATAGCCTGCATCTATGGACTAGGCATCACATATTAAATAGCTTTTATGAATAATCTTTCCAGTCATTTTTATGGAGACCTTACTGAAAAAGAGTAACCCAATAAGAGACGAGTGAAAGGGGAAGGTCATCTGGTTCCTATTAGTGACTGAGGCTACCTTTGCACTGAACTCTGAAGGACTTAAGGCAAGAAAAGAAACTCAGGACTTTCAGATTCTGGTACACTATTACCAAAACCCAAGGAGAGAAGTCAATGAAACTTGCACTTAGAATCAGGCCTGTCCAACAGTTGGCTGCACCGAACGCTAAGTCAGTACATGAGAGGCATTTTCATTCTGCTTGGAGAGAGTTAATGGTCATTGTTGCCTGTGTGGCAAAAGGGACTTTGCCTAAGAGTTATTTTTATTCCAATATTTGGCCCTGGGCTGGGATGGAAGTGATTTAGGGTACTGACTGAATGGGTTAGAGAGGGAAGAATACCATTGTAGATGGCAGTGGAGGAAAAATAAGAGGGAAGTAAGCAAGTAATAGAAAATGGAAAAAATAATTTATATTTAAAGAACAGAAAACATGAAAAGATTCCTGTGCTAGGAATGAATAAGATGTAATTTTTCTGAAAGGGAGAAGGCACTTGTCAGACACCTGCATGTGGTTAGCTGATCCTGAAAGAGAAACCTGTCTGTTTCCTATACCGTCAGCTACCTTTTCAAAATAAACTTATCGTTAATAACAGTTCGAAAGGCAGAGATGGAAGGTTATCATGAGACAACTATTGCACATCTGGTAACCATAGGTCATGAGGGAACATCAGTCAGCCAAGTGTGCTGGCACTGATGCTATAAAGACTGTCAGCAGTACAGCAGCATTTACGTCCACGTTCTTTTGCTAGGGTCAATCTTCCCCACACCGTACACTTCTGAACTATTCACTTAATGCCTGTGTTGTGTACAGACATGTGTGTGTCAGCAATCTAAAATAGGTTTAGCATTTGTTCTAATTATTGCAAACCATCCTGGATGCTTGCTATTGATGTATTTTATTTCATTTGGATATTGTGTACAACTGAACTGCCAGTTCAGGCATTTTAGTTATGTTTTTTTGGTGTTTTGTTTTTTTTTTTTCAGTTTTGTCTTTTTGATTTCTCTAGAAACATAATCATAACAGGATACATTTTATTGCTGTTTTCATTTTCATGTCTTTTCCTTCTCCAAATTTATGAGGCTGCACAGGTGATTCTGTGGGCCTGTCAATTACCCTGTCAATGTAAACATTTTGATTAAGACTACTCTATTTTAACCAAGTCTGTCTATCTGACACTTCTGTCTTTGGTGGTCTTTTGGGAAGTCAAGCAATTGATCCAGTTCCTACACTAAACATCTGAGCCCAGATCTCACTTTGAAGTCAATGGCATGATGCCCATTGTTTGGTGGGAACAGACTCAAGCAAGCTTACTTTATGCAGAACACAGACAATTTAATATTTTTAGTTTTGCAGTGGCAGATGTCTTGGTTGTTAACATTCCCATGTTCTTCATACCAGATAATGTTCCAATTACAGGACAGTTAAAAAGTATCCGAGTGAATTTCAGTAATGTTGCACTATGGAGGACAGTGGGGTAGACGGCTAATTTGTCAGCTGTGATATATTCAGCAGTTTATAATAGGTCTGCTTGCAGACACTTGAACTTATACGCACAGTAAACATCAGGCTGGATTTAATGTAGGATGTAGGTCTGGCACAAAGAAGAGGAATCCAGCGTGCTAGAAGTGTATAATGTAGCTGTCTAAGGCTACCCATATTTGTCTTGGGCCTTGCCCTTTTGTGTGTCTCTACACTGTAAAGAAGTACTTGTAGGCACTTAATATCTGCTGCTGAATCCTTGTCCTATTTAGTATTAGTAAGTATTTATAATCGCTTTCCAAAAGGATCAAGCTCTGCTAAAAGATATCTGGAATATCTTTTTCTTTTTGTCACATAAAATTCTAACCTGGCTCTAACTTGGTGTACACGGTTCTCTCCACAAAGTGTGAGACCCGGGCTGTCCCCCAGGTAAGTCCCTTCACCAACAGCAGTGGCTGCTGATGCTGGGCACCCAGTCCTGCTCCCTGTCACCCCCTCTCTCTGATGCTGGGCACCCAGTCCTGCTCACTGTCACCCTCTCTCTCTAGCATGATGAATGCAGAACTGATGCCTGCACAATGGCTTATCTTCAAAGTGGGGACATCTCCCCTCCCACAGCACCCTGATGCACTGTTTATAGCCTGACTATTTATAGCCTTGTGGTTAAAGAGTTTCCTGGGAGATGTGGGTTTTCTTGCCTGCATGACAGGAGGATATTGCACTTCAGTTTCCTAATTGCCACTTTTCTATTGCGTAAAAAAAGGCAGGGGGAGAAGAAATCCCCATGGACTTTTTCTGAAAGGCAGGCACAACTAAAGAGGTCCTGAGAGTGCCTCCTGAACAGCTTTCAAGTGACCGTGGCAGAGGTGCTGGGGAGAACACACTCTGGCCATTGAGCCCTTTTAGGATTCCATAGTGGTGTCTGTCGCTCTGAGCTTCTCAGGTACTTTAAGGTCACAGTGTGGTGTTCATGAAGTTAAGGTAGATGAGGCAGCACTTGATTAAATAGTTTCAAGATGCAGTTTTGACTCTTGGTACTCAATTCCTGGTATTTCAGATGCTTGTGATTTTTTTTGCATCTAGCTCCCAGTACTAGTTGCCACCTGAAGCAGGGAACATTTGAAAGGGAAATGGATGTATTTTAATACCTGGAGGTGAGTAGGTCAGTCTTGTGATGAAACAGAGACTCTTTCAGATGTCTCACCTCCTTTGCATTTTGCTTGTGTACTCCTGAGATTCTATTAGCATGACTCTTCCCAAAAGGTTTAGCAATGCTAAGAGGGAAAGCTTTTGGGCCTCTTGCTGACGTGATGTTGCAATAAACCATTTTCTTCCCTCCTGGTGACCAGTGCGCAATGTCAGGTCGAGGAGCCTGATAGAGATGAACAGCTTTACATTCCACAAACTTTTGCTGAAGCTGGGAACTGCTGGTCTAGAGCTTTGTTCATTATCTAATTTGAGGAACTGCAAACAGGCAAACTTCACACAGACATAGCCTTTCCATTCCTCTCTTGTAATATGGGATTTCCTCTATTGTGCCTTCAAGCTCTATGTCCTGTATAAAAAGCACACAGGAGATAATTTTTTCCATATTTTTCTTGTTTGGCTCCTATTTGTTCTTCCCAGGCTGCAGCTCTGAGAACATAAGCATTCACAGTGCCACAGCAAAAGAGAGGGAGAGAAGGCTTCAGCATTCCTTTTTTAATATTTAAAATCTAGTATTCCTATGCATCCACCTCACATGTTTTACCCCATCAGTATATTCCCGTTCAACTATGCTAGGAGGCATAAAAAAAGGCTTCTGTAATCAGTAAAACTTTCCATAGACCTTTCAGGCCTCCTATAACTTCAGTGAACAGTTTCTTACTAGTGATTCACTGTTATTCTTGGTTTTTAACTCTCCTTTGATATAAACACTTTTCTGAGGGACAGAAAGTCCCAAGTATATTCTTTCTTTGAGATGTTGCATTGAAGTAGGACCTCAGTGGTTCTTTTGCTCTTCTGGTATCAGGATTTTTGGTTCAAGAGAGAAGTACATGTCATGGTCCGTGGCATTTTAATGCTTATTATCATTTCTTGTTTCCTTAAGAAGCTAAGATAATTCAGTGTATTAAATAAACTGGGACTGGGTGGAGTAAGTAGGAACATCTGCATGTCTTATGTTATGACTCCCCTAGCAGTCATCTATAGTGCTGTATAGTTCCAGAAAGTCTCTCAAGCATATAGATGGTGGCGTTCCAACAAGCTGGAACTGCTGGCTACAGCTGATGTTTCAGCAAGTCATTTTATCTGCAGCTGCCTTCATCTGTTGCTGGCTTTAGGGAAGAATATCAAGTGTCCTTAGATTTTGTATGCTGAAGGAGGGACAGAATCCCAAATGATAAAAAACTAAAGCCAAAAAAAAAAAGAAGAAAAATACAGAAAGCAAAAAAGAAAAGAGGACGAATACGAAGAGAAGACTGAGACTGTGCAGATGCAAGGAAGTTTTAGAAGAGGTTATGTCAGTGATGTCTTTTAAGTACATGGTAGGATTCATTGCATGGAATTGGATTTACATTAGCAGGATGATCTCCTTGAATTCAGTCACTATGATACAATCCAGTATTGTTAAGGATGGACTTAAATGATTATGCAATCCCAGTAAATATTCCTAATACTTACAGATAAATCCATAGTGATATTGTCAATGAACAAAACACAAATAAGTATTTAAAGCAAAAGTGTGCTGTCACCTTTCCTCAGAACTATGAACATTTATTGTAATAGTCAAGTTAAACTCGATTTCTTTTTTGTGTGTGCAATTTCACTTTATGTGCTATGAAAATACCTTACCTCACAAGACGAAATAGCTCACAAGTTCCGGCAGCCACAATAGCAGCTGTCAATTTGCTCGGTTTATGGTTATTTTGTCAGTAGACATATCTGATCAGATAAGAAGTCTCTAACTGCACAATCCTATTTTATTTGTAAAACTGAACACAATAATAAAAGATGTTAGAGAGAGGGTTTTCAAGTTAAATTGTACATCAGTATCATTTAGCCACCATTTCCACTACTGCAGTTCTCACCGTACTCCTTTTGCCACCCTGGCTCAGTCCAGTGAATGATATTACCCCTACCCATTGTCCCTCTGCTGCTTTATTCTCTCAGATCCACCTTAAGTGAATAATATCAAGTTCTGAATTGAGCATTTTAAAAACATTATTGATAATTCATAAATGAAGACTGAATTAGTTGGTTTTAAATGAAGACCTTTGGGGTTTCATCAAGAAACAAAAATACACGGCTTTAATTAATTTGTGGGACAAGGTGATGTGTATATTCCATTGCATCTTCACTTGCAATGAGCTTTATTTCTCTATTCAGAATTTTGAGCATAGAGGAAAGAAAAGAGAGAACATTCTGTGTTTCTACTTATTGTCAGGTTAACAAGCAGCTGTGAAGCTGCATGGGCCATTCAAGAGAAATGCCTTTTACTCAGAAATGTTGAATGCTGATAAGGATCAGAAATTCTGCTAAGAAAAAAGAATCCCTACAGCAACAAGCCCTAAAGCCAGACTTGAGACTTAAAAAGAGATTTAGATTTAGAAACTGATATAATTGTGTGTGTTGGGGATGGTCATGAGGTAAATCTTTCTCTTTTTCCCCGTTCCCAGTAATATCCCTAACCATATTAATTCCAGTGGACTGAAATTTCTCCTCTCTGTTAAAAGCACTGCCACAATTAGAAATCATGCTGTATTAGTAAAGTCACTACAGCTATGGAGATCTGAGGAAATAAGCCTGCTTCATCCACTCTTTTAGTTGTGACACAAGATTTTGTAAGAAGGAATATTGCATGTTAGAGCAGTTGAAATTAAAAAAAAAAAAAAAAGAGAAAAAAAAGGTATTCTCACTCCACATAAATTTTGCTTCATAATTAAACACATTTTCTGCAAGTGGATTTTTCTTGCTAGAGAGAGTAAGAGTTGATAACTTGCTAGAGAAAAAAGAATTTATAATGACCAAGATTCACTCAAGGTGTTGGTGTTATTGCTTATGATAAATATGTCTGCATTTGGAACATGAATTTGTAGTTCATACTTCATAAGGGAAAAGCACTAACTTATGCATAGCACAGAGCTTCTCTCCTGGTTTGTCCCTGATGTGTTGGGGTTTGGCACCCATGTTTCTTTTTGGTTTTAACTGCATTACAGTGCATATCTGGACATTAGCTTCAGAAGCTGTTTCTTACTTTCTGCTTATGTTACTGTCCAGCAAAGCTGATTTGGGAATAAGATGCTTGATTCGTTCTAAAAATCTGAACCCAAGCAGAATGCAATAGTCACAGCCTTCCTGCTAAACTCAGAAGATCACTTCATCTCAAAGGGTGACAGCTGTATCCATTAACTTTATGAAAGGTTTCCTAGAGACAACATGAAGCTACAACATAAGTCATGCATTTGCTCTGTAATGCTCTGGTTCAAAGTGCAAACAAATAGTTTGGGGTGTGGTATTCTTGCTGTTCATAGCAACCTTTTTAATCACTACCTCTTGTTTTGGACTAGGCAAGGTGCCTGAAAAGGCTCAGTTATTGGTCTTTTTCATTTCACAGTTAATTTCACACTGATATCATCCCATAGCCACAAAGTGCTATTCTGACAGCTGGGTAGAGCTGGAGCACAGTGGCAGTCCAGCCAGACTTTAGAGACGGGAAATTCCCAGCAAGCTTGTTAAGCTAAATCTGCTCCATGAACTTGCCTACACCACCTCCAAAACTTTTCAGGTCCAAGAGAGCACACATCACTTTCCCAAAATTAAGCGCTTAGTTCCTAGTGGTAATTGAAAAAGATCTTGTACCATCATTTTGATATGAATGGATTTTATTCTTAGCCAGACTAACTCCAACCCTTAAGCACGTTCAGTTTTCAATACCTCCATGACACTCTCTTCCTTAGGAAGCAGTGCTCTGCTCAGTATTATCTCCCTCTCTTTCACCCAGTTCTCCTCTATGGCATGAGTTCTATCTGACAACAGTGAGGAAAAGCTGGAGAAACTACTACATGGAGTACTATTTTAAGCATGTAATATTGAATCAGGGAGAGCACGGAAAAATGCTATCCTCTTCCTCAAACAACAAAGACTACAGTGGTGGGCTCATATTTGTTGCACATGATGCTTCAGCCTGGGGAATCCATGTACACACAGCTTTTGAACCGCAGTTGAAACTAAGGCATCTTTAACGACTACTATAGTGGCTGCTGAGCTTTCTTCCCCAACTCCTTGTGTTACAACAACAGGTGAAGAATGCGCTCCATGTCTGTATATTTATCACTAAGAGGTACTAGTAGATATGTGTACAGTGGGCCCATGTCAAACAGAGTGTACCTCAAGAAACTCATTTTTCTGTAAGTTGTCTTCAGGAGGGTAGGGTTTGTCCCAATTACATTCTTCTCATTGGGAAAGTAAAGAAATTTAAAAACATATTGACCAAGTTAGTCACACACATAAAAGGACTTTGGAGTCAGAAAGAAGAAGAAAGGCACTTATAAATCACAGGGGCTCTATCAACTTCACAGCAAAACAAAACTGGAGAAAAAGCCAAAATGAGAGAGGCTCCATGTTGTGGAGAAATTGAGCCCAGGAAAAGGACACTGGGAGGATCCTAACCCATGTATTGCTCAAAAGTGGTCAGGAGAGGATGATCAGGTAAGGATACAAGTGTTTCTTGTTTTGCTCTTATTCTGCTTGAAGAATATTCTACTGGTTTGAAGAAAATTCTGCTGGTTTATAGTACTTGAAAGTGTACAAAATCTCTATCTGTACACCTTGACTACATGCCTCTTGAAAAATGAATTTTAAATTAAAGCACCAACAAGATAGGAGCTATGAAAAGGATAAGCTTAAACTGGTGGACAGCTTCAACACAGAATTCTAGTATGAAAATCTTCCCTCCAAAAAATCCATGTCCAGAAGCAGTGTCAGGATTATCAGAAAAAAAGTGCAATAATCCAGTTTGTGATATTAAAGAAAAAGAGCCTATTGAATGACTAGCCAAATGATCTTAACTAATTTGTGCTACACAAGAATCACAACGATTTTGTAGATTTTGTTGTTTAGTTATGTGCATGGTGGCTGATTTTTACTCTCCTGTGAAAATTCTTAAATGCATAGAGAGGTGGACTTCCAGAAAGATTCATATGAAATAAGACAAAGTTTGAAGTGTCATAGGATAAAAGGAATTATTTTACTGTTCTTTATTTTATTTTGATTTCTATTACTTTCCCCTTGCCCTTCTCCCTCATTGACAAGCTTTTAATCACTGAATTAATCTTCCTTAGCTATTTGCCTGAGAAACTTTCCAGTAGATGACGTCCTGCAAGATTTGGAAAAAACTCTGAAGGTCCCTGAACTACTTTTAGTTCCATTCTAGTTATTTTTGCTCATATGCATCTTTCTTTGTGTGGTTCTCACTTAGCATTGTAACTGTTCCAAGCCAGTTAAACAAAGCAAAGCTCCATTTAGCACATACACAATGAAGGCACATTTGTATCCTTTCAGTTTTTTCCAGAAAGTTGATGCCACTTGATGGTGGTTGAGTATAATAATATCTGTCTCTGGGTGGATTTAACATCAAAATATATAAAGTAGTGTGAACATCTGATTAACATATGGAAATATTTTTTAAATAAGGCTTTCTTTTCAAGCGCTGAAAGTTTGACAGTCTTTTATACTGTTTTATGATGCTGCGGTAGCAATTCCATGGTTATAGCTATAATCCGCTTTCACATTTGATTTTGAAAACCCCAACCCTTCTGTATCTCAGTTTTGAGAAACAAAAGTATTGAGTATGACGTTTTTCATGTGTGGTCTTCAACAAGAGACAGAATGTACTTATGGTAAATAATCAAATGAGATACAGAAGAACGTGAAAGTTTGCATAACCAACCATTTTTGCTTTTGAAAAAGCTTCCAAACCTACCATAATGAACACAGACCACTGTATATATATGTATAGAACACTGGATCATACAGCAAGGTAGTATGGCACTATAAAGAAAAATACGGGAAAGGGTCATGCTCTAATATAAACAGTGAAATTTTATGATTATACTTACCAAAACCTTAACACAGAATGTCAAGAAAATCCAGCTTTAGTTTTTAGAACTTTTAATAAAAACACTCTTGTTTTCAGCCAGGCATTGTTGCTTCAAGTGAGCAGAATGGGTTGTAAAACTTTGTTTGCTTTCCCTCAGCTGAGTTCAAAGCTGAGGCAGGACTAAACTATATTAGGCTATTCTCCTTGAGATGGTCAATTTGATCTGAACTTGGATGGATCTGAAATATTTTCAGCAGCTCACTCACTGAATTGCGATGTCTAGTTGCAAAACTGAATAGATAGAAAAAATGCATTAAAGATATGACAGAAAAAAGCATGAAAAGGAATCAAGTATAGAAAGAAAAACTGCCATACAATAAAATACTGTATAGGAAGGAATTGAAATATGTGTCTAGCAAGTCCTCTTTTGTGAAAGCTAGATATCCTGTTTCTTATATGGCTGTTAAGTAACCCTTCCTTTTTCCTGGGTTTCTTTTCCACAGCAGAAGTTCTGGAACCAGAAGTCAGCTACCAATTAAGTGCAGTAATAACAGTATTTCTTTTATCAGCTGCCTAGCTGGAATTGAGAAAGTCATACAAATTCACGAAGTTTACATACTGCTTACTGTCTGGAACACCTCTGGCACTGGCTCTGTAGCAATCTTGTCTGTGAAGGAGGAGCTCGAGTGTCTCCTGTGTGCAGTCAGTGGTGCATTTATCTGTTGTGTGAACAAACCCTGACACTTTGTGCCTGACCTCTTTCCTGTAAGCTGCAGGAGTGTTGTAACTGCCCTTGAGAATATGCATGCCCAGAGGTCAATGTTGATGTCATCACCCGCTAGGACATCTGAGATTTCTCTGAAATGTCAGTTTGTGAAACTAGGTCTCAGACCCAAGAAAATCTTCCTTAGTCCACTATTCCATTGGACATAACACCAGAAAAAAAAAGTATGTTGTCTTTTTATCTTATTGTTAAGAGGAATGTTAAGAATGTGCTCTTCTTTCATCTACACTACAAATCATTCTTTCTCCCAGTGCCATATACACTGTTAAGAAACTTTTGAGCAAATTTTGTACTGCATTTGTGGTAAAAAATAACTGAGGATGAATGGTATTAAGGACTGTGCTTTCAGCTTTTTGAAGACTACTTGAAAAGAAAGCCCTTTCAGATGACTTGAAAAATATTTTTAGTAGTATTCCATCAATATTTAAGAAGTGTCCTAAATAAATATATTAAATTGTAATTTGCAAAATGGAAGAGTACATGAGGCAGTCCCACAGGCCATGAGGACATCTCCCTCATTCCAGACAGACAGCCCATGAATATAGTTTACACAAGCCTATGCTAAGTGCCTCTAATAAGCTACAGCTTCTGGTGGGGCCTGGAAATTCCAGAGAGACAATATCAAATAAATGAGCCATAATGATGTTCATGGAATGTTTGCTTCACACACAGCTGCTGGGTCCACATGCATGCACAGAAATTCATGTTTTTTTCAAAAAAGTCACAGAAAAAGATTATACATCTCTTGCACCCTGTACAAAAATAAACAAACTCAGAACTCCAGTGCAGTCATCCTATTTGAAATGGGCTGGATAACACAACTTCTGAAACCCGCAACACAGCTCTCAAGGTGTTCCCATCTTTCCAAGTGCATGTGGGCCCTGCATTTGGGTGGTTTGTGGCAAATTTGTTTTTCCTATGGTCTCTTTATAAGAGCTGTTGTGGTTCAACCCGTCAGGCAGCTAAACAGCACACAGCCGTTTGCTCGCTCCCCCCCTCCCCAGTGGGATGGGGGAGAGAACTGGAAAAAAAGAAAAAACAAAACCCATGGGTTCAGATAAAGACAGTAAGACAGTTTAATAGGACAGAAAAGGAAGGAAAATAATAATAATAATAATAATAATAATAATAATAATAATAATAATAATAATAATAATAATAATGATAAAGGAATATACAAAATAAGTGATGCACAATGGAGTTGCTCACCACCTGCTCACCGATGCCCAGCCAGTTCCTAAGCAGTGGTTCCCCCCCACCCAACTCCCCCCAGTTTATATACTGAGCATGACGTCATACAGTATGGAATAGCCCTTTGGCCAGTTTGGGTCAATTGACCTGGCTGTGTCCCCTCCCAGCTTCTTGAGGGTAGGGTATGAGAAGCTGAAAAGTCCTTGACTAGTGTAAGCACCACTTAGCTAAGTAGCTTACTACTTACTAAAACATCAGTGTGTTATCAACATTATTCTCATGCTAAATCCAAAACACAGCACTATACCAACTACCGGAAGAAAAAAAATTAACTCTATCCCAGCCAAAACCAGGACAGAGCAAATGAGAACAAACAGCTGAGATTACTTCAAATTGAGATTTTTTTAATTTTTTTTTTTTGTGAAGACTGAGTTACAGAGCCCTGAGTGCATGCCATCTAGGACTGTTACAGGGAGGAAATATGTCCAGAGGGTTCTGAATCAAAAACACAGGGATTCACACTACAGCAGTGAACGTTTTAAATAAGCATTTTGGGTTAGTCACCTACCACACCACAAAAACCTTCCATTTGAGATAATATAAAAAACAGAAGAAAAAGCAACAAGGAAAGCATGTTAATGGAGACACAGGCTGAAATAAATGTTTTTTGTTATTACAGGACTGGAGGTAGATTTGGGTAACAGCTTCCTGTCTGACAGCTTGTGCTGTCAGCTAGCGATCTTATTAGAGTATAATAGAGGAGTAGGTATACTGTGGTTGAGTGTCATGCCAAAATACCTATGAAGACATAGGGTCAGGTTGTTAATTGGAATGGAGCATAACTCACCAAGATTAAAAACACTGCAGTAGTAAATGAAATATTCTGATGAAAACAGACATTCTATGCTTCAAATCTCTCAGGTAAAGTGAAATGTGCATTTGTAGAACAAAATATACTGTGGTGTTTACACACAATAACTCTAGCACCAAAGCTATAATCATTTCATAACAACTCTATAAGTACTGGTCCTGGTAATTAACGTCTATTTTCTTGTTTTTATTTTCTTTTTTTTCTATTTTTGTAAAAAAGGATTAAGCTGTTAAATATCAGGGATGGCTCTACAAGACTTTTTAAACATTAAGGGGTATTTAGCAATTAGACTCCCTCTGTACACAATGATATCCTGCTTATTTTAGAGATCTTTCTTAGGATGGAATGAATTGCCCTCTGGAAGTACCTACATCTCTTCAGATTGACTGAGGGGCCCAGATTACTTTTTAGGACTATACAAATAAATTTTAGAGAGCTAAAATGCACTTCATTCTGGATGAATCAATACTTGTTCTGTTCCAAGCCAACAGATGTAATCTCCAAGTCTATATTGAACTCCACGGAGGTGGAACACATGGCAGACTACCTCCATTTGGGATATTGTTGTGAGTCGAATTGCATATTGGGTTTTTTTTTAGTAAGACTTAAACAAATCTGTTCTAACTTTTCTCCTTTTCCCTATATTGTCTGTTACCGAACTGTTGTAGCAATAGGTAAGATTTTCCAGCGTGTGTTTTACAGTCCAGCAAGTATGGGGAGGGGCAGCACCAGACTCTTTTGCTCATGGTTGCCAGCACAAGGTAACTGCTCTTTTAGATTATGTATGAAAGGATAAAAGATGAAATTATGTTCCTTCCTCCTGTCAGCAAACAGCCGAAGTATTAGAAGTTATAAGGACTCATTTATGTTACAGTAGGTGGTCAATGAACTGTTTCCGTACTATATGACTACACTAAATGGGGTAATCTCTACAACAGCAGTTTTCCATATCTTTGTGATACTTTCAGGATGGTTGGTGAAAGATTCATGCGGCACAAAAACTAAGCATGGGCCTAATTTCTGCTTCAGAAAAGAACCAAAACTTAACCATGCTGTTTGAAAATTATTAGGAAGACAACATTCTTAAAACTGGATTTGGAAGGGCTGGTTTGTCTATTTGTTTATCGTGGAAACTATATTAACCTAACAGGTCACAGAATCATAGAATCATAGAATCATACAATAACTTGGGTTGGAAAGGACCTTTAAAGGTCATCTAGTCCAACCCTCCTGCAATGAGCAGGGACATCTTCAACTAGATCAGGTTGCTCAGAGGCCCGTTCAATGTGACCTTGAACGTTTCCAGGGATGGGGCATCTACCACCTCTCTGGGCAACCAGTTCCAGTGTTTCACCATCCTCATTGTAAAAAATTTCTTCCTTATATCTGGTCTAAATCTATCCTCTTTTAGTTTAAAACCATTGCCCCTTTAACCATGATATAAACTCTACATTTTCAAAGAGATGAAAAAACTTTTCCCTGGTAAACCTGTCCCATCATCCTTATTGTCTCTTCTGCTTTGTCTTGCTTCTTCTGGAATGGCCAACTGCAGCTGGTAGCACTATGTTGGTTAGCTAGCTTCCTTCCTTGCAATTGTTCTTTTTATGCCATCATACTTCCTGCCTCATTGCCTCTTATAAAATGACCAAAATATCCCCACATTATTGACCCTTGCAGGTGGATTTCAGGGATTTTTCTCCATATGTTGTTCTGCCTTTGCTCTAGCCCAGAACTGTTGTGTCACCTCTTCTCCAATGTTGCCTACCTCTCTTTTACCTCTCAAAGACTAGAATGGCCTTTTTTTCTGGTGTTCTGCCACTTGTTTGAAGAATCCCATGCATTGTGTAGCAAAACCCCAAAATATTTCATAGTGGCTGTGTTTCACTCTCTCTCTCAAACAGTCACCAATGGGTTAAATACCAAAAGGAACCAGGTAGGGTTTCACACAGCCTGTGAGTAAGTGATAAGAAAGGCATGTCGTGGCTACATAGAGCCATAAATACTCTGAGGTGTGCTGCAAAATGCTGGAAACCTTCCTTCTATTTGGCAAGCAGAACTTCCATTCAATTGTGTTCCTACACAAAGCATTGAGAAATAGCTAAGATGAGGAATGTTTTCAACATTGGTTGTAACTTGTTTTGCTTAAACTTATTCATATTTAAACTATCACCTAAGATTTGCACATATATTAATGTGTAGTCCACTCATTGGTTTATGCATGCAAGCTTCTCCAGAGAATGTCTCAAATTCACACGAATTTTTCATTGATGTTGTATTTGCATTTAGGTGAAAACTATGTAAAATCACATATTGCCAGACAATTTCCTTTTAACTAAAGAAGAGTCTTATTTAGTCCTCTATAGAGATTAATGTACAATTGGTGAATTAATTTCTGATGCTCGTGTTCGTGAGAGTAGGATGGAAAAAACTACAAAGCAATACGAGGACATCCTATTTGTGGTTCCCAGAATCAAATCTCAGCATTCTTTCAGTAGCACCCAAATCTACTGATAGATATCAGTACCCACTGTATAAATGCAGAAGAAAAAAAAATTAACATCAACAAAAAAATAATTTCGGAAGTGTGTGTGTGTGTATGTATATATAATTATGTGCGTACATACACATGCACGTGCGTATACATATACGTATATAAACATGTACATACATATACGCACAGACACACACACACACATAGTCCTGTAGCAAATTTATTAATATAAAAGTTGAACAAATACTAGTTATCATAGAATGTTATTCACAGTGATGTTGTTCTATCATGATCTTATTCATAAGTTCTCAGTCAGTTTTTCAAGAATACATCTAAGAAAAATGCATAACCCTCTGTGAAGTCCATAGATAACATTATTACAGCAACCAGAAAAATTAATTTGATTTTCAAGCTTAAGTGTAGATATTAAAGCTAAAATCAAATTACACAATAAAACTTCTGACATTTATTAATTAATTTGATTTTTAAAAGCTACTAATTAAGAGAAAAAATGCCATGTTCTTTATCAAAAGGAATACAATTTAAAAACTTTTGCCTTTTGTAAGTTTTGTAATGTTCTCAAAGAAATTTGCTCAAAAAATAGGGATCTAATCAGTTCAAGGGTTCTAGAGTAATTTGAAATATCATTAGAATACCATTGAAACATTTTTTTAATATGCAGTCCTTTAACACACAGAAAAGGAAAACCAAAATCAACATATTAAACTATTAAACTCAGAGATGTTACTTGAATAAGCAATACACCTTACATCCTTGCTTGCTTTTTCACACACTTAAAAATTGATAATTATTTACCTTAATTTTGCCATGAAGCTGCATGAGACTTTTTTAAGCAAAAGCTTCAATAAATGAAAATTTTAGTTATTGGTATGTATCAAGAAACTAACATGCATTTACTGTCAAGGATAATTAGAATTTTAAAAAAATTCCAGAGCAAATTGTCTGCATTGCAAAACTATTGTACTACAAAATCAACTGTATATCAAATATTTTGTGTCTTTGTAGCAAGCTAAAACTAACTACTTGATTTAAACTAAACAGGTAATTTCTAGGAAGACTTTTATGATTAATGGAAGAATCATCAATCATCCAGAACTCCAGTTGTTCCACTTACTAGAATCGAAAGAAACCATTAACACTGACATTTGTCTTTTCATGCTGGAAGCCCGTGCTGAATATAACTTCAACAGCTCTGCAGGCAGTTTCTGGACAGTCTCATTTGTTATGGAATTATCATCTGTTGTGCCTGTTTATTTTGGGGGTGCAACAGTTAATTAATTCACAGGAGAAAAACTTTTTAGAATTATTTCAATATCATTCTGCTCAATTATGTACTCTTGAGTGAACTGAAGAGCTTACATTTCTGACAAAAAAAAGCATTAGCTTGGACACTGAGGAACTTAGGTCACACTCTGGAATCTCAGGGTCCTGAAGACATGCTTTTATTCACTATCATTACTGTTACAGGTACCTGCATAGTATAACATTCCTTATACTTGAAAATAAGTTTTCTTCCCTCAAAAATATTTTTCTTCTGATAACGTATGTAAGTCTTCTGTCTCCAGGAATGAGTAATAATATTGGACATGACCAGACAGAAAAGCGTCAAGTTGAGAATATGCAAGCACGCTTCTTACATTCAGCAATTTATGGTCTTAAGTTTGAAGTCTTAGAGGCCTGATGAGAGCAACCCAGTAACCAAATTTGTCAAGTCATCTCCAACTCCTCCAATGATGCTGCATCCTGATTAAAACTTTAACAGAGAGACGTTCAGCACTCATTGAGAAGTCTGTTAATAGCAGGACTAGGTCTGTACAGATTTGGATGAAAAAAGGGGCTTTCACCGGACAGCTTAAGAAGCACTATTGAGAAACTGAATTGGAGATAGGTGGAGTGCACTACATTTGATCAACAAACAGCTTTGATTTCTTAGTGTGATTTTCTAGGGCTGTGAATACTAGGAAAGCTAATCTCCAAGACTTTGCTCATTTCTAAAACCCAACATTTCAGGGTAGAGTTATCTCATCTGGATCTAACTGCACTACCACAGGAATTGGGAAATGTGATGCAGGGACGTTTAAACTGGTTGCTCAGAAGCCAAGTTTCCAGACCGAGCAGCTAAACTAAATTAAGTTTTTCTTTAGCGTGGCTGGGAGACCAACTGAGAAGTGAAGCTGATCAGTGGGTCACACAAAAACTCACCACTTATTATCTGCTCTCAGTTTGCTGCGCTGTCTTACTGCACAAACATGCTAGGTAATCAGAAAGATGATAGAAAATGGTGAATCAGCGATGGCTGTTCCCCTTGACAGGTAGATTGGACCTAATTAGTCACAAGAGAAAGAATGATCATAGCTTGAAAGAGTGTCCATTGAAAGATCTGTGACTCTTCTGTACCTGGGCACTAAAAACGGTTATGATTCTAAAATCATTTCCCCCCAAATTTCTAAAGATTCATGTCAAAAGTGTCCCCTATGAAGCATATCTCATGGCATCAAAGGCCTAGACAGGAATTCAGGTTATTCCTAGAGACAAAATTCTGGCCTCATAGGCAACAAAGAAGAGTCCGCTTAGACAGAGTGCTAGCTTCAGGAGTAGAGGCAATTTAAATAGAGAGTCTCAAAGCCTAAGACAAGGGACCAGAAACAATTTGTACAAAGCCTAGAGTCTGAAACAGTTTGGATGCTTTCCAGACCTGCCTGGCATGGAAGCATGAAGCATTCATTCAGTTATTTATTCAAGTGCAGGAAACTAAGGAGACTGTCAAATCTGTAACATTCTCATGGTCATATCCATATTCCCAGTGCTAGGCCTGTATGCAGTATTTTGTAGCCATCAGTCAGACAGTCTTTGAATGTATGGGAAAGATTAGCAGGCTCACAGGATATGGCCTTGGTCATTTAGATCAAACAGAGCTCAGTTTTGCAGGGTTCTATTTATACCTCCAAAGGTTCATCTACCAAATAATCCTCTTTTCTCTACTCAACATTTATTTGACATTATAGTAGAAAAGTCATTGTGGACTAAAATAGCAACAATATCCTAAAATCATTTGCCCATTCAGCACATTCAGGTTCAATGCAAACAGAATTGACTCCCAGCTGTCCTAATGCTTGATTGGGATCAACACTTGCATAAAGAACATATAGGTGAAAGTAACTTCGGGGTGATTCAGGTAATGTTGGTAGAAAGAATAAAGTATTTACAAAGCTGCCCTCTGTGGCACCATCTGCCTGTAAGAGCACATCCTCCTTAGAAAGATCCATTTGGATACTATGCTTCTTGAATGTTTAAATTGCCACAGCTGCCAATAGTGTTGCTTTCCACACACTGTGTGTAAGAATCCCTTTCCTCTAGACTCAGCCTTAGACTTGCTGACCAACCATCATCCCAGGATGAAATTGTAGTAATTATCTCTTCTTAGATATGAAATCTCTAAAAATACCCCAGCCAAACATTCCTTCTCAGACTCCATGGTTGGTGAAAAGCACCATGGTCAAGTTGCTTTCTAACGTTATCAGTGTTTCCATGAAAAAAATACAGCTGAAGTCCCACTTCTTAGGTAAAGGAAATGAACATTTTATAAGCAAGTGCTTAATTGTGTATTTCAAACCACAATTATAAAGTGACCTGTACCAAGGAGCAGAACTGATCCCTCCGAGTTATAATCTTTGAATGTATTTGTGTGTCTATAAATAAATAAGTATAAATTAAAAAAAAAAATAAATTAATTATATGTTTTTCAGTTCAAGGAAAAAATACAATAGCCAGAGGTACTATAACTGTAGTTTTCAAATCATGTTTGAACAGATCACTTCTACCAGTCTGGATTACTTCAGGCTTACAATACAAAGCTAGATACTTTCAGTTCTGCACTAGCAAGGCATCTGATCATAGCTGATTTGCAACAGTCAAAAGGGGTGCTGAAATTCTCAACTGCTTCAAAATCTACTTTTCCTCGCCTCTTATTTATTAAATGTTAATAATGTAATTTTTGAGAAATTTCTGAGTTCATTGTGCATCAAAATAAACATAGCTGTTTGGTTTTCATGTTTTTCTTCCATGCATTCTGAAATGCCCAATTCATGTTTTTAAAATCATAATTCCTATCTGTTGATTGTGAATGATTTAGCACCATAATGAAATAATTATAAAGGGCTCCGTAAGGACCACATATGGGAATTTACAGCAAAAGGCATAATATGGAATTCATAATAGCATATAAAAATACATATATTAGATCAAATAGACTCTTTTCCATGAAGCTTTTACTCTACCACTTACAGTGAATAGATAATATTGAAACGCTCATTCAATTCTTGACCCCTGAGCATCAGAAAGAATATTCTAAGCAGAAGATAAAGGCATTGCACGTTCCCACAACACAGCAGTATGAAATCATTCTTCATAAATGTGCAATGATCACCAAACATAGGAATGCACTAGAATAAGGGTCTATTTGTATTAATATCTGTTGTGCGTTTTTTATACAATGGCTTCTGCTTCAATTTCAGCAAAGGAAGATTACATGTAGTGTTATCTTGTTGCTGCATCCACTCCAGCAGTGATGCAGTCTATGTGCCTTATTGTCCTCTACTTCCAGTGGCTTAAAAGCAGCATAACTGTGTTGCTTGTTTTCATTACACTAGATTTATCCAACATCTCAAAAAAGTGGAATATTTTCTTAAGTCTTTCTTTCTTTTTTTCTCACCAGTTTCCGTTATTCATGCCGTTGAAATTCTGGAGAGAAGCGATGGGCATCTATGTTGCAGTTTTGACAACACTATGGTTGTGTGGTTGGAATAATTTTCATGACTGAAAGGGAGTATTTTCTGCTTTGGAATACTGCAAAATAATCTGCATGTAAGATGTGATAACCCTAGTGCTCATAAACACAGACTCCCAAAGGCAAATTTGAGATGAAACAGATCATACTATCTAGGTTGGAGAAGCCATGCCATAATTTCTAGTTACACAGTCAGCATACTCAGTGCAATTTCCAGGAACAGCAATATTCATTAAAAACATTCTTTAATTGTGAGGTGGTGACTGACACATGTAATTTTTCTAGGATGGTTTAGTATTAAGGATCTTAAGCTAGGGCTTAAAATGCCTTCATGCAATTCTTTGTCCTGCCATTGACTTTCAGTGCAATCTTGGGTGGGTGACTGAACCTGCATCTGTAATTACCTGCTGGTTTCCCAGTGGAGTATGCTGAGGCCCTGCTGGAACATGCTACAGCTCCTGTCTCTGCCAACTCTCTGACTCCTTCTCATCCCAAGGCATGGGAGGATGTGCACACTGGTATTCCTCAATGTAAAGTTGGGATAAAGCTGGAGCACACCTCAGACTGGATTGCTCAGAAACACCCCCAAATTCTTACATACTTCCCTGGCTATAGCCTGGGAGTATTATTACGTGTCACAGTCCAGCAACAGCATGTGATAGCACTCATGCTAACTCCCAAATGCTAGCACTTAGCCCAGGCTTCTATGCTTTTTCTCTGTACCCTTAATGAGGCTGAATGGAGGGTTTCATTCTGCTGCTTCTGCTGGCCAAGATACAGTATTCGAACCTAGGAGCTCTAGTAAATTTGCACAGTAATGGGGTGTTTTCTTCTGCTTGAATTGCTTGAAAAGTCAAGAGAATGATTGATTCCCCATTTCTCACTTCCTCCTGTTTTTTAGCAAAGGTACGCCTCTATATTCAGCTTGCTACCACTTACCAATCTTCTGTCTAATTCCAAACTTGCTTTCCAAATCTGCAACAAGGCAGAGATCCTGAGGAAATAATATTCTTTTGCAGCACAGCTCTGAGGTAGTCATAGCAGAACTGCATACTGCTCACTGAATAAAGTAGCGGTGTGTGAAACTAAATACAAAAAACGTACATGATTATATAGGTAGTACCTATACTATAAGATGAGCCTAATTAAGGATGCAGGGGATACTAATTCTGGTATTTCTTAACTCTAAGTGCTTAGTTTTGCCATTCAGCAGTGTTTTTGCTGAAACTGCTGTTTCTTTGTATTGTGGCAGCAACCTGAGTTGTCAGGAATTGCATTTACTATGCCTTATACAAGCCTAAACATAGACTAAGGGGGCCAGAGCCCCAGAGGGCTGACAATCAACATACCTAAGGAGAAACAACAGACTAAGATAACATTCATATTAAGACCATTATAAAATAAGAAGGGAGAAGTACATCATATTAGTTGTCAAAAGAGTTTGTAGGACTCGTGGTAGTAGTAAACATTAAAGATAGATTTAATATTGGGAGTTCATCCTACTCAGAAGATGTGGCATGGATCAAAGGGCAAACACTGAAGAGATCTTTTATCTGGTAAGTAGTGAAAGCTAGATCATAAGCAGAGAAGAATTGAAAATAAAGAGTTAAAATTACAAATAAAAAAAAAAGTAGCCATGGCAGAGCTAAATTATGCATTAAAGGAGAAGATGAATGGTTTGTTATTGACATATTACAGCATGAGACCTCCAGGGTCACCTGAGCAGTCATGTCTCATGCCTACCATATAATGCAGGGAAAATAGTTATAAATAAGTCTAGATGATGTGTACTTGGATTAAATTTTCTTTTGTTCCCTCCTTTCCCTGTTTCATAACCTGATTTCTCTGTGTGCTATGTGTATTTAGTGCTGCCAACAATTAAATAAACAGTTCCTAACATAGCAACGGTAGTTTCAGCCCATAATTACTACCACAGTAATGAAACTGGTAGTGCTCTGGAGGTGACTGAGATGCTGCTGACTATTTCTGATGTTCTGAGACCTCTTTTGAAATTTTGTGTAATCAGAGGTTGAGGAATATGGAGCTAAGCTAAATAAGCCACGCACCTCCTGCCCTCTTTTCAAAAATTCTTCTGAGAATTAATTTGCTTGGGTGCAGATGATCAGAATTAGTCTTCTATCTTGTATAGTAGCTTTATACTACTATATAAGCAGCTATACTACACTACTATATAATCAGCTATACTATACTACTATATAGCAGCTATACTACTGCTTTACCCATTAACCCTGCTATGCATATGCATCAATGAATAGCTGTCAATATGACATTAATGTTACCAGGAATATATCTTCTACTGAATCCTGGATTACACTTGTTGCACCGGAAAGGCGGCTCATGTTTCTGTAATGAAGTAGCATGTTTAGGTTTTTTTTTTTTCCCTCTCTGGATGCTGTCCACCGGTAGATTTCTAGCAGCCATTCCTTGTTCTTAGTCCTGGTGACAAGGCTCTGCAGGGTTTCTGTAAATCTAAGAAAGAATGTGTAGTGGCTGGGTGAAGGTAAAGGTCGCATCCTTTCTCACATTGGTCTTATGCTGTGCCATGTATAGCTTTTCTGCAAAGCACATAGTAAACTAAATATAAATTGAAAGAAGCTTGTGCAATTGATGCTTCTCATGGTATTGCACTTATAAAAACATGTCACTATATTGAAGAAACTTGTAAGCAAGGCAACAGATGAGAACATGGTAACCAAGCTGTACTGTAAAAATCAAGACACTGAAGCACAATGTTGGAAAGAATAAAATGACATTGTCCCTTGTGATTTTCTACTACCCAAATACAAGGACTTATGTGGAGTGGGGGAGGGGGCGCAAGTGGACATGCATGGTCCTGCCAAAGTGGGGCTAGAAAAGGAGCAAATGGCAAACCATTGTGGACAGTTCTAGTCATTCTTCTCCATCAAAATAGAAGCAAGAAAGATGCAGTTTTAAAACTCTTTAAAGCATGCCCTGGAGGAGATTGCAGAGTCTTGTTAGCCAGCCTCAGAGACTACTGGAAAAGCATATCTGCTACTGAGGATTCTTACTGTCAAGCATAACCTTAAGAATGTGTTTTTCTTTTACGATGTTATTCTAGTATCCATTTACAGTTTCAATAAATGTATCAGTTTACCTTTAAATCTTTACATAACTTATGTATCTGACATGCTAGACATCCCACTCACTTGGGCATGGAGGATCCATGATTCAAGGATGGACAAGCCAAACTATAGTCCACCACTGAGCTGTGAGTTCCTAAGAATTCCTTGGTCAACCCATCACTGAACAGCAAAGAGTTACTCAGAGGATTGTGAACAGATGATTCTTTCAGCATTAACCTGAGTCTTTTTTTCCAAGAAACAAAGTAAGAGGAGATAACCAAGGACTTTGGGGTCTCCATGACCCCCTTTCTGAGACTCCTGTATGCGTGATCCTGGTTTTTACACTACTCTGTTAAATCTTCAAGTACATTCAGTGTTTCTCTAGGATCTCCAGATCTTTTTAACTCCAGCCTCTTCTGAAAAATCCACCTCTTTCCATAATACCTTCTGTCCTTTGTCATTAAAATATGATACATGTCATTCTTTAGTCTTGTTTGTTTAAGTCCAGTCTCAACTGGAGTATAAAGGTTTTTTATTACCTATCAGTACATCACTTTTATGTATTCACAAATCTTTTGGATATTTTTGATTGAAACAGGTTTGTGGAGATATAAACTTCCTTAACTGCCTGCATCCTTAAAAGTAGCCTTTAATTTTGAATTAATATTTTAAAGGTATGGAATTTGTGCCATGGCAGTCCAGTCATTTTACTTTCATTGTTATCCACTTGTTGAGGTGGGTATGCTGATAAGGATGTACTTTGTTGTTTTTTTTTTTCTTTGCTGTTTTACAAGCACCAGTAATTCACTACTCTTGATAAATATCAAGTGATTTTTTTTTAGCATTCATCACTACAAGTCTGAAAACACAATATCCTAGATGATGAAAGACAGAAAAAATATTACAGAGAAGCAGCATTCACTGTGCTTCTGATTGTAAATATGTCTGAAGTTCTTTTAAATAAGGAAACATATTTACAGCAACATATTACTAGTCTCTGTCTCTCTAGACAGAATACTGCTTTGTGAATGGTACATTACTTTTGTTGCTGAGTTTTAAGTTCATTACTCTGGTAACAAGTAACATTATTCTGAATAAAGCTCCTCTCTCAGATTTTAAAGTCTTTAAACACAGGAATGTCTTTGTAGAAAAAAAAAACAAAAACAAAAACCTAGGTTTTGTATAAACTGTCAGTGAAATCATGTCAACCTTTTGTATGTTACACAAGTGTATATTAACCAAGATATTCTCTATTATTACAGATTTGTTTTTGCGAATTCAAGTGATACTACTTAAAGATTGGAAGGGTTAATACTTATACCCTATCCCTCTGGAGCCACTTCATTAGAATGAGCCAGATGAAGCATAAAGCACATTCTTCAATTCAACAGCTAATCTATATTAGGAAATTAAGTGCTGCCAGGGTCCTTTTTCTCAGCCTGGGCCACTGGCATATTCTGGTTATGATCATAGTGCATAGTAATACTCTGGTACCTGAAGGAGTGGACAGTTGCCAGGTGACAATAGGACTGGGCTTATTCCCAAACTCTACTTGGGAAATATTTGGGTTGGTAAAAGCTGATCCAAGGAAAAACAATATCAGTGACTGTGCTACAAATTTAGTCATTTAGACCAGCAGCACTCTGACACTGTTTAATTTTCAAATTTAGATATAGTCAACATGGCTGAAGTTTACGGATACATTGGAACCAACAGCATAAACTCAAGGCAATTCAGCAGGGCTGGGATGATAATTCCTAAGAGTGGATCAATCTCTACCACAAAGTTTGTATGCTGACATTTGCTTGTTAGAATACCTAGCAAGGTTTGGTTCAAACCTGATTAAACCAATAGGGAGTTTTTGTACTGACTTCATCTGTATCTGACAAAAGTAGACCCTCAGAGTTTAAGTACGTTACTCTTATTCTGTGACATGTCAATCCTCCATTGTCCTCAAGGACACCCCTGGTCATGTTTAGGGCACTCTGTTTATTCAGTAGGAGCCCTTTCATTCTCCCTGTGGAATCATACCGCTCTCCTTGGAGCTTCTCTTTACATCTCTCATTCATGTGCCTTTCATCTGTACACATGCCTCATCACATGAAGTTTTCAAAATCACAACTGGTTTTTCCTTCCTTTTTGCACTGGTTAAATGGTTCACCTACAGCCATTTCAGACTTTTCCTATAATACTATCATCCAAAGAACAGCAGAAAACCAGAAGGTGGTACTGGAATGAAAGACAACTCCAGCCCCAGAAGTTGTTGTGTGATGTAGTTCAGCTTTACTCTGGCAGGCAGGGAGGCCCAGAAGAGTGGTTTAATGGAATGAAATGAGGCTGAGGACCTAAAGGCACCACTGTATAAGATCTGGAGATTTCATTTCGGGCTAGTGCTAGTCTGGTCAT